>NC_051852.1:69956676-70259706 GCF_905115235.1 Hermetia illucens
GTGGGCGGGGTGGAAAGTGATGATTTCTTTAACGGACCCATTCTCAGAAACTAACGAAAAATCTGAAAAAAATCACGAAGCTGCCTCCATATGGTGCCCAGGTCTCAAAATATCTTCATATAGATATCTGCTCAAATTAAGTTAATAATAGTATATTGCCATATTTTTAGGAAAATTGAGTAAAACCCCCCTTAAGTTTATCCCAGAGTTATAAAAGCTGGCAGTAGTATAAAATATAATATGAAGCATATTATCAAAATCATACTATTAGCAACAAAATAACAGTAGCTCAAAGTTGTTTTTACCGTGTAAATTTACAACCCGAAGTACTAAATCGGACATGCCAAATGCATATCCATAACGGGCTACACACAAATGGGATAGTTCTACACTCAAATATACTCGTAGAAGAAGCAAACAAAACCTTTCATACCTGAAGCGCCCAGCTTCCGGTTTCCCGACTTGTTATGACTGTGGTTAAGTTATGTTGTATATTACTTGTTCTAGATTTTGTATTATTTGCGACTTCATGTTTTGTTATTAGTTTTTGCGATAATAAGACGCAGAGTTAATGGGATGGGTGAAAAACACTAGGAAGGGTGCTTTGGGGTAGGAAATGCCTTGTGGTTTGTGATATTCATATTTTCTCACAAAAAGAAAGGTAAAATAAATATGAAAAACTTTTAGGGCGTTGAAAGACTTTCCAAGTGAATTTGTTCCTGGTCACACGGTGCCTCTTACATTCAAAAATAAGTCGGTCCATTCCTTCCTGCACGCCACACTTTAGACAATAATTATTGTTGATTTTGCCAATCTTCCGAAGGAAAGGTTTGCTGTAGACATGGTTTGAGTAAACTCTATTGAAAGTTTTTACAATTGCTACTCTATTTGTTGAGATGAAAGCTTTGCAGTTCCAGAAAGATGCCGGGAAATTTTTGTCTTTTAATCTCGACATTGCCTGGGATTCATCTTGCCAGTCCTTCTTGATGTTATCCTGCACCACCCATAATATATCCTCAGCTGCAAAGAATGAAACCATGGTCCTTCCGCAGATAGGGCTGGCTTTGCTGCCAAGTACGCCATTTTGTTCAACATGATTTCAATTTTAGCTGAGCACCACAGTATTTTTATCTTCTTAAAGCCAGAATTCGCTATTGTGTCAGTTATTTCCCAGACAATGAAGAATGCAGGTTTTTAAGGTTTTGTGTAAACACAAAACCTTATTAAAATCGGTTTACTGTCTGTCTGTCTGTCTGTCTGTCTGTCTGTCTGTCTGTCTGTCTGTCTGCCTGTCTGTCTGTCTGTCTGTCTGTCTGTCTGTCTGTCTGTCTGTCTGTCTGTCTGTCTGTCTGTCTGTCTGTCTGTCTGTCTGTCTGTCTGTCTGTCTGTCTTTTTTTTTTTTTTTTTTTTTTTTTGTTGAGGAGGTGGAAATCTTCAAAAAGACACTGGTCTGGACACACCAGCGTGTGGGATTTTTACCCACTAAAACCACCCCCGACTCCCTCCCTGCCCCGCGGAACCACCATAAGGTATTACATCACGGGGCGGAGTCAGCTCACTCTAGCTTTGTCACCTTTCTTCTATACACGGCGCACGTGACCGCGTTTTTCTCCTCTCCTCTGCTTTTCGCAGTTTATTTTGAATAGATGCGATCATGGAGTTTACCGCATCCCAATTCTCTTGATGTGCTAGCATTTTCGGCACCAGATTTTCTGGTACCAGCACCTCCCCTAGAGTCTCCTCTAGATTCCTCCTTTCTTCCACAAATCTCGGACAGTGGAAGAATACATGCTCTGGGTCCTCTGGGACTCCATTGCAATTTGGACAATCGGGTGAGGTCTCCAATTTAAACCTGTGAAGGTATTGGAGATATCCTCCGTGCCCCGTGAGAAACTGGGTGAGATTATAATTAATCTCACCGTGTCGTCTCTCCAACCACTCCTTGATGGCAGGAATGAGCCTGTGCGTCCACCGGCCCTTTCCCGAGCGTTCCCACCGCTCTTGCCATCTATTTATGGATCTCTCCCTTTCAGTCTTCCTCGTCCGCGATGAGGAAGAGGTTGGCTTTGCATTGTATATGTTCGCCATCTCATCTGCCAAGATGTCAATCGGCATCATTCCAGAGATGACGAATGCTGCATCATCTGAGACAGTCCTGAAGGCAGAGCATACCCTCAGGGCTGTCCTCCTGTAGACTGAACTCAGTTTGGTAGCGTTCCCTGACATCCACAACGCCTCCCTCCAAACTGGGGTCGCATAGAGCATGATCGAGGTCACCACCCTGGCTATAAGCAACCTAGAGGTATGCCGTGGCCCTCCAATGTTCGGCATCATCCTTGCCAGGGCCATACTTGCAGTGGATGATTTGTCGCAAACATACCGCACATGTTGCTTATAGCTAAGCTTCCTGTCTATCACCACTCCCAAGTATTTGATGGTCGGCTTGGAAGTGACGATATGATTCCCGATTCTAATACAGGCGTAATCTCTCTTCCGGCGCTTAGTGATGAGGACCGCTTCCGTTTTTTCCTCCGCAAGTGTCAGACCAGAGCTCTTTAGCCAACTTTTAACAGCACCGATTGCCTCACTTGAGTATAACTCAGCATCTTCAAGATGCTTTGCGACAACAACCAGCGCTATGTCGTCAGCGTAACCCACCACTGTGGCTTCCCCCGGAAGGGGAAGATTAAATACATCGTTATACATGATGTTCCACAGTAGTGGGCCCAATACGGAGCCCTGCGGGACACCCGCGGAAACAACGTACTCCTGGGGTCCGTCATCGGTGTCATACCAGAGCCTCCTTTCAGTTAAATAACTATCGACGATAGCAGCGAGATAGGCGGGAATACCAACCTTCGCTAAAGATTTCCGTATTAGATTCCAATTGGCCGAATTGAATGCATTTTTCACATCCAGGGTTACTACCACGCAATATTTGCTGGTACTACCCTTTCCGTGAATTGCATCTTCGGCCAAGCCAGTAACCAATTTGATGGCATCAATGGTTGATCTGGCTTTACGGAACCCATACTGCCGATCCGAAAGGCCGCTTTGGCTCTCAACAACCGGGAGTAATCTATTGTAGATTACCCGCTCTAGCATTTTCCCCACCGTGTCCAGGAGACATACGGGACGATATGACGACGGTTCACCTGGAGGTTTACCTGGTTTAGGCAGAAGTACCAACTTCTGCCGCTTCCATGCCATTGGAAATATCCCCTCGGACATGCACGCTTCGAACAACTCAGCGAACATGTCCGGTCTGGATTTCACGGCAAGCTTAAGGGCCTTATTCGGTACTCCGTCCAGGCCCGGCGCTTTGTTGTCTCCTATTCTACCGCAGATATCCAACAGCTCGTCTCTGGTGACTGGCGGAATTGCCGCCACATTCAGAGGTGGTTGGAATGTGTCGGTGCTCTCCTCTTGCTGGGGGAATAACCCCTGGATGATTTTTAGCAAGAGGGTGGGGCACGTGATCTGCGGAGATGAACGGCCTCTGAATCGTCCCATCACGATTCTGTAGGCATTCCCCCACGGGTTTATGTTCGCTTCTGAG
Organism: Hermetia illucens; assembly: GCF_905115235.1. Taxonomy (NCBI): domain Eukaryota; kingdom Metazoa; phylum Arthropoda; class Insecta; order Diptera; family Stratiomyidae; genus Hermetia; species Hermetia illucens. Next base: position 69,960,236 of record NC_051852.1, read on the forward strand.
CAGAGCTCCTTAAAGCACTCCCTCTTGCTTCGCTGGATGGCGAGCTTGAGGTTTTTGCGGGCTGCCTTATAGGCGCGCTCCTTTTGTCCCTGTTCGACTCTACCTACCGCCCTCTGAGCCACTCTTCTGGCTCGGTGGCAGGCTGATCGAAGGCCGGTCAGTTCATCATTCCACCAGTAGTTTGGTCTTCTACTGGGGAATGAACACCTTCTAGGCATGGACGCGTCACACGCTTTGGCAATGCATTGAGCCAGATGGACGGCTCTTTCCGTAGAGGTGCCTGCTTTATCAGGCTGATCTAACCACACCTCTATGAAGGTCTCCTCATCCAAAGATTTTGCAGACCAGCCTGAAATCTTTCTCGGTTTCGGGCATGATAGCTCTTTGGCCTGTGGCTCGACACATGTCTCAAAGAAGATTGCCTGGTGATCGCTGTGGGTGTAGCGTTCACTGACGCACCAGGACATACCACGCGCCAGCGAAGGGCTGACAAAGGTCAGGTCTACAACCGAGCCTGACCCCCCTTTCTGGAAGGTGTTTACAGCACCTTCGTTGGCCAGAACCATGTCCATCTGCGCAAAAGCTTCTAATAAACTGCGCCCCCTAGCATTTGATTCCCTACTACCCCACTCTAGGGCCCAAGCATTGAAATCACCAGCAATCACCTTTGGACTACGTCCCCTCGCGTCGAGAACAAGATTATCAAGCATTTGCTCGAATTCAGACAGTGTCAAACTTGGCGGGGCGTAGCAGCTGTATACATATACACCACTTATTTTCGCCCACACGAAGCCACTGCCTGCTTGACTTGCAGTACATTGTATGGCCTGTCGACCGCAAGCCCATATCGCCGCTCCCCCAGTCGAATCTTTGACCCATATGCCACCGTGACGGTGTCTATACGGTTCGCTTATGATGGCGATTTCCATCTCAGATTCGAACGTGGCCTGCTCAAGTAAATCCTGAGCGACCCTGCAATGATTGAGGTTTATTTGGATAAACCTCATTTTCTCATTGCAGTGAGCGCCTTCCTAAATTCCGGACATTTACCACTTCCGGCAATATGCCGGTTATCTTGTCCCTCTTTTACTTCGCACAATAGGCATTTGGGGTCCCTATTGCACTCTCTGGCAATATGACCTTTCTCCCCACACCTTCTGCATCGATCGGATCGATCAATGCTGCTGGTGCATGCCTTCGCGAAGTGCCCAAACATAAGGCATTTAAAGCACCTCTTCAGTGAAATTTGTTCCCTTAAACGGCAAACAACCCATCCAATCCGAACCCTTCCGGCAGCCAACAACATCTGTGCCGCCTCCGCTGGTACTCGTATTGTGGCCGTTTGAGTACCACCATAGGCTTTTCGCAAGCCCACAACTGACTCCTCGGTGAGTTCTTTCAACTTGAATTGCTCCTTCAGAGCAGTACAAATTTCTTCTTTCGATGTTACCTCATCGAGATCCTTGCACTGAATATAGATCTCATGTTTTTGGGCACGCACTGCGGCATTCTCCCCAAGTGAGTTTTTCACTTGAGTGCGAAAGTCATCAGTTTTGCCCACGCTGGATCTTTTCAGCTCGAACATGAGATCCCCTTTCTGGGTTCTCCGGATTCGGTTTACATTTCCGCTCAGATCTGTCAGGTCGGGATCCGCTTTGACCTTTTTGAGTATCTCCGCGTAGGACAGATTGCCCTTACTGGAGATAACAATTACATCTGGACGAGTTCGCACTTTTGCTTTTCGTTCCGCTTTTTTGTTGGTAACTTTAGTCCATCCATCGTTTTCGCTGGTCTTGGGCTTCGCAACGCTGGTCGAGTTTCCTAGATTCGCTGTACGGTTTCCTCCTTCTGGCCTGTTGGTGTTGGTTTTCAGGATGTCCTGTCCTCCTTTTTTTCTCTTAGGCGCCTGCTGATTATTTACAGGATCCCCCTCTTTTTCACGTACTCGCTTATTTCGCTGGAATTGGATGGTAGTACGGTTAGGCGTCACTTGGGTCGCTTGTGATACTGTTGGCACAGCGGGGTTCGGCGTGTCCTTATTATTCTTTTCCTCCTGTGATCTATTGTAGAGCACTCTAATAGCCCTCACCATATTCTTTATGGCTTGGTGCACGTTGTGCTTGTCCTTGATAAACTCGGACAGCTCAACTATTTTTGCCCCAAGCTGGGTGAAGGGTAATTCCTCCAGATCAGGACTCTGTTCCCTATGAGTCCCGGCAGGGTTACCCCTTTTACACGGTCCTTCACTTTTGGCGTTTGTTGACCTTGCCTGTACTTTGTCCTTCATCGTCTTTGGCATTGGTGGAGATCTCAAAGTTGATGAGCTTCTTTTGAATGGATCCTTATCTTGTTCCTGGAGCACCTCTTGCTGTCGCGCATCTTGAACATATGCGGTGGGTGTTGTTACAGTTTTTGTCGTCCAACGATCCATCTTCAGTTCATCCTTGGTTGTTCTTGCTACTGGTGTTCTCGGTAAGGTCGTACTTCGCTTGAACACTTCCTTCTCTAGATCCAAATTACTTGTAACATTATATGCCAAGGTGGCCAAGTTGTCCACCACCGAGGCACTGCGGTCGAGGGATATCGACGACCGGGAGCCCGCTTGCTCACTCCCAAAAGCCGCCGGTACTGGGGTTCCGAGCCCCTGCACCGTAAGTTTACTCCTTCTCTCGTCTTCCATGGTGGTTTTATGTTCTGGGTATCCTTCCCATAGCCATTTTGGTCCGCGCACCAGAGATGAGCAAACACTAGCCCATGCACAGTCAGAAAAGAAAAGTGCATGGACACATATTTACACATCAATAGGTATGCCCCTATCCGCCACCTGGGGTCGCGCCTGATGGGAGATCTGGCCACTCCTCACAGGTCTGTCTGTCTGTCTGTCTGTCTGTCTGTCTGTCTGTCTGTCTGTCTGTCTGTCTGTCTGTCTGTCTGTCTGTCTGTCTGTCTGTCTGTCTGTCTGTCTGTCTGTCTGTCTGTCTGTCTGTCTGTCTGTCTGTCTGTCTGTCTGTCTGTCTGTCTGTCTGTCTGTCTGTCTGTCTGTCTGTCTGTCTGTCTGTCTGTCTGTCTGTCTGTCTGTCTGTCTGTCTGTCTGTCTGTCTGTCTGTCTGTCTGTCTGTCTGTCTGTCTGTCTGTCTGTCTGTCTGTCTGTCTGTCTGTCTGTCTGTCTGTCTGTCTGTCTGTCTGTCTGTCTGTCTGTCTGTCTGTCTGTCTGTCTGTCTGTCTGTCTGTCTGTCTGTCTGTCTGTCTGTCTTTTTTTTTTTTTTTTTTTTTTTTTTTTTCGGCGTTGGAAGGTGGAAAGGTTCAAAACCTACTGCTGGCTCCTGCCACGCAGTTATGTGAGACTTCTACTCACTAAAACCACCTCCTTCTCATTCCACTCTCCCCACGGAACTCCTATCAAGTATTGCATCGCGGGGCTGGATCAGCTTTTAACTGCGGCTCATTATGGTTCTCTCCCTTCCTTGTTTTCGTCGTAGTTCTTCCTGCCTAAGCTGTTGGTGAATAGCTTGCAGTTCCCTTACAACCTGGTTCCAGGCATCCGTTGACTCCAGCATAAACTCCACAATGTTTTCGGGTGTTAGACGCCTGTCTGCGACCGCTTCCATTCTTGCTCGGTGCGCGGTGAACCTGGGGCAATCAAATATGACATGCTCCGCATTCTCAGCCACGTTACCACATCTTGGGCAGCATGGTGATTCGTCGTGACCAAATCGATGTAAATAGGCACGATAACCTCCATGTCCACTCAAGAATTGTGTTAACTCGTGGCTTAGTTCCCCATGGTTTCGTTCAAACCATCTCCGAATATCCGGAATGATGCGGTATGTCCAACGACCAGTTTGGGACTCGTCCCATCGCTGTTGCCACCGTTCGATAGATTCCCACCGTGCCAGCTGCCGTCGAAATGCGCTAGACTCTCCAGCTGCATACGTTTTGTCGTAGAGTCGCCGACTTTCCTTCGCCAAGATGTCTATGGGGAGCATCCCTGCTAGTACATATGCCGCTTCTCCTGATGTTGTCCGATATGCACTGCATACCCGGAGTGCACTTAATCGATATGCCATTCCCAATTTTCGGCAGTTCACTTTGTTATTCAGAGCAGTTGCCCAAACTGGAGCTGCGTAGAGTAGCACGGAGCTGACTACCCTGGAGAGCAGAAGACGTCGACTTTGTCTTGGCCCACCAATGTTCGGTAGTATCCTCGAGATCGTTGTAGCGATGGAAGACGCTTTAGTTGCGGCGTACTCAATGTGTCTTTTGAAGTTGAGTCTTCTGTCAATAATTACTCCCAAGTATTTGAGCGATGGTTGGGAGTAAATTGTTTTTCCGCCAACTTTGATTTTCACAGTTGTGTTCTTTCTTCTCTTGCTAATGAGAACTACTTCTGTTTTATGCTCGGCAAGTGAAAGGCCAGAATTTCTCAACCAGGAATTGATCTCCCATATCGCTTCATTTGCATAGATCTCGATCTCGTCTTGGTGCTTTGCGACCACCGTTATTCCGATATCATCGGCGAAGCCAATAGTTGTCACGTTGTCCGGTAGGCGTAGCGTCAACACTCCATCGTACATAACTAGCCACAGCAAGGGACCCAGGACAGAACCCTGTGGCACTCCGCAAGTTGTCGGGAATATTTTTAGCCCATCGTCCGAGTCGCAGTAAAGTCTTCTCCCAAGGAGAAACTCGACCACAATGCGTACAATGTACTTCGGGGCTTGTATCTTTTCGAGTGCCTCGATGATTTTATTCCATTTTGCACTATTGAACGCATTTTTTACGTCGAGGGTTATTACTGCACAGCATTTTCCTTCTTCTATTGCAGCCTGAGCCAAGCCAGTCAGCATGCTGATTGCGTCGACAGTTGATTTTGCCTTACGAAATCCGAGTTGTTTGTCGGAAAGGCCTCCTTCCTTTTCCGCAACAGCGAGCAGTCTGTTATATATTACTCGTTCAAAAAGTTTGCCAATGGTATTGACCAGACATATCGGCCTATATGAGGAGGGGTCACCCAATGGTTTACCTGCCTTCGGAATGAGTATTAGCTTCTGTACCTTCCATTGCTCGGGGAATTCTCCTTCCCTAAGGCATGCCGTGAAAACTTGGGCAAACATACCTGGTGCTGTCCTGGCGGCTACCTTCAGGGCAATGCTAGGGATTCCATCCGGTCCTGGAGTCTTTTTTTCAATCAATCTTTTTGCTGCGTCTAGAACCTCCTCATTTTCCACTATCGGAACTTCGTCGGGATTTAACTGTACTGCAGGCAAACTTGTACCATTCAGATCCACTGGGAATAGAGTGTCCACTATATTCTGCAACAACTCTGGGCAAGTAATCGGTGGGGAGCACTCGCCTTTTAGTGATGACATCACTGACCTATATGCGCCACCCCATGGGTCAGAATCAGCTTCAGTACACATCCGCTTGAAATGTTCGGATTTGCTCCTTGCGATAGCTACTTGCAATTTTTTCCTCGCATCTTTATATTGCACGTGTAGCTCCTCGAACTCAGGTCGGTTTCTTCTGCGCTGGGAGCGTCTCCTAGCTTTGAGACACTTTTTCCGGCATTCCTCAATTTCGGAATTCCACCAAAAATTAGGATTTCGTCTTCGGAAAGTGCTACGTCGAGGCATAGCGGCATCGCATGCCCGCTGCAATTTTTCCACGACCTGTGAAACTTTGTTTTGTGCGCTTCCCGATAGCGATGTATCTTCCAGAAGTACCTCCTTGAACATTTCTACGTCGAATTTCTTAGTTACCCAGCTCATCGTTATTCGTGTTAATGGCTTCAAATTCTTCCTTTGCGAGGTTTGAAAGATGATAGCCTGATGATCGCTGTGTGTGTACTCCTCGCTGACACGCCACTCCAAGTCTCTGATTAAGGTATCACTGACGAAGGTGAGGTCTACCACCGATTGCACCGATTGTCTGTCTGTCTGTCTGTCTGTCTGTCTGTCTGTCTGTCTGTCTGTCTGTCTGTCTGTCTGTCTGTCTGTCTGTCTGTCTGTCTGTCTGTCTGTCTGTCTGTCTGTCTGTCTGTCTGTCTGTCTGTCTGTCTGTCTGTCTGTCTGTCTGTCTGTCTGTCTGTCTGTCTGTCTGTCTGTCTGTCTGTCTGTCTGTCTGTCTGTCTGTCTGTCTGTCTGTCTGTCTGTCTGTCTGTCTGTCTGTCTGTCTGTCTGTCTGTCTGTCTGTCTGTCTGTCTGTCTGTCTGTCTGTCTGTCTGTCTGTCTGTCTGTCTGTCTGTCTGTCTGTCTGTCTGTCTGTCTGTCTGTCTGTCTGTCTGTCTGTCTGTCTGTCTGTCTGTCTGTCTGTCTGTCTGTCTGTCTGTCTGTCTGTCTGTCTGTCTGTCTGTCTGTCTGTCTGTCTGTCTGTCTGTCTGTCTGTCTGTCTGTCTGTCTGTCTGTCTGTCTGTCTGTCTGTCTGTCTGTCTGTCTGTCTGTCTGTCTGTCTGTCTGTCTGTCTGTCTGTCTGTCTGTCTGTCTGTCTGTCTGTCTGTCTGTCTGTCTGTCTGTCTGTCTGTCTGTCTGTCTGTCTGTCTGTCTGTCTGTCTGTCTGTCTGTCTGTCTGTCTGTCTGTCTGTCTGTCTGTCTGTCTGTCTGTCTGTCTGTCTGTCTGTCTGTCTGTCTGTCCGTCACACGCATTTTTCTCGGAGATGGTTGTAGCGATTGAGACTAAATTTGGTGGAGAGGTGGGAACTGTGAACGCTCACGCATACAGTGAGTTACATCCTTTTACGGCGAATTTAAGGGGGGGTCCCCATACATGCAAAAGGGGGGTGTAAATTTTTTTTTATCAAATATAGTCATGTGGGGTATCAAATTAAAGGTCTCGGTTAGTACTTTTCGAAGCTGGCCTTAGTTTCGGCATTTGTTAGAAAGGTGGGGAGTGCGGGGGGTTGAAAGTGATCATTCCTTTAAGGGGGCCATTCTCAGAAACTACCCAACCGAAAAATCTGAAAAAAATCAGGAGGCTGCCACTATATGGTGCCTGGGCTCCGAAATACCTTTCATAGTAATATCTGTACAAATAAAGTTAATAATAGTATATTACTAGAATTTTTAGTAATTGACTGCAAAACCCCCCTTAAGTTCATGCTAGCACGACGAAATTTCACAACAGTATAGAGTATAATATAGAGCATGATCTTACCAAGTTTGGTGGAAATCGTACTATTACTAACAAAGTTATAATACGTCAAAGTTGTCGCTTCTTCGCAAATTCAAGACTATGAATGTCAATATCATCCGAAAGTGGATATTCTTACATAATATATGCATATATCACCTGCTACGTACTAAGAAATACACAAAACCTTTCGTACCTGAAGCGTTCAGCTTCCGGTTTCCCGACTTGTTTGGGACTGTTATTGTTGCTATCTTCTTTTTTATCTTTCCTTTGCCATTTGCGTGGGCATCTTTTATCCCATTCAATTCAGCAGAGAGGATCGTGGTTGCTTGCATCCTGCAGCCAGCTTTGACTCAAGGGTTGTCAGAGACCACCGCACAGCTGAAGACCACAGCCGATGTTGCTGCATCAGTTCCATATAGGACATTTGGGAGTTTAACTACCCAACCGTTTCTGTTCCCTTTCCTTCCCTGTCCTAACCCACTCCATACCAGAAGGTATCTCAGTCTTCTTTCCTCTCTATAGGTCTTGAAGTTATTAAAAGCTTACTGAAAATGATGCGGTGTAGACTTAGTTAAACCTAAGCATCTTTTCACCTGAGGCACCAAAATTGTGGCTATTCTGTTGTTGAGGTATTGGGGCATTCAAAGTGTGGAGGCAGCAGCATAGTCACTGGTGTCACAATGGTCCTAAACAGTTTTACGGCTCTCTCAGGTCTTAATCCCCACGAGAAACCTGTGGCAAAGTTTACTACCCTCGAAGGCTGTTTCGCCTTTATGATTGTATTATTGACGTGATCTTTCAGGGATAGAGATTTCATAATTGTCCTGCCCAGAAACGTTATCTCCGGTATTTGTTTTAGAGAGGACTGCTGTACCAAAATTTTACATGGTTTGCCATTATTTTTCCTAAAAGAAATAACGCAAGACTTATCTCTCTTATCTCTGTTCACTGAGAGTTCTAGGGATTTACATTTATTCACAAAAAGGTCAACCTGTTTTTTTAGTAGCCTATCATCTCCTGTTCCCATAGCAAGGATGATAAAGTCATCTGCGAAGCGAGGTTTTCTACAAATTGAAAAGTACCGAGTACGACCATTCATCCACCTTCAACTCCCTGTATTCCAGAAAAAGCAGGGTCCAAGGGTATATGTCAGATGACACGTTTTTCTCTCTTATAGTTTCGAAGAGAAGATCCGCTCTTTCCTACGTTTTGCTAATGTCAAAAGACACCGCTTTGATGACTCTGTCCTTACTCTTGGTTGCAGATATGTTCAACAACATCTCGTTTAAGTACGTCGTGGTCGTTTTTTTTTTCTGTACGCAGAGCAATGCCATAGTTACCTACTATTTTTATGAGAAATGTTTGTTTCTTTTCTTTATCCCGTCATGTAAGTTGTCTGGACTCTTCCTGAAAATTTTTGAATTTTTTATCTTTAGCCAGAACTGTTTGGTGTCGGTCTGGTTCAACATTTCTTCCCAGAAGTTTCTTTTTCCCCTCCTGATTCCCTCCTTCCATCTTCTAGTTGCCTGTTTGGTCTTGAGAAAATTCTCGTAGTTTGGAGTTAGACACATTTTTTGTGCAGGCTGCACCATTGCAATCTTCGGACGAGCCACAGTTTAAGCATTTACTTTTACATGCTTTACGCATCTTAGCAATATGTACTAGGTGCCCACAGTTCTGCACTGTCTTTCCCTCATTTCAAAGGGATCAACTTTGAAATAAGTTTTCCCAATTATAATGGACACCGGCAGCAATTCTCCCAGGAAGGTTAATATTGCAGTATCCGTGGGTATTTTGACCTTCTTGTTTTCACTGTTAGTTCTTATGAATCTCTAGACTTGATGACTTTTACGTTAGTCTCTGAGGCTTGAATGATTCTCTCTTACGTCCAATTGAGTGATACACCCTTAATGATGCCATAGAGACACGTCGCACTAAACGGCTATGAATGGCTTAACGCCGCGTTCTTTGACACTTATAAAACGGTTAGCAATTTGCGCTGTTTTGAAAAATGTCGACACTCCCAAGAAACTCTCACGTTTGATGTTGACAATATTTTTGCTGTAGTTCAAGGCTTCTGCTTGTGTGTATAAGTCTAACATATCCATGCGCTCTCTTTTGTCCTGATTTGTTTGGATTCGATAAATTAAAACCGAATATTGTCTGTATTTGGTGTTTTTATCGTTAAAATTCATTTCCGGGGCCTTTGCAGGCGTGTCTCCGCTGATGGGGATTGAAATTGTTTTAGCCGAGTTAACCACAGGAAAAGAAGCTTTGGCTACCCTCATGGAGGTACACATTTTGGGGCACTTTGTTTTGAGGACGACGAGCCGAAGACACATGCGCATTTACAAGTGATCTCTTCTCTTTTCTTACAACCAGTTGAAATTGTCGATATCGCCAAGTGCAGGATCCGACAGATCCATGCCTGCACCAGACATTTCTGAGTTGTCCCCACCTATCAAAAACTTATCAGGGGGTACCGTTATATCCCTTTCCATATAGCTTTCACCTGCGCTAAGCGCACAGAGAGGCAAACACAAAATAGGAGGCACACCTACTAAGGAACAAATTCTCTTATGCACTCAGGAAGCAGCCAAAGCAAGCAAGAAAGAAAGCTTTAGAAACTTACAGGTATTTTGCAATCACATGCGAATTCAGCCGGCAAAAATTCCGTTTACGGAATCGTACCGAGAACCGGTTACTACGCACTACCACAGACTTCACTCGGCAATCAAGGTGACGACTAAAACATAAGGGAAGATTTCACTAGTATTTTGTCATTCTCCCATTCTCAAGGAACTATCCAATCGGAAAATTTGAATTTATATAATACTATAAATTTTAGTAGTTGACTCCCTTAAGTTCATCCTGGAATCACGATATTTTACGGCAATGTATACATAATATAACAAATTTGGTGGAAATCGCACTATTGCTAACAAAGTTATAATAGGTCAAAATTGTCGCTTCTTTGCAAATTCTAGACTTTAAATGTCAGTGTCACGCGAAAGTGGATATTCTCACATAATATATGCATATATTATATGCTAGGTACTAATGGGGCAAATGCACACTCAAATGGCTTTATAAAAGAAATATACAAAACCTTTCATACCTAAAGCGTCTAGCTTCCGGTTTCCTGACTTGTTTGTATTTGGCTTAGGTGAACTTCTTCACACTTACTGCTCTTTTAGTGTGAAGCATATGAAATTAACTGTGTATTGTCGATAGAATTCTTTCCAAATCAAATTATTTGTGTAAGTGGTGATTGAAAAATGTGCGCACTTGAATTTTAAATTACTTTACAAGTGGAAAGTTCCTCACATATGGAAACACAAAACTTTTCATACCTGAAGCCTCTAGCTTCCGGTGACCGGACTCGTTGAACATGCTTTTAAGATGGTGATGGTCGGTAGAAAGGTATGCAACGCTGCAACCGATATGAAATCAACAAGCCATTGCTATACCTATGTGCGGGTCAACATTTAAAGGCTTTACTAATTTGACTAAAGCGCGGAATATAGTTCTGCGACTATTGAAATTGGATTATTTGCACTTAAAGCTAGGAATTGAGTTTTTGAAAGCATTGTGCAATGGGCGTATAAGTTATCAGTAAAAAATTAGAGCGAAAAAGAACTAGCAAAGAAAAAGTGAAGCTATGATTTGCTTGAATATCCAGGAAAGATTTTGAAAAGAAAGTGAATAGTTAGTCGATATTCTTCGAAAAATGTCAATTAATTGCAAGCCAAAACAAAAATAGATTTTGATTTAAAATATAGATAGGCGGCTAGATTGAAAACCATCTGAAGTCATAAAATAGACGTACAACATTTCCATATATGTGTCATGGCGATTGATATAATTAACATGTTGATCTATATAGATGGCACCCAATAAAAAAAATAAAATTTAATGGTTCGATTATAATTGAAAATGCCTTATTGCCCATAAGACAATTGTCACAAGAGGTAGCAGAAGCTAGAAATAAATACTTTCATTTTTACTTCGAACATTACGCAAGAAAGTTTACGAAGGAGGAATGCAATCTTCATATATACTACAATACATTATTATTGAGTTCAGATTCTCTTTTAAGTAACATGAAGCAAACAATGAAAAGGATCAAATTAATGTTAGTTTGCCCTGAAACAAGCAAAATTTCGATCCAAATACCGAATCCGATATTTTAGATACCGACCAATTATACCATAGTAAGTTTATAAAGCCGAAACACTTTAAAATAATTGTGATCGTCTAAATCGGGTAAATCGACTTCGGTGCGTGGTTTATGTCGTACCAAAGAATTTTCCGTGCCCGGATGGCTCAAGTGGTTGGAGCACTGGGCTGTCGTAGCAGAAGGTCGCGGTTAAAATCTCATTGATGGCAGAAGGATTTACTATCTTGACTGGGTGTCGAATACCAGTCGACTGAGCTGTGAATGAGTAGCTAAGTCCAATCAGGGTACACATTGCTTCCTACAGTGTACTGTAGTGTACCGGGTCGGTCTTGAATGAAGTGCTCTAACACACTTCAAGCTGCCTGATCCAAATTGGTTTTTTGCTTCAAGGATGATTATTATTATATAAAAAATTTTCCAGAAAAATGACTTTTTGTAAGTTGAATAAAATTAACAAATATAGCTACTATATCTTTCTATAGATGTGTGTTCGCAGTTTGTCTAGCGAAAAGATTAAGCAACATCGTCTCCATCGCTAGTGGTGGTTTTTATTTGACAAATATCGATATTTCGGGAACAACTTGTTCCCTTCTTCAGTACCGAGTGTCTATTGGCGGCCAATCTTTTACCATATCTTTTATATATAGTGCGCAACCTATTCTGTTAGCGAAATGTTAACCTATGGTGCCCTGAGGAGCACTGAAACAACGAAAGCTTTCGTTGTATGTGTAGCTGAACTCCGGGTGCAGCATAGAGTTACTGATGATACATTTCGATAGTGTTAAAATATCATTTGGAATTGTCTCTTATATTTCGTTAGATTTAATTATTTATCCATATTTAACTAATTAAGGATTCTTTAAATTTGTGAAATAGACTAATAGATCCCGAGGATTTTGTTTCGTATATTTCGAGAGCGCAGATGATGCGAAAGTTGCCAAACAGCAATGCTGCGGAATGGAAGTTGATGATCGGCTTATACGGGTGGATTACTCAATAACTCAAAGAGCACACACTCCAACTCCTGGGGTATATATGGGAAAACCTACAAGGTAAGTAATTGTCTTAAATTCCATGCCGTTTTCACTCAAAGTACACTATTATTTCAGACTTTATAAAGAAAGAGAATACCACGATCGATATCGCGATGAGTATGTTATCCACATTTCGATAATTGAGTATGTTTTTCAAGTATATGTCCATATATGTATGTTTCAGGGAATATCGAAAAGAGAAATATGGCAAATACAGAGAAAGATCATCACCTCAATATTACAAACGCGATAGAAGTAGGAGATATTACCGCCACAGCTATAGTCGCTCACGTTCCCGTGATCGTAAATATAATAGCTAGATGTAATCAGCCGTTTAATGTAGCCATTTTTTCAGGTCGAGACCGCTGATTACGCAAAAGCTCAATACAACGGACTTCTTTTAATAATGCTCCCCTTTGAAATTTTCGGAGATCCGATCTTTTGCTTTGTACATATTATTTTTGTTTGTTTGATGTTTTCCTTTGTCTCCACTAAAAAAAAGGGTTTAATTTATCAACTGAAGTGTCTTTATTAGAAAATAATGATGTTTTTATGAATAAAATTGCAAAGTCTGTAATAAAAGGATTGGTAACAAACTATTGAATGGAATTACGTTTGGTCAACAAATTGTTTCCACGGGGATTTCATTATTAAATACTGGGAATACGTATTCATTGTATTTCCAGTTTCTTCATAAGAAAAGAAGAGTTTAAAATTAGTTAGTATATAGTACAATATGCATATACACCAACTATTAAACTGTTGGATGCTACAGAGCACTGTTAGACAAAAGTATCGCTTATAAAACCGTGCAAACCGGATATGTTCGATTAATAAAAAAAAAAGTGTTTACATACAGTGCCGGAAAAAATAAGGTGATGGCATCCCATTACATTTTGCTGGTAATTAACTAAAGTTGTTAATTAAAAAAATTAAAATATTGGGTGGGTAAAAAAGATAAGACACTATATTTTTGTCATTGCGCAGTGGTCGGAATTGCGAAAATTTTGGAACGAATTAGACGGATGTAATTACAGAGTTTTAACCTGCCACATTAAATAGTAATGCCACATATAAGGACAAGACAATATTTCAAATTGATCGCACCACGCCCACCGGAATTGCCCACACAGCCCCCTATTAAAAATTATATTTAGTGAAAAAAGCTTGATTTGCTCTTATAGGCAAAATCATGTAGAAATATGGGATGTTGTTGTTGCGGTATGCGGTATATTATCTTCATTACATTAATAAGTAAATCAGTTTAAGAAATTAAATTTTTCACTATAAACTGTATTTGTATATTAATTATTGAATTAATTCAATTTTAATTTCATTATTTATCTGTCATTACTTAATTGATTGTTCATTGTTAATTGTATATTTAACTTTTACTTCTAACGTTATTTTTTTTTACACTGTTTAGTTTTCCTTTTTTGGTTTCTTAAGGTTTTGTTTGCAACAGCTTATTAAAATCGGCTTAATGTCTGTCCGTCTGTCACACGCATTTTTCTCAGGAACGAATTTTGGTAAAAAAGTGAAAAATGTGAACGCCCAGACACGCACTGTGTTACATCTTTCGTCCCCATACATGCAAAAGGAGAGTGTAACATTTTTTTTTCATCGAATATAGTCATGTTGGGTATCAAATGAAAGGTCTCGATTACTATTTTTCGATGCCAGTATTAGCATTGACATTACTTTGAAACGCGGGGAGTGCGAGTGGTCGAAAATGGTGATTTCTTTAACGAATCCATCCTCAGCAACTATCCAACCGAAAAATCTGAAAAAAATCACGAAGCTGCCTCTATACAGTGTCAATGCCTGACAAATGATGGTATGAAGCATGTTATCCCCAATTTTGATCAAAATTGTACTATTACTAACAAAGTTACAGTAGCTCAAAATTGTCTTTACCGTGTAAATTTACTGCAACCCAAAGTACTCAATATCAATATCACACTAAAGTGGGTAGTATGACATGCCAAATGCATATACATACATTACAGGGTACGTTCGAATGGAATAGTTCTGCACTCAAATATACTCGCACAACAAACACGGTCTTTAATTTACATACATATTACATCACATATATACTTATACTTTTGTGCACGGAATAATGTGGAATTGTGTGAGGATGCGTTAGATCAATTTAGTTGCGCACACATATATATATATATGCATCGCCATGCGGTAATAGACAATGTTTATTTATTTAGGATGAACACAGTTGATATCGTTGATTTGTATGAACATATGTGTATGTATGGATTTTGGGAAAATATGATGGAATAGTTTGTGTTCTTAGCTATGTACAAATGGAAAATTGTGCATAGCGAGTTTCTCACATTATTATTATTCTGTTAAGGGAAAGTCGCACCGCGTCTTTGAAGAACTATTGTGCCCCTTTTACTGGTTATAGTGTACCTGTTGATCATAGTATCTCAAGCAGGCCAGTAACCGTTAGGAACTTTAGTATGTTCCCTACTTCCAGAAGTTTCAGCTTTGCATCTGGTATTAAGTGTTCTCCCAGATGTATCGACCTACTTTGCACAAGTGCCGGACACTGTCCCAGGACGTGTATAGAGGTTTCGTCCTTCTCCTCACAAAACCTGCAGGCAGTGTCCGTAGATATCCCTAGCTTCCCTAGGTGGTAGTTCAGCCGACAATGACCAGTGAGAATTCCCACTATGATTCGGAGGTTCTTTTTGGTGAGGTTTAAGCAATCCTTTGTGCGCATGGGTTCGTATCCCCCAATAAGCACCCTGGACTGCTCCATCCCTGGTAGGCCCGCCCAATATAGTTCCCTCAACCGTTTCTCTTCGTTTCTTAGATTCATAGCCATGAAACCGTTTCCGATTCCACAGAAAGGTTCTGGCCCGTGTAAAGGCGTCCCTGCTCCCTTCTTGGCTATTTCGTCCGCTGCCTCATTGCCTTCCAGCCCTGCATGGCCTGGAACCCAAAGTATCCAGACCTTGTTGGACGAGCCGAGTGTATTCAGTCTCTCAAGGCATTGCCATACCAGTTTAGAGTTCACCTGGTTGGACCTAAGTGCCTTGATCGCTGCTTGGCTATCGATGAGAATAACTATGTTCTGCCCCCTGTAGTTCCTTTGCAGATTAAAGGAGGCACATTTGTCTATGACGTAAATTTCCGCCTGGAATATGCTAGTGTACCTGCCCATTGGCTCAAAGTACATTTTCCTTGGACCAATGACACCGGCACCCGCTCCCTCTGCTGTGAGGGATCCGTCAGTGTACCAAGTAATCAGTTGCTGGTTTAAGCCGTATGTCGCAGCCACGCTCTCCCAGTTTGCCTTGTTACTCCAACGTGTTTCAAACTTCTTATCGAAGTGAAACCTCGTTGTCATGTTGTCTCTCGGTATCAGTAATTCGGGATACCGCCTAGAAAGGATATCAATCTTCCTTCGATTTAGGCAGCACTCCGCCTCACTCATGCTACCGGCCATCCTGAATATTGATCTCCTTGCCTGCATCTGTATGTGCAGATGGAGAGGGGTTAATCCCAGAAGGACCTCCAGGGATGCCGTTGGGCATGTCCTCATTGCCCCACTGATACACACGCAAGCCAGCCTTTGGAGCTTATGTAATTCCCTGGCTTGTGTGCTGAGTTGGGTTCTTTCTGCCCAGATTACCGCTCCATAGGTAATCATTGGTCTTACTATTGCAGTATATATCCAAAGTAGTATCTTCAGGCTGCAACCCCATTTTTTTCCTGCTATGGATCTGCAAGTCATCAGAGCCCTCGTGGCTTTCCGACAAGTATTTCCGACATGTGTCTTCCAGAGTAATTTTTGGTCTAGCGTGATTCCCAAATATTTGACCTCTGTTTCTCGTTTCACCTCCATATCATGTAATGTTATGGCTTTCAGATGATCCAGCTTACGCCTCCTAGTGAATGGTACTATGGTGGTTTTGGTTGGGTTGATCCAAAGTCCCACCTTCCTGCACCAGGCACTAGTAACCCTTAATCCAGTTTGGATTCTATCACATAGGGTATCTTCATATTTGCCCCTACAGATTAGAACCATGTCATCCGCGTAGCCCTGGACTTGTATTCCAGTATTAGTTAACACGTCCAGGAGTTCATCCACTACCATACTCCACATCAGCGGCGATAGTACTCCGCCCTGTGGACAGTCTTGAGTGGTGTTCATGATAATAGAATTTGTACCTGTTTGCACCTCTATTTGTCTGCTTTCTAGCATTTTGCCCATCCAGAGTGCCAGGGTGTTTCCCACTCCTTTGCGGCTCAGGGCATCCTGTATCTCTGTGTGCGATGTGTTGTCGAATGCTCCTTCGATATCCAAAAACGCGCACAGTGCAATTTCTTTTGTTTCTATGGCGTCCCGTAGTACCTCTGTCAGCTGATACAGAGCACTTTCAGTTGACCTTCCTGCCCGGTAAGCGTGTTAACAGTGATGTAAGGGATTACGCTTTAGAACGTTAGTTCTAATATAGTTGTCTATGACCTTCTCCACTGTTTTGAGTACGAACGATGTTAGGCAAATTGGTCTGAAAAATTTAGGGTGAAAAGGATCCTTTTTACCCGCCTTCGGAATAAAGACCACTTTTGCCCGTCTCCATGCCCTTGGTATGTAACCCAGTGCTATGCTCCCCCTTACCACCCTCAGAAGAGACTCTAAGATAATTCCTAGGCCTCTCTGGATAAGTGCTGGGAAAATGCCATCTGCTCCGGGAGATTTCATTGGTTGAAAGGTTCCCACTGCCCATCTTAGCCTAGCTTCTGAGCATACCTCTTTTGCTAGTTTCCAGCTCTCTTTCCTTCCCCTTTTATTCGTTGTTGGGGTGTCAGGAAGATTATTGTCGCCTGCCGCCGAGGGGTAAGACCCCGGGAAATGAGTTCTGAGAAGCAGGTGTACTCTGTCCTCCTCATTCTCGGTGAATGTCCCATCTTCCTTTTTCAAGCAGACAGAGGATATTACCCCGTCTTTGGCTACAGCCTTGTACAGCCTGGTTGCTTCTGTGATCTGTTGAATCCCTTCACAGAATTCCCTAAAGCTGTTCCGTTTCGCTTCTCTGATGGCGTTGCTATACGCAGTCAGTGCATTTTTATACCTCCGCCAGTCCCCGGTTCGTTTTGCCCGGTTAAAGAGTTTTCGTACCTCCGTTCTCATTCTGGTTAAGTTCCTGTTCCACCATGGTACATCCCTTGATGACTTGACTGTCTTGGCCGGACAGCTGGCCTCATATGCGTCAATGACGATTGTGTTGAGGTCTTCCACCACCGTTTCTAATTCTAATTCGCTCCTGATGTCACCGCTCCCTTGAAGGTGGGCAATGTTGTTGCTCAGGTGCATTGTGTAGGATTCCCAATCCGTTCTCTTGGGATTCTTTTTATTTCGGAGTTACCCTCAATGTCGAATCTGATTATCCTGTGATCAGACATTGAGGGTTCATCCGACACCCTCCAATTCCTGACCATCCCGTTCATTAGGGTATTTCCTAGAGTTATATCTAGTACCTCTTGTCTGGTGCTGGTCACAAATGTTGGAGTGTTCCCTACGTTGTATATTTCTAACTTATTACTAAGAATAAATTCGAGAAGGTACTCACCTCTACGATTAGTGTCACTGCTTCCCCACACTTCGTGGTGGGCGTTGGCATCGCAGCGAAGAAGTGGTAACGCCCTCTCCTCGCAATACTCCGTCAGCTTTGTGACTTGTTCCGGCGGAGCCCGGCTCTCGTCTCCTGGGAAGTATCCCGATGCTACAACTACCTCTCGAGTGCTCCTCCCGGCTTCCAATGAGACTTGGATAGCCACAAGGTCCCCGGTTAAGAACTCTGAAAGACATATGTATTTTAGATTACGTTTGAGAATTATGCAAGCTCTTGGTTTTTCACAAGAGGAGTCCCAAATTACCTGCATGTCTCCTCCTTGCAGACCGCGAATCTGCCCCCGGTACACCCAGGGCTCCTGAGCCAGCACTATTCCAATGTTCTCCTTAGAATTTGCCCTTGCAATCACTGCAGATGCAGCTCTCGCATGGTGGAGGTTTATCTGGGCTATCCTAGTGCTGGCCATTGGCTCCGTTATTGTTTGGAGCTCTTCTCCACTGTCGGAGTGTCACCCTCCTCCTCCGACATGGCGCTTTCCTGCGCGTCGCTGTCCACCCCGAGCCCTAGCAGTCCTAGGTCTAGGTCGTCCAGCTTCTGCTCTTCACTGGGCAGCAGGTCTATTTCCCTGGTTGATCCCGCTCTTTCCGCCTCTATGGCTTCCGCGACTTCTTCAGGGACCTCGGTAAGTTTTCCACCCGATGCCTCCTCCGAGGTCTCTTTCCTTGGCTTTTCCTTGTGCACATGCACGGGTATGTTGCCAAATCGGTAGTTGATATGAAAACTCCGACGTTTAATTGCCTCTAGGGATCGGTCATCTACCCTGATCGTGAGGAGTTTACCCTTTCCCTCCACCTTGCTTCTGAAGACTCTCCATAGTCGAGTATGGAGATCTTCGTTCTGAGCAATTAGGAGTCTCATAAGGTCTTCTGTTACTACTTGCCGTGGCCTTTGGGAGAAAAACTGTCACCATGTGGGCTCCTGGTATATCATCTCCAGCACATGTTGACAGTTCCACCCCTTCCCAGCCTGGCAATCTAGGAATTATGGTTCTGACCCATTCTGCGGTACCTTCCGTCGCGCAGTCCACCAGTATAAGGCCTGGTCGAAAGCGTATCCCGGTGAACACCAGTTTCGACGTCCAACCCTTGATCATCTGCTTGACGACAAGTTCTTCAATGATTTCCTGTTCCTCCCGAGTGAGTATTTGCTCGGGAAACCTTTTTGGCAGTATGGCCAGTCGAATGCCCTTGACCGCACTAGCATAGCTAATGCCGGGCTTCCTGGGTCCTGCCTTCACTCCTGACCTGCCCGGGTTTTCTCCTCCCGTGGGTTCAGGTCTGGTTTTTTTGGGAGCATTCCCTTCATGCGGGCTGATCTCTGCTGCTCCCCGCTTTCTCGGCTCCGGTAGAGATGGCTTAGGTCTGTCCTGAGCCTTCTTAAGGGCCTCTTCTGGTTTCAGGCCTTCCTTCAGATAGCGCAGGTACCATTTAACCCCGGCACCACTGAGACCTGTCTCCTTCCTGACGTCTGTTATATTTATCTCAGACGTGCTTTTGCTGGTCCCTGCTCTTTGAGCAGTGGTGTTCGTTAGGCTGTAGTCCACGCAGTATACCAATACTCACCTTGGATCCACTGCTTGACGTCCCAATTTCTCCCTTCTTGGGTGTAGTCACCTGGCTTTCAGTAATTCGGAGACGTGCCTCCGCCTGATTAACCAGTTTTGGTGCGGTACGGGGCCCCGCTTTTTTGGTTTTTGTTTTTTTTTTCAGTTTTGTACTCATTTGATTCCCACGAGTATGGGGGTTAAGAGGTCCGCCGTGCCATAGCCCCTCGTAGCACGGTAAGATCTAACTTACTCACTGAGGCGACCAGGTATCAGTGAGGCTCCGTTCGAATACAGTCAGTTACCCCCGACTGCAAACTATCCAATGGGCACGGTTCGCATGACACCCTGGATTGGGGGAGGTGTTTTTCGACTCCCCAGTCTAGATCCGTAGCGTTTTGTTAATAGTAGGGTCACCTCGTACAGGGTGTGGCTATCACCACTCACTAACGGTCTTGGTAGACGAGAGGCTTGGCCCCTGAAAAGGCACACACCGTCCCAGAGGAGAGACAACTCATCCTTAGAGAAAGATAGGTTGGCCTCAGGGAGCTATGTTCCGCATCAGTCTATCCTGCAGTACACTGCTTGACCCCTTCTCACATAAGATGAACACAAAAAGTTTATACAGCAAGCGCCCAGCTACCGGTATCCCAATTTGTTTACAGGACAAATATTCACATCCGGGCCAGAGAACGGTTTTCTTAGTGTGGTTATCATTTCTACTTAGCTCTGAAATTCCACTTTTTTTAACTACTCGCTGCAATACAAGTGTAGTATAGGTCCCAGGGCAAAACGTGGATTGGTATCCACGATGGAGCATGAAACGTGGGAAACGCCTGCTGACCCAACATCAACAGCTCTACTACCAAACCCTATCTCCACCTCCACGTGGTGACCGCTGTGAGCTCTTTCTTAACGAAAAGCTGCAGACGGAGAAGGATGAAGGCGAGTCTCCCGCACCTAAAAACGGGAGAAATTGTACCAACTGGTCCTCCAGGTTGAGGGTTGGCTAGAGCTGGCAACCCTACACGGAAAAACAAAGTGACAGTAGGAGCCTCGAACAGGATAGAATTTACAACGACAACAGAATAACAATTTGCGCACTTTTTCATAGAACGTGTGCCATCTGTACAGCTAGCCGATACCCTGTTCCAATATAGGATTGATGTAACAACGTTGCAGGAAATGCGTTGGACAGGCACCGGTTTGCTGGGAAAGAGCCACTACACCAATATATTATAGCGGCCATCCAGTAAACCATGTGCTTGGAGTAGGTTTCTTAGTCAGCGAAAAAATGAAACCTGCCGTTATCGGCGTTGAAAACTTAAGCGAACGGCTATGCACTCTACGCTTGAGAGGCAAATTAGAAATATAAGCCTCATATCTTCTCCGAGGCAGTAAAAGGAACCCTCGCAGTCTGTCCCAGATATGCTATCAAAACCATACTTGGGGATTTTAACAGCCAAGTATGGACGGAGCCCGTATTCAGGGGATACGTTGGCTCCCATAACTGACATCAAAATACAAATGATAACGGCCTGCGGATTATTCAATTAACAGGTCAGTTGTTGGAAGTACCTGGTTTGCGCGGAAAGTGGTCCACAAACAAACGTGGGCCTCTCCAGACGGGATCACTTTGAACCAAGCCAGGGTAAAACTGCACACGGCCATGAGAGAATTCGGTATACCGACGAAATTAATAAGACCGACTAGGCTGACCATTCGACATCAACCACGGTCTACGACAAGGGGATACCCTATCATGCGTCCTCTTTAATCTGGCCCTGGAAAAAGTGATCCATGCTGTTGAGGTAAATGCGAGGGGTGCGGCGCTCTTTACGTCCAACCAACTACTGGCCTATGTTGACGATATCGACATCATGGGGGACATCATGGGAAGAACGACCCGAGACATACAAACTGCCTTCATCCAGATGGAGCAGGTGGCCATTGGGGCGAGATCTTGAGCTGCACATAACTGGAGGCAAGACAAAATAAATGGTGGCAACGTCAGCACCAAAAACCAACCAACCATCAACATCAAACCCCACTGGTCAAACGGGAAGAATGAAGAAACTACAACTTTGAGACCGTTGATAATTTCTCCTATCTAGGGTCGAAAATCACAACCAATAACATCTACGACGATGAAATCCGCGAATGAATGCACCGGAAAGGATCAGTAAACTACCCAGAAGAATGTAATGTGGTGCGATCACTTCAGATACATATACAGCTTCTTGAATTAGTTTTACTATTTTACGATTTCTTGAAAAATGGGTGGGGGGGGGGGGGGGAGTATCGGGTCGGGTGTTTGCCAATAAATCACAACTATTTATTATTCATTTCAATTTATTTTGTCGCCTTCAAATAATCCAATCATTAAAAAATTTTCCAAACGAATTTGTCGGAATCGAGTTCAGGTTTCTCCGCGAAGTTTGTTTTGAAGGCTTTGCGAGTAACAAAGTCCGATTAGAATCGATTCAATGCTCGTTTGCCCACCTGTTGCCGCTTTCGGTCACGCTGCTCCGCAGGGTAGAGGCGCTGAGGCAGCGTCTGATGAGATCGCCTCTGCCCTGCGATCGAAACCGTATAGCCAATATTTAAAATTTTTAAAAGTACTGGGCGCTCGCCCACGAAAAATTAGTCCGCGCACTGAATAGCAGAAGTAAGTTGCTTCTCAAATATGTGCAGTCCGCCATCAAGTTAATGGTGGACAAGCTCATCCCAAAACAAAATTTATTTTTAGTGGTAAAATGTTGGCGTCTTTTGAGAATATAGTCGATTTACGTTTTACTATTCCTAACATAAAATGTAGGAAGATGAGACAATCGTTTGATGAACCATGTATTCATAAGTACAAGGTCATGGGTGTCCACAAAATCGATTATACCCTCGCCACCCTCATTGCGCGCTACGAACTCCTTTCCCCCATGGCACCTGCTACCGTTTGCCTTTTCACCCACATGACCATTAAGGTCGCCGGTAATGATTTTATAATCGTCAGCAGGCACATGACAAGTCTTTTCATCGAGAAGTTGCCAGAAGGCATTTTTCTCGGCATCAGGTCGACCTGTCTGCGGTGCATACGCGATGAAGAAGTGAATAGTGCGATCAGCTGATATAATTGTAAGCTTCATCAGCCGATCATCAAATCGTTTGACTTCTTTAATGGCGTCACGGAAACCCTCTGAGATGGCAATGCCAACATCATATTGAGTGTGTGGGTTACCAAAATAGAGAAGTTTGTAGTTATTTTTACCGCGTTCGCGTTCAATGTCGCAGCTTTTGGCACCAGACCATCGGGTTTCTTGTAGAGCGCAGATATCAATGCGCCTTTTCCGAAGGGCTCTTGCGAGTTCCTCGGTTTTTCCAGTTAGGGTACCAACATTTAGCGTGCAGACACGTATTTGTTTTGTTCGTTTTGTTCGGACTAACTTGCTTACGTCTTGACGCCGTCCATGCGTCAAGAGCCCTTGCCCATTTCTCGACAGGACCGGGGCCCGTCCTGCCACGTCCTGCGACTGAGGTGGACGCCCTAGCATTTCTCCGAGGCTTGTGACTCAATCCGATCATCATGTTTGTAACGACATTGTATGCATTTTCTTGGTCGACCTGTCGCGGGGCCTGTCACCAAGAGAGATCAAGTAGGATTTAGCATAGTAGAATAACTCCAACTATACTCTTATTTAACTCTTTCCCTGATCTCAGCATTTTATTTTTGTTTTACTGAGGATAGTTGCCTCAAACCCTCCTTTACCTGGGCCCAGCATACTATGTTAATAGCATGGCGGAGTTTTGTAAAGTAGTTTGTCGAGGTAGCATTATAGGTAAATTGTATATAAACGAAGCTGAAAAGAATAAAGTTTGCTAGTCAGCTCGATAATAAGACTTACCCATCTCAAGGATCGGTAAGCGTATTATCAGTCAAAGCGCTTTAGCAATTGTCTTAAGGATTTTTGCAATATGCTACAAGTATTCAACATATTTTTACGCTACGTTGCAAACATCTGTATTAGAGTCGACGCAATTAAGTGGATCATTGCAACTGCGAAAGAAGTTCTAAAACCGACTTTGGATTTTCAACACACTACTTCATTGACAATTGGAACCATCTCGAAGGTGATATCGGCACTTCGTGAAGCAGGAACTTCTGCAACACATCCAAACAAACTCTAACAACGCGCTTGTAGGTTCAGCAAACACATCATTTTGCAACCATTTGTTTACCGGGAGAGCAGCATGATGCCAACCAGCCGCGGAATGGATGTGACCATCACCGTATTCCAGAAGCACAATCTGAAGGAGTTCCTCAAGGTCATACGGAATTTCAAGAAGGATGCTAAGACTCGACATAGCGAGCATTACTTCCAAAAGAAATTGGAAGTATTCCATCGAAAATGGAAGACATGCGAAGACAACCATCTTTCAGTCAAACAGAACTTGGGCCAAATCAGGGAACTTTTGCAAAAGTATCTGACGGAATCCGACGAAGCCGAGGAGTGTATAGCATCAAATTTGCAGAAAGGCTGTCAAAGTTCAGGAAGCGAGCGGGAGACACCAACGACTCAGCAGATGGAACCTTACAATCAGTAGAACCAGATGCGGTCAGACTAGAGCGGACTAAGGTTCCAACGTTCGATGGAACTTGCTCAGCTTGAATTTCGTTCAGAGACCTCTTCAAATCTCTCTTCACGAAAACGGGAGACTGTCCGGGGTGCAGAAGCTACAGTATCTTCGGGCATCAGTAAAGGGACAAGCGTCTCACCAAATTAAGCATCTTAATATGTCGGATGCCAACTATTTCGCAGCTTGGGATCTCTTGGCGAAGAGATACGTCAACAAACGCATTATTGTCCAGTCACTTTTGGCCCACTTTTGAAACATGTAAACTGTGGTAAATGCCGAAGGCATCCAAAGAATGATTGATACACGAATTTCCAAGCTTTGGAGGTCATTCATCTGTCACTCATTCTGCAGAGCAAGCTTGATTCAGAGTCGAGAGCAGAATGGCAACGGAAAATTGGCGCCACAGCGGACGTACCTAAATTAGAGGCGTTCCTAGAATTCCTGGAAACCCAGTACTATATCATTGAAGTTATCATTGAAGAAGTGTACAAGTGCTCCTCCTCTAAGAAGACCAGCAAAGTGGGGATCCCTTCTGTTACTCATAACGAATACGAAAAGTGCACATTGTGTAAATCAGGCCACAGTCTATACAAGTGCCCAACGTTCCAAGGCTACACCATAGACAAGCGGAGAGAGGTCGTTAAAGCAAGCAACTTGTACTTCCACTGCATGCGTGCGCATCGAACGCACATCAAAGGCAGCGTGTAATATTTGCGGCAAGAAACACCATTGTCTGCTGCATCCTACGACTACGGATATGTCTGAAAAAATCAAACCTGAACCATTCTGACCAGTCTAAGAGCAACCTCGTGAATTGAGAACACATGTGGACGGTGCTATTGGTAACCGCAATAATTGAGCTGCGCAATATCAACGGCGACTTCATCAAAGTCCGTGCGCTAATAGGCCAAGGCTCTCAGAATACATAAATAGGGGAACATTCCAATTTAACATCCATATACTTGGAGTGAAATTCACACAGACAACATAAAAATTTAAGATGTAATTCAAAACATGACGAGGTTGTGTTAATATTACTATATTCACACAACCTCGCAAATGAGCTATGATATAAGTTGCGAGAGACTTAACCAGCATTTGGTGACCATGAATGCTAACATTCAACATCGATCAAGACCAATTCAGTTTCTGAGATCACGACAAAGGAGAGGTATACTGGGAAAAATACTCACTGCTGTCTTTGGAGTGAACGATCAAGTGTATCGGGAGATAGATGATCTTGTCGTACCAAATCAACCTATTGAACACAGTAAAACATCAAGGGAAGGTCATTCTAAAAGCAACTCAAATGTTAAATAACCGAATCACCATTCAACTTCAGCATTTCAACATACATCTCAATGAGTGCATACAGCGAATCAATGAGTTCATAAAATGGTATAAATAAAATCCATGTTCATCTTTTGAACATATGCCAACAGGCTTTGAATTTTTTGAATGAAGCATTGGCTAAGTACGATTGCTTGTGGCGAATTGTATCAAACCAAGCGTCCATTTGGGAATGTTCATAAATAACTGAATTATTTACAACATTGAACCGCACTATGAGGCTGCTACCGCCATCGCTACAGATTCATCATCAACCCAACGCAGCAACACAGACCAGCAGAAAATCACGATACAGGCATCTGCAATTCCACAACGACTCAACAACGATCTGTGAGGTGACTCATTGGGCGCGACCTAGAAGTGTGTAACCGATATTGTGGTAGAAAGTGCAAGCTTTGTATTACAATATGCGGAACATACTTGTCGGTCAGTATTGTGTTGTAAAATGCTGAGTGTTTGCATAACAGCACTGACCTCTTAATCATGTTTTGAGGTAATCGTGAGTCGGCAAATGAGAATAAGAAAGTAGGTTAAGGTAGGTCTAGAATAAGCATAAGGAAATATAAGAGGGAGCCGATTTTTAAAAAGCGAACCCGAAAGGTAGGGAAAGTTTAAGTAGTGTACAGTAACGTAAATGTAAGTGTAAATTAAGTGTAATGAATAACTAAAGAGTTTGAGTGTTAAAAAGAAGTGAACAGTGAAAGTGGAGGTATGAAGGTATCCTTGGACTAAATTGTGACGAACAATTGTACTTCGAAATCAGCCGGGAAGAACTTGACAATAGCTTCGCCTTAAATACGACAAGTTATATGATTCAATTACGGGCACTTTACAATATACAAATGCATCCGAATTGCCTCATCAGTCAAGTGTACAATAGTTATGAAGGAAAAAAATGTTCGACGCAACAATTTCAAAAGCACTCTATAATTTTGAAAAAATTGTACACCCCAAACACCTGGATATGTGCAACACCGTCACCGATGGTTGCGTGCGCTCTGTGTAACGGACAAAGAAGCGAAATCGCCCTCAAGGAAGAAGGGATCATCCGATTGACTTCAGATTGTTCCCTAACCACGAAAGAGATAATTCTTCTTTCCGAACAAAGAGACTTATCAGCAAATCTGAAGGCATGTTTTAAGCCTTTTGCGGCCAATATCAACTCATCAGTGGCAATCGGAACAGTGCGAAACTCAATGGATCAACTCTCCTTGAAGCAACAGGGTCATTCTCCATGATAGTGCAAGAAGCATATAAAAACCAAGGATTAAGCAAGAACATGGCATGGAACGAATTTCACTCCCACGCATTCAATGTTCCAATAGGCCTAGCTATCGTTACCCTCCTACTTATAAGAAAGAACATCCATTCATTCTGCAACCCGCAGCAATGATATCAAACCAAAGAACTAAATTGGTACGATCCAACAAAACAAGTATCTAGGAACCCAGCGGTTCTTGGTGGGCGGTATGTTCGAGAAACAAAACACCAAACATTTTCCATTCCACGGCAAAATCAACAATACAACGAACATCGACTCATATTAACTGCGAACAAAACGCTGACGGAAGTTCGTCACGGTCAAGATTGAGACGACCGCATTACAAATAAGAATTTTTGTAAAATATGCAATTCAGCGTTTGTTAAGTAGTTTGTTGATGTAGCATTATAGGTAAATTGTATATAAACGAAACTGAAAAGAATAAAGGCTGCTAGTCAGCTCGATAATAAGACAGACCACACTTGTTTTCGTTTGTTGAGAAGCCAACTTACCCATCTCAAGGATCGGTAAGCGTATTATCAGCCTAAGCGCTTCAGCAATTATCTTAAGGATTTTTGCTATATAAGTTAACTTTTTAAACACACGGTTTGTTTAAAAATTATAACTTTATTTGATCAAATCTACTTATCGACTAACTCACATGATTTACTTAATAATAAATTACACCTGTGTAATTACTGCAGCTTCAGCAATACGTTCCGGTGCATCCGGTAGGATTCTGCTTACCATGGGGTTGTTGGCGCGTGTTGTTGCAATTCGCTGACATTCGCTTATTGAAATGGTAACTCTTCCCCTCTTAGATGCAGATGTTCTCGTCTGTTTACAACTGTGGAATATTGGGGGGTATTTGGATTCTTAAGGGTTGTTTTTGTAGATGTTGGAATATGTTTGGTGAAATATTAACTGATGAGGGCGGATTTATCTCAATCAAACGATGTGTGGTGGTTTGCTCGTCCTTTGCAGGGGCATTAATTTCGTATATGATGTTTGGTTGAAAACATATTTTTAAGAGGACTATGATGACCAGGATGACAAATAATGTGGTTATGAGTCCATAGCTGATCCATTTCTCATTTTCTTTTTCTGCCCGCAATAATTCGATCTGTTTCGTGTTGTTAATATTTAGCTCTTTCATCATTTCGAGGGATAATAGCTCTCGATACTGCTTTTCCCTTGGTGTTGGTTGATGGCAGGAAGAGCGAAGCTCGTGACTTCTCGTGAGATGAATGTTTGGCTATTGACTTCGATTGTTGCGTTATTGAATTTGATTACGAATGTTCCCTTTAGCTTCTGAGCTGCGCCTTCAATGTTGATTGTCCCATTGAAATCGTTCACAAGGATCATACCTGGAGTGATTTGTTCGACGGTTGGTATGTGCTGGCTGCTCATCTTATTACAAATGGAATCTAAGCTTCGTAAAATATTAGGTACACAGGATGAATTAGTTATGTCCAATGAAATACTCTGTTCACAAATTGAAAGGTTGTTAGAAGATTTGCAATTTCCCGATACACTATAGATTTTGTTTATGTTTTTTAATATTGTTTGTGGAATTTCTACAATTGCATTTCCAGTTTTTACAGGTTTTATCAGAAATTGTTCCAAAGTTTCTTCTTGTATCATTGGGATATTAACAATATACAATAATGAAGTGTGATTTGTTATAATTTTAACATTTGAGAATTCTATTGCCTCTTCTGGCGTTGCATAGGGAAGTTTTTCTTTATCCAGGATTTGAGTGGCTATTTTATTTCCTTTTGTGAAAGCATCAACGTATTTACTGCTCCAATTTTAGCAAAGCTGATAGCATATTTAATACTAACTAATTCTTCTTTGATCAACTTTAATTTATACTGCAAGCTATTTATAGTTTTCACTAGTTTACACAAATTTTTCAATTTTGTTTGATATTTTCGTCAAATTATTCAGCCTGTCAGTTAAGGGCTTGTTTATTACTACTTGGTTGTTGTTATTTTTTAATACACTATTCATTTTGTCGTTAATGGTTCAAAAGTCTTCATGGTCAGGATTCCCCGCAATCCATTTCCATGCTGACCCAATAAAGTCGAGGGATCGTTTTGCTATTTTTGGTTTTAGGTTTTCTAGGAGTTCCTGTGTTTGCTTTAGTTTGTGGGAGAGATATGGATATAAATAATTATTTCTTGGTATGTCGTATTCCAAGGATCTGAATATGTCTGTAGTAACGTTTTGGTATTGTTCTAGGTCAATGTCATGTATGATTTTAAAGTTGCCAGTCGAGATTTTTGCGAATCCTTCTCTTGTCGTAATTATTTGCGAATTCGTGTAGTCCAGTACTTGTACCTTGCAAGACGTTATGTATATCATGGTTCTGGAAAATAGGTTAATTTTTTATATGACTTTTGTGAATAACTTTTCCTGATTCTGTAGTAACGGTAGTATAATTATTTTCTTTTACGACCTCTTGCTTATATCTAGGAGTGAGTTTAGAACCTAAACTTTTATTGATTTTTATGTAAATAACGTCGCCTACTTCATAAGTTTTCAGGGGTTGTCGTTTTTTATTGTGATTCTCAAGGTCTTTCTTTTGCTTTACTTTAAGCTTCTTAATGGTTTCTGTGCGGATGTTCTCAAGATCTTCTGGACTAGCTCCAGGTATTCGACCCATGAATAATTCTGCTGGCTTTCTGCCTGTGGTGGAGTGGATTGTAAGATTGTATTCGTGTACCGCTCTCTCTAATAGTTCTTGGAAAGACAGCGAAGGATGTTCCTTTTTTAAGCACCGCATGATTTCGGTTAAGGTGGAATGTGGATTTGTCCATTCACTTGACTTTTATATGGAGGTGTTTTGTAAACTTTTATTTGCAGCTCATCCTCCATCATGGAGGTTAGTAAAATTGACCTCAAAGCGCCTTCATTGTCGATAACAACATTTTCGGGGATACAAAAAGAGAAGAGGATGTCTCTGAGAGGCTGCCTAACATCTTGAGCTGATTTTGACTGTAAAGTCTGAACTTTGAGAAATTTGGTGATTTTATCTATTGCTGTCAAGATAAGATGTTTTTCAGTGGAAAAGATATCGATGTGGACTGTGTGTCCTGGGTAATTAGGTATTGGAGTTTCGTTGATAAAGGGGTTGTTTGGGTGGCGGTCGTATTTATTTTCTTTACAGGTTGTGCATTGATTGACCAACCTTTTAATCTTCGCTGACATCCTAGGGAAGTAGAAGTTTTGTAATAGTTGGAGACGGTTTTCCTCCGCGTTACGATGAGTCCTACGGTGTGTTTTAATTATCTTTTCGTCCTGCTCAATTTCATTAGGGATATCTTCTACAATTTTGTGTGTGGATCTAATTTTGAAACCGTTGAAGTGTCTTGGGTAGAATTCTTGTATAAGTCCTGAGGTCCGCTCATCGTAAAGGAATACATTTATGGTGTTGGGATTGAGGTATCTTTTGAAAATGCTAATCAGGTCCTGTTCTGTAAAATTTTGTTGTATAATTGTATGTCTTGTGTATTTGTCGAATGGGTTACTGATTTGGTAGCTATTTTCATCACAAATCTTTAGAATAAGCTGGTTTCTGAATGCATTAACGGGGGTCTCTACACAAGGAATTAGATTATGTGAGGAGCTCTCATCGCTATGCTCGGTGGGTGTCAACGAATTGATTTCGGGTGTTCTTGGAGGCCTTGATAGGGAATCAGCAACAATGTTGGCCTTACCGGGTTTGTATTGTAATTCATAATTATATTCTTCTAATATTGATTTCCAACGCTTCAGTTTGCTGTTGGTATTTTTGTTACTTAAGGCATAATTAAAGGTTGATGATCTGTGTAAATTTTTACTTTTCGTGAACCATATAGAAAATTACGGAGGGATTTTATCGACCATATTATGGCAAGCATCTCTTTTTCATTTGTAGCATAGTTCTCTTCAGTCTTATCAAGAGTTCTTGATAAGAATGAGATTGGTTTATTGTCCTGGGAAAAGACTGCGCCAATAGCATAATTAGATGCATCTGTCGTCAATTCAAACTCTTTTTCAAAGTTTGGATGAGAAAGCACAACTTCTTCTGACATAAGAGTTTTTGAATTTGTTGAAAGCTGCTATTGCGTTACTGTCGAGAGAGATAAGTTTATTTTTAGAGCAATTTTTGGACACTCGTCCATTTTCCCCTCTTAAAAGGGATGTCAGGGGCTTCGCGAGTTTAGCATAGTCTTTGATAAATCGTCGATAGTATCCTGACATGCCTAAAAAGGAACGACGGTCTTTCAATGTATTCGGTGGAGGAAATGCTGCAATCGCTTCAACTTTTTTTGGATTAGTTTTAATACCATCAACGCTGACAATGGACCCTAAGAATTCAATTTCCTTTTTTAGAAATTCGCATTTGTCGAGATGAAGTTTCATATTTGCCTTTTCGAGGGTTTGCAAAACTAGTTCTAGGTTTCTAAAATGCTCGTCTTCGTTTCTACCGAAGATCATGATATCATCTATGTCGATATGACAAAGTACACCACCAAACTCTAAGAATATCGCCCAGAGCTCTTTGGAAAATAGCGGTTGAATTTTTTAATCCGAATGGAAGACGTAGAAATTCAAATTTCCCGTTATTAATCGAGAAAGCAGTTTTCTCGATGTCTTTTTCCTTCAGCGGGATTTGGTGAAAACCGCTTTTTAAGTCGATAATCGTAAAGAACTGATTTTTCCCTAAATTTGCTAGAACTTCATCGATTTCTGGTATAGGATATTTGTCGGGTATGGTAATAAAATTCAGTTTCCTGTAGTCAATGACTAGGCGGAACTTTTTTTCACCAGAGGCGTCCTGTTTTTTTGGGACGATCCATACTGGAGAATTGTATGGTGATCTTGATGGTCTAATAATTCCATCAGCTAGGAGTTTCGAAATTTCTTTTTCAACCTCTTTTTTAAGGGACATTGGATACGGATACGATTTGCAGTAGACCGGATCATTTGACGTGGTACGGATTTCTCCTTTCACTACCGTAGTATAACTTAATTCCTCGTCAGGTTCTGTGAGAATATTTCGATATTTGTTGGAAATTGCATGCAATCTAATATTTTGGGTGTCAACAAGGAATTTTAAAATATCTCCACTCTTCGCTACGTATTCAATGTATGGCAGCGAAGAGCTATTTAATCTAAAAAATGGATGTCTTGTTCAGGTTCATGTTGTTCTGTAGGAGATGACTCTTGAGCCATTTGCTCAGGAGGAAACGGTTCGGTGTCGTCCTGTGCTAAGTATTCACGAAGGTCGTTGTCGATCCTAATGGCTTTGTGGTACATAGTTTCGTTGCGGATTTCAGGTATTATATTATGACTTTGGGTAAAGAAGTTTCTTTGTTGTTTATTTCTGAAGTCGGGTAATTGAGATGATTCTCTTTTAGCTGGAAATTGGCGACCAACAGCTGATCTGTTCTGATAATTTATGGCGCGACTTCTTATAGAATGATCAACCTCCATAGGTTCGTACCTACAGGGTTTTGGCGGCAGTTGCCCGTAATGGGGTTGTGCGTAAAAATGTGGTGTTTGTAATTGTTGCTGAAAGTTGATCGGATGCTGGGTTTGCCCTACAAATCTTGGTGGTTGAGGTAACTGCGGGTTATGAAGTAACGTGGGGTAGAAATCTTTTTTTAGAATCTGGTTTGGTTTATGCATATTTTTCTTTGGAGGCACTGGTCGCGAATTTTAATGATTATGCTTCCGCATATAATTTTGAGAATTATGAGCATGATTAGTTCGGTAGTTAACGTTTTGTAATTTGTGGCAGAGGTTTAATGCATGGGGCAAGTTGACTGGTTCACGAATGCTCAACAGCCTTGGCAAATCGCTGTCATTTGGTACTCAAGTGTACCTAAATCTCTCTTGTCCGCATAATGTAATGTCAGACACTTCGCTATTTTTTCCCAATTTAAAGGAGTGTTATATGACTCCAACGCGATGTCTGCATCTCCGACTATTTTATTTCGCACCACTGAAAGGATCCTATAATATTTTGGAGTTCCCCTAAGGTGTTCGTAAATTTTAAGAATGCGATATACACTCTTTTTCCATGAACTAAATTCACCAGGTTTACCAGAAAAATACCTGAGGCTCTTTACAACGTCAGGGATCTTATCCATTTCGGATAAGTTAATGCCGGCATTGGCGTTCACTGGTATATCACGCTCATTACTGGTATCCGGGGGAGGATTTATGATTGAATTAACGATCTTTCTACCCTCGGATTCAAGGTTTTGAAGTACCAAACTTCACACTAATTGTGTTAATTGTTCGTAACTAATTGTTACATTAGCCTCATTTGGAGGGAACGATTGGGTCGGCATTTTCATTTTCAATTTGTGTCCGAGGTGGATGAATAATATTTCGGTTCGCCATTTTTCTTTCACGGCGGTCACCAAGAAAAGTTCTTTTGAACAGTTTGCAGGTTTTTTACTATTCTCTTTTAAAAAAATAAATCCGATGGTTATGATAAAGGTACTATCTCGTCAATAAAACGAGCTACACAATGCACCAACAAAGTTGCGTTTTTATTTTGCGATAACTATGAAACTATCAACTCAAGTAGTAAAAAACTATTCACTAGTAATAAACTGTTCACTATTCTTTATCTCAAGGCAATAATAGACAAAATTGTTAGATTAACAAGCACTTGTTATTATTCCTTTTACAAGGATACTTCACTTTTAATTTTTTCTCACGAGAACGACACTTAATGCACTGAATCTTTTCTGTTTTCTCTGGGTTTAAGCAATGAGCAAAAATATGTAATATAAAATAGGCAAGTGCAAACTTGCTAGACAAATCCTGGATTTACAAACAATATATTTTACAAAAACTGACTTACATTAATAATATTGTTGCTGTTATCTGCATCTTTTTATCCTTGCTGATTATTTGGTGTAGATCTGTAGTTTGTTGGTTCTGGACCGCTGTTAATTAAAAATTAACTGCTTTTTGCTGCTGCTACTCGAGGGCCTCGTTTTCCTAAAAAAACACTATTCCTCGTATTTGGCGTAAATACGGACGGCCAGTTAACTTTTTAAACGCACGGTTTGTTTAAAAATTATAACTTTATTTGATCAAATCTACTTATCGACTAACTCACATGATTTACTTAATAATAAATTACACCTGTGTAATTACTGCAGCTTCAGCAATACGTTCCGGTGCATCCGGTAGGATTCTGCTTATCAGGTAGCGCGTGTTAATATTGCTGACCTATTGATGGGGTTGTTGGCGCGTGTTGTTGCCTGCTTACCAGGTAGCGCGGGTTAATATTGCTGACCTATTGATGGGGTTGTTGGCGCGTGTTGTTGCAATTCGCTGACATTCGCTTATTGAAATGGCAACTTATACTACAAGTACCCAACAATAGTCATGTTGGGTATCAAACGAAAGGTCTCAATTAGTACTTTTCGATGCCAGTATTAGTTTTGATATTCCTTGGAAACGCGGGCAGTGCTGTGCTGTGTGGTGTGATGATTTCTTTAACGGACCCATCCTCAGAAACTACCCAACCGAAAAATCTGAAAAAATCACGAAGCTGTCTCTATACAGTGTCAATGCCTAGAAATACTCCCCGTATCGATATCTGCTCAAATGAAGTTAGTAATAATATATTACTATATTTTTGGGGAAATTGACCAGCAACCCCCCTTATATTTAGCTTAGGGTTATAAAATTGCAGCAATATAGACTATAGTATGAAGCATGTTATCCCCAATTTTGATCAAAATCGTACTATTACTAACAAAGGTACAGTAGCTCAAAATTGTCTCTACCGTGGAAATTTACTGCAACCCAAAGTACTCAATATCAATATCACACTAAAGTGGGTAGTCTGACATGCCAAATGCATATACATATAATACATTACAGGCTACATGCGAATGGAATAGTTCTGCACTCAAATATACTCACACAAGAAGCAAAGAACACCTTCCAAACCTGAAGCGCCGAGCTTCCGGTTTCCCGACGGTCTTTAATTTACAATACATATTACATCACATATATACGTATGCTTTTGTGCACGGAATAATGTGGAATTGTGTTTTTGCGCGTGCCCGCGTTTTTTGAGAATGCAACATTACTCGGTATGCAG
This sequence comes from Hermetia illucens, assembly GCF_905115235.1. Classification (NCBI taxonomy): domain Eukaryota; kingdom Metazoa; phylum Arthropoda; class Insecta; order Diptera; family Stratiomyidae; genus Hermetia; species Hermetia illucens. The sequence goes on from NC_051852.1 coordinate 69,995,149, forward strand.
CATTCGTCCGTCCCGTTGCTAGCTTATATTCATCGTCAAACCAGCCGTTCCGACTTTTCTTGCGGCTAGGGCCAATTATATTTATGGTCTTATCAATGATAACACTCTTCAGGTGGTTGTGAAGATCATTTATTGATGCTTCGTGTCCAGGACATCTGTGAGCTATGGCTATTGCGGTATCCATTTCCCCCTTATAGGTGTTACGGAGGGCTGTGTTGTAAGTGACTTCAGTATTCACTCTCATCTGATTGTGAGAGGGGATGCTGGGCGGTGTTGTTACTCGTGCTCGAAGCGCCATGCCAACGAAATAGTGATCCGAGTGTGCTAAAAGGCACTATACGCTATTCCACGATTGCTTTCCGACAACCACGCTCTCAGAGTCACCTGCACCCAGTTCTATCGTTTCGACTGCAAGTTTCTGTTTATCAACTCTCCAACCAGAACTGAGTCCAGGTACTGCAGCCCACGCGACTTATCCGACTGACTATTACGTGTTACTAGCGACAGCAATTGTCCACATCCACACGCTCAATGGAGAAGTTGCCCTTTGTCGGCCTTTCCTAGGTTCCGATTCTCAATGGAGGAAGGGTAAGCATCAGTGAAGTCACATAAGATCAAGCTGTCACTGGTCATAAAATGTCGATGGACGCTATTGTGATCGATAGCATCCTGGCCTTTTGACTCAATCAGCTGGCCAATATATAATAAATATTCGCATGGCTGATCCAACGTTTTACCAGTCGGCTCAGATAGATCTCCTAATGGGCAATTTGCTGGTGCTTCAAAAGATGCTATCCAGATGAGTCATCACTGGCAGGGTAGCAACCTCCGAAAATGTAGAAGTGGATCATGCACCGGAGTGCAACCGCCCACCAGTTGCTAGCACAGTTCGCCGCGGAAGTAAATGCTGATCAAGTGCTGATTAGCGAGCAATACCAAAACAAGGGCCCGTGTTCTTGCCGAACGCCGGGGGAACGGGTTTGTCTGGATCCGGTGTTTAGGGATAACGTTTTTTTAGCGTTTACCTGACGACGAATGAGACGACGCCGGACTTTCGGCGCCGACTTGATGCTCTGGAGGACGCTGTTTCGAGCACGGAGGGACGAATTCTGGTTGGCGGTGATTTTAATGCCAGGGCTCTTGAATGGGGCATGCCTCCGTCAGACTCCAGAGGGAAACGGATTCTGGAAATGGCGGCGAGAACCGGGCTCGTAGTTTTAAAGACCGGATCCACGCCAACGTCGGTATCTCTGGCATCATCGGTGGACGGGTGGCGAGTCCGAGAAGACTTCTCGGCAAGTGTGACTTCCATCCCCCGGAGATGCCCCAGGCGCGACAAGTCTTTTATGGACTGATGGACGGCAGAAATTGCCGACCTACGGAGTGTCATAAGCTCCGCCGTTTGGCACAACGTTTGCACGCCAACGAGGAGGCATGTGCCATAAAGGCACAATATAGATCAGCAAAAAGGAGACTTCGCAGCGCTATAAATAACAGCAAAGCTCGCGGCTGGCAGAAACTTGTTAACGAGGTGAGTGAGTACCCGTGGGGACTTGGCTATAAGCTTGTCACCCGGAAAATCGCCCTGCATACTGAGCACCGACCAGATGGACCGCATTGTGCGGGCATTGTTCCCCAGACATTCTGTACGGGTTGATGTAAATAGCGCGGGAAGCGTCGACTATTGCCCCCTTTTCACAAAGAGAGAGCTCGAAGAAGTGGTTCTCACTATGAAAAACAGGAAGGCGCCAGGTCCTGATGGCATCCCGGCGGAAGTTTACACACTGGTGTTCTGCCAACGGCCAGAATTGCTGCTTGAAGTTTTCAACGCGTGCTTGAAGGAGGGCATTTTTCCTTGTCGCTGGAAAGTGGACAGACTCGCGTTGATCAGTAAGGGTAAAGGAGACCCGGAACTCCCGTCTGCATACCGACCGCTGTGTATGCTTGACACGGCCGGAAAAGTGCTCGAGAAGCTCATCAGGGGTAGACTCGTTGAAGTGATCCGTGCTGCCGGGGACTTATTCGCAAGGTAGTTCGGGTTTAGAACAGGGAAATCTACAGTGGATGCTGTTATGGAGGTCGTAGATGTGGCTAATCGAGCCGAGGCACACAGCCGCCGATCTCGACGGATAGTGCTCCTCATAACGTTTGATGTCAGAAATGCCTTTAATTCCGTAAGATGGACAGATATGCTAGGCACACTAGAGAACCCCTTTTATCTGCCAAGCTATCTCTTGCGGATATTGAAGGATTATCTGAAAGACCGCTCCCTGCTCTATGAGACGCCAGAGGAAGATGGAAACCACGTCGGGAGTTGCGCAGGGATCCATCCTAGGGCCGGACCTCTAGAACGCTTCCTACGATAGTCTGCTGAGACTCGATATGCCCGAAGAGTCGCGCCTGGTCGGTTATGCAGACGATGTTGCGGCACTTGTTGCCGGACGCATTGTTGAACAGGCGCAAAGCAGACTTGGCATATTGATGCGACGGGTAAGCGGATGGATGACTGCTCACGGTTTCAACCTTGCGCTGGAAAAAACCGAAGTAGTCATCCTGACCAGAAGGAGAATCCCGACTCTGCGTCCCATATCGATCGGTGAGTTGAATATAGAGTCAAAACCAGCGATTAAATACCTTGGTTTAATGCTCGACTCGAAGATGAGCTTCTTCGAGCAAATCAAAGCAGCCGCGGACAGGGCTGCAGCAGGAGTCGCGGCCATAAGTCGGCTAATGGCGAATGTCGGGGGCCCTATATAAACTAGGAGACGTCTCCTCATGGGAGCAACGCAGTCCGTTCTTCTCTATGGTGCGGAGGTATGGGCTGATGCCCTTGACAAGGGGGTGCATCGTAAACGCCTCGCTCAAGTGGAGAGACGAGGAGCTTTGCGGGTTGCGTCTGCTTATCGCACCGTCTCCGAACCGGCTGTGATGGTGATTGCAGGAGTGATCCCCGTTGCCCTCTTTGACAAGAAGCACAAAGCTATCTACCGCCATAAGGGCGACAAATTTAAGAGAGGTGGTTGCCCGTGAAGAACGTCATCGCACCCTTACCGAGTGGCAACTTAATTGGCAAAGTGAGCCAAGGGGCAGGTGGACTGCGCGGCTTATCGGCAAATTAGACCCGTGGTTGAACAAAACGCACGGTGAGATTGATTACTTCCTTACCCAAATTCTAAGTGGGCATGGAGGTTTTCAGTCCTACCTGCACAGGATTGGGAAGGCGCGATCTCCTGACTGTGTGTTCGGCAATGGAGTGGCGGACGACGCTGAACACACCTTTTTCTTTTGCGGGACGTGGGACGGCTTTCTTCAGCAGCTTTATGCAGACACAGGGAAGCTCTCGCCAGACAACATTGTCAGAGAGATGCTAAAGAGCGCTGGTAGCTGGAATCGTATTGCGTATTATGTTCGGGCTCTTCTTATTGCGAAGAAGATTGAACTCGACCGGCGGAGGGATCGGACGGTCAGCGGTTCCCTGAACTAACAACCACTCCCTTCCTCCCCTCTCCTCCCGTTGGTGAAAGGAATTCCTTGATTTGAAGGCTCCCAAAGCCGGGAGAGTCGGAGGGCTAGCCCGAAGTAATGTGTCAAACGGTTCCAGGCTAGTTCTCTGGTGACAGGGAGGTGTTTAGTTGGTAGTCCACCAGCGTGCTGTTGTGGGAGTCCGACACTCTGAGCGTAAACCCATTCACCTACCCTATTCCAAAAAAAAAAACAAAACAGTCCTTAAGCGAGCAACTAACAAAATTCCTTCAAGGCTACTGAATGCCCCTGCGAGGAGCACTTGTTATGAACCACGACACGAAATAATGCAGGGTGGTTCATAGTCCGCCTACCATTCATTGGTCAAACATTAAAACTAGGAGACTTGACATCGCCCTTAAGAGATTTACTTCTCTGGAAAAGAAGCTGAACAAGTCGCTTGAACTCAAAGCTCAGTACGCAGCGTTTATGGACGAATTTAGCCGATTGGGTCATATGACAAAGGTTGACGTGAAACTTCGAAACTTGGCAATTTTATACCCCACCACCTCCTCCTCAAACCAACTAGTACAACCACCAAACTGTACATGGTGTCTAACGCATACTGCAAGACAACTTCAGGGACATACCTCAACGACATATCGGCTACAGATCCAGCCATCCAATTGGAATTATTTTCCATCCTGCTTCGTATTCGTAGCCGATATCGAAAAGATGTGTAGGCAAATTTGGATTCACGAGGATGACCAACCCTTCCAAACCGTATGGAGAAATGGCCCCAGCAAAAACATCCGAGTTTATTAGCTACTAACAGACACTTATGGTATGACAACATCATTTTAGGCAATTCAATGCCTTGAAAATCTAAGTCAAGAAGGAGCTCGCACCTGCCCGCGCGACTATAAGGCCATCAAAAGGAATTTCTACGTGGGCAATGCCGTAGCCGGCTCTGATACTATGAATGAAGCAATTGAAACACAGAACCAGCAAAAAAACATTGTTGAACACAGCACGCTTCAAATTACGGAAATGACCCGGAAACCATCCTCAGCTACTCCAAGGCTTCCCTATGGAAGATTTCGGGATTCCCTTGGATTTTGACCAGGACAGCGATCAACAATGTATGGGGGCTTGGGATGGTCCCCTAAACTTGATGTGTTCTGCGTTTGAGCCTCATGGGATAACGCCAGCACCGTCACAAAACGAAGTGTGTGCTCAGACACGGCTCGCCTATTCGAAACTATGGAAAGAAGGTCTTGACTGGGACGAGTCCCTGTGTCAACATATTCATCATGAATGGCTTGCTTTCAAAGAACAAGTCAAAGCTCTCAACGATGTTAAATTTTCGCACGCATTTTCCGACGCTTCTGAGAAGGCATGTGAGGCAGCGGTCTACATACGATCTATAGACCAATAAGGTATCATAATGGTGAGGTTATTATGCGCCACATCACGGATTGCTCTCCTTAAACAAATCTCACAGCCTTGACTCGAAATATATGCAGCCAAGTTGGCAAACCGATTTTGTCGTTCGAGTTAAATCAGATCTTGATCTTAATGAGACAGCATCATTTTTTTGGACCGACTCAGAGATTGTCCTAGCGTGGCATGGCAAGGCATGATCCTTATCAATTCACACCTTCGTAGCGAGTAGGGTGGCCGCCATTCAGGCTTACCCAATAGCTAAGCAATGGCGCCACGTCAACTCCAAACAAAATCCAGCTGACTTAATTTCGCGAGACATTAAGCCGGCAAAGATCAAAGAATGAAGCGTATGGTTTTATGGGCCAATTTTTTTACATGGAAAGGAGTCAACATGGCCACCAACTATGACACTGCAGGAAAGCTGCATCGGAGAAAAGCGAACAAAGGTGGTAGCTAGTACTGCTGAGCCCGCTCAACCACCCATACTGGACAATGTACAGCACGGCAACTCATATCATTGGCTGGTAAGAATAGTAGTCTACACGCTGCGGTTCATTCGAAATTGCCAGGCACACTCTAGAAGAAAAGTAAAATCTCTTTCCACGGATTACCGATCCCAGAGTTGGGGGGTGCATGCAGCAGGAACATTTTCCCAAGGAATTGAAGGACCTCGTTCGTTACAATTAGGCAGCAAAAGATAGTCCATTGTCGGCCCTAGCCCCGTTCATAAATGACGACGGGCTTATACGTTTCGGAGCGAGACTGGAGGCCACCGAGAGACAATATGATGGGAAACATCCCATATTGTTGCCATACTCGGACCCTATCGCCACACAGATAATGACAGCTATTCACATCGAGAATCTACATATCGGCCCGCAAGCATTGTTTGCCATAATGCGACTACGCTACTGGGCAATAAAGAGCAGTCGACGGCACACGCAATCGTCTACCGATTTATGAGATGCACTCGAGCCAAATCCAAGTTGTTATCTCAGATGATGGGGAACCTATCTCCACCTAGAATAAAACCCTCTCGCCTGTTTAACAATTCAGGAGTGGACTTCTTCGGGCCTATTTGGACCCATTGTAAGGTGCGCGGAAAGAAACCTCAAAACCGTATTTTGCTGCTTCGCCACGAAGGCCATCCATCTCGAGGTTGTCACAGACCTAACTACTATAGCCTTCATAGGAGCTTTACCCCGCTTCATAGGCAGGCGCAGACAGCGCAGCAACATATTCTCCGATAACGCCACCAACTTCGTGGGGGTTAGTAATCAACTTCGAGAATTGCATCACGCCATACTGTCAAGACAAACACAGGACTAAATGGTTAGTGCATGTCAGCTTTAGGGCACCCAGTACCACTTCATTCCCTCTAGAGCACCTCATTTCGGGGGACTATGGGAGGCAACTGTTAAGTCCGCGAAATACCTTTTACAACGAAGCCTCTCAGCCGCATCTTTAACATACGAAGAGTTGGAGACGCGGTGGAAGCTCATGGCGAATTCTGGAAAAGATGGTTCCGCGAGTACCTGAATGAACTGCAGCAACGCTACAAATGGCAACTAAGACTGGATAACATCCCGAAAGGGTTAATAGTTTTACTAAAGAAAGACAACATTCCCCCAATGCAACGGCCATGAGGCCGAATCATCAGGACGTTCCCATGCGATGGCAACCTTGTTAGGTTAGTTGTCCGTAGGGTAGCCCCCCTTCCTATTGAGTCCACAGTACCCACCATCGATCAAGAGGGAGCCACTTCAGAAGCACGTGAAGAGGAAATACCGGATCAAGAAACACAAAGAGCCACCGAAGACAAACAGAGTCAACCACCACCGAAGAGACGAATGGCCTGTTTAAGCTTCTGCCAACATGCTTTCTACCACCAATAGCTAAATTGTCTCCCATGATTCTACCCAATTTAACACTACCTCAACGATGATGAAATGTTACTACCACAGGCCTCTACCTTGACCCATAGGGAACAGTTCGCATCATCTCGAGCAATTGGGACTTCGTGGTATATTAGAACATGCAGGGTTACAAACGGGACATCTTGTTATTCGAGCAAGGATTACTCATCTCACGGCGACTATGCGACCTACTTAAGAATTAGGACATCTCATCATCATCATAATCAACGGCCCAACAACCGGTATCCGGTCTAGGTCTGAACCCCAGACATCCCGGTTTTGCCCTGAGGTCCACCAATTCGATATCCCTAAAAGCTGTCTGGCGTCCTGGCCTACGCCATTGCTTCATCTTAGGCAGGGTCTGTCCCGTCTTCTTTTTCTACCATAGATATTGCCATTATAGACTTTCCGGTGGGATCATCCTCATCCATACGGATTAACTGACCCGCCCACCGTAACCTATTGAGCCGGATTTCATCCACAACCGGACGGTCATGGTATCGCTCATAGATTTGGTCATTGTGTAGGCTACGGAATCGTCCATCCTCATGTAGGGGGCCAAAAATTCTTCGGAGGGTTCTTCTCTCAAACGCGGCCAAAAGTTCGCAATTTTTCTTGCTAAGAACCCAAGTTTCCGAGGAATACATGAGGACTGGCGAGATCATAGCCTTGTACAGTAAGATCTTTGACCCTATGGTGAGACGTTTCGAGCGGAACAGTCTTTATAAGCTGAAATAGGCTCCGTTGGCTGACAACAACCGTGCGCGGATTTCATCATCGTAGCTGTTATCGGTTGTGATTTTCGACCCTAGCTAGGAGAAATTTTCAACGGTCTCAAAGTTGTATTCTCCTATCCTTATTCTTCTTCGTGTTTGACCAGTGCGGTTTGATATTGTTGGTTGATTCGTTTTCGGTGCTGACGTTGCCACCATATCTTGTGTCTTGCCTTCATTGATGTGCAGCCCAAGATCTCGCCCCAATGGCTGCCTGCTCGATCTGGATGAAGGCAGTTTGTACGTCTCGGGTGGTTCTTCCCATGATGTTGATATCGTCAGCAGAGGCCAGTAGTTGGGTGGACTTGAAGAGGATCGTACCTCTTGCATTTGCCTCAGCATCACGGATCACTTTCTCGAAGGCCAGGTTAAAGAGGACGCATGATAGGGCATCTCCTTGTCTTAGACCGTTGTTGATATCGAATGGTCTTGAAAGTGATCCATTGGTAAGGGTCAGTCTTATCAATTTCGTCGGGATACCGAATTCTCTCAAGGCCGTGTACAGTTTTACTCTGGCTATGCCTATCATAGGCGGCTTTAAAGTCGATGAAAAGGCGGTGCAACTGATGTCCATATTCCAACAGTTTTGACATCGCATTGTGTAAACACAAAACCTTATTAAAATCGGTTTACTGTCTGTTTGTCCGTCTGTCTTTTTTTTTTCGGCGTTGGAAGGTGGAAAGGTTCAAGACCTACTGCTGGCTCCTGCCACGCAGTTATGTGAGACTTCTACTCACTAAAACCACCTCCTTCTCATTCCACTCTCCCCACGGAACTCCTATCAAGTATTGCATCGCGGGGCTGGATCAGCTTTTAACTGCGGCTCATTATGGTTCTCTCCCTTCCTTGTTTTCGTCGTAGTTCTCCCTGCCTAAGCTGTTGGTGAATAGCTTGCAGTTTCCTTACAACCTGTTTTCGGGTGTTAAACGCCTGTCTGCGACCGTTTCCATTCCTGAATATCCGGAATATCCGGAATGATGCGGTATGTCCAACGACCAGTTTGGGACTCGTCCCATCGCTGTTGCCACCGTTCGATAGATTCCCACCGTCCCAGCTGCCGTCGAAATGCGCTAGACTCTCCAGCTGCATACGTTTTGTCATAGAGTCGCCGACTTTCCTTCGCCAAGATGTCTATGGGGAGCATTCCTGCTAGTACATATGCTGCTTCTCCTGATGTTGTCCGATATGCACTGCATACCCGGAGTGCACTTAACCGATACGTCATTCCCAATTTTCGGCAGTTGGCTTTGTTATTCAGAGCAGTTGCCCAAACTGGAGCTGCGTAGAGTAGCACGGAGCTGACTACCCTTGAGAGCAGAAGACGTCGACTTTGTCTTGGCCAACCAATGTTCGGTAGTATTCTCGAGATCGTTGTAGCGATGGAAGACGCTTTAGTTGCGGCGTACTCAATGTGTCTTTTGAAGTTGAGTCTTCTGTCAATAATTACTCCCAAGTATTTGAGCGATGGTTGGGAGTAAATTGTTTTTCCGCCAACTTTGATTTTCACAGTTGTGTTCTTTCTTCTCTTGCTAATGAGAACTACTTCTGTTTTATGCTCGGCAAGTGAAAGGCCAGAATTTCTCAACCAGGAATTGATCTCCCATATCGCTTCATTTGCATAGATCTCGATCTCGTCTTGGTGCTTTGCAACCACCGTTATTCCGATATCATCGGCGAAGCCAATAGTTGTCACGTTGTCCGGTAGGCGTAGCGTCAACACTCCATCGTACATAACTAGCCACAGCAAGGGACCCAGGACAGAACCCTGTGGCACTCCGCAAGTTGTCGGGAATATTTTTAGCCCATCGTCCGAGTCGCAGTAAAGTATTCTCCCAAGGAGAAACTCGACCACAATGCGTACAATGTACTTCGGGGCTTGTATTTTGTCGAGTACTTCGATGATTTTTTTCCATTTTGCACTATTGAACGCATTTTTTACGTCGAGGGTTATTACTGCACAGCATTTTCCTTCTTCTATTGCAGCCTGAGCCAAGCCAGTCAGCATGCTGATTGCGTCGACAGTTGATTTTGCCTTACGAAATCTGAATTGTTTGTCGGAAAGGCCTCCTTCCTTTTCCGCAACAGCGAGCAGTCTGTTATATATTACTCGTTCAAATAGTTTATCAATGGTATTGATCAGACATATCGGCCTATATGAGGAGGGGTCACCCAATGGTTTACCTGCCTTCGGAATGAGTATTAGTTTTTGTACCTTCCATTGCTCGGGGAATTCTCTTTCCCTAAGGCATGCCGTGAAAACTTGGGCAAACATACCTGGTGCTGTCCTGGCGGCTACTTTCAGGGCAATATTAGGGATTCCATCCGGCCCTGGAGTCTTTTTTTCAATCAATCTTTTTGGTGCGTCTAGAACCTCCTCATTTACGAGTATCGGAACTTCTTAGGGATTTAAATGTACTGCAGGCAGACTTGTACCATTCAGATCCACTGGGAATAGAGTGTTCACTATATTCTGCAACAACTCTGGGCAAGTAATCGGTGGGGAGCGCTCGCCTTTTAGTGATGACATCACCGACCTATATGCGCCACCCCATGGGTCAGAGTCAGCTTCAGTACACATCCGCTTGAAATGTTCGGATTTGCTCCTTGCGATAGCTACTTGCAATTTTTTCCTCGCATCTTTATATTGCACGTGTAGCTTCTCGAACTCAGGTCGGTTTCTTCTGCGCTGGGAGCGTCTCCTAGCTTTGAGACACTTTTTCCGGCATTCCTCAATTTCGGAATTCCACCAAAAATTAGGATTTCGTCTTCGGAAAGTGCTACGTCGAGGCATAGCGGCATCGTATGCCCGCTGCAATTTTTCCACGACCTGTGAAACTTTGTTTTGTGCGCTTCCCGATAGCAATGTATCTTCCAGAAGTACCTCCTTGAACATTTCTGCGTCGAATTTCTTAGTTACCCAGCTCATCGTTATTCGTGTTAATGGCTTCAAATTATTCCTTTGCGAGGTTTGAAAGATGATAGCCTGATGATCACTGTGTGTGTACTCCTCGCTGACACGCCACTCCAAGTCTCTGATTAGGGTATCACTGACGAAGGTGAGGTCTACCACCGATTGCAATTCTCCCCTTCGGAATGTGTTGGCTCCCCCAGAGTTGGCAAGTACCACGTTCAAGCGCGAGAATGTCTCCAGCAATATTCGTCCTCTTGCGTTGGTTTCTCTGCTACCCCATTCTTCTGCCCATGCGTTGAAGTCACCGGCTATTACTTTGGGGTTGTAGCGACTTGCATTGAAGGATAGTTTCTCCAGCAATGACGTGAATTCCTCTATTGTGAGGCTCGGTGCTGCGTAGCAGCTATAGATATATATCCCTCCAATCTTGGCACGGGTGAACCCGTCTTCTGGATGTCTTTTCGCATCTACTATAGCTTGGCTTCCGCAGCTCCATATCGCCGCCTTACTGTCTGTCTGTCTGTCTGTCTGTCCGTCACACGCATTTTTCTCGGAAACCGTTATAGCGATTGACACCAAATTTGGTAGAAAGGTGGGAACTGTGAACGCTCACGCATACAGTGAGTTACATCCTCTTACGTAGAATTTAAGGGGGGGTCCCCATACATGCAAAAGGAGGGTGTAAAATTTTTTTTCATCAAATATAGTCATGTGGAGTATCAAATTAAAGGTCTCGATTAGTATTTTTCAAAGCCGATCTTAGTTTTGACATTCTTTGGAAGGGTGGGGAGCGCGGGGGGTTGAAAGTGATCACTTCTTTAAAGGGGCCATTCTCAGAAACTACTAAACCGAAAAATCTGAAAAAAATCAGGAGGCTGCCACTATATGGTGCCTGGGCTCCGAAATGCCTTCCATGCCGATATCTGTTTAAATAAAGTTAATAATAGTATATTACTACAATTTTTTGTAATTGGTTAGAAACCCCCCTAGTACCATGAAATTTTGCAGTGATATAGGCTATAATATAGAACATGATCTTGCCAAGTTTCGTGGAAATCGCACTATTACTAACAAAGTTATAATACCTCAAATTTGTTGCTTCTTTGAAAATTGAAGATTATGAATGTCAATATCACCCGAAAGTGGATACTCTCACACAATGTATGGATATATTACGTGCTACGGACTAAGAAATACACAAAACCTTTCGTACCTGAAGCGTCCAGCTTCTGGTTTCCCGACTTGTTTTGCTTCTTGATTTGCGAGCGTTCGCAATGCACTTCTGTTCCAGTCAACGCTGTCCGTCTATCTGTCTGTCTGTCTGTCTGTCTGTCCGTCACACGCATTTTTCTCGGAGATGGCTATAGCGATTGACACCAAATTTGGTAGAAAAGTGGGAACTGTGAACGCTCACGCATACAGTGAGTTACATCCTTTTACGTCGAATTTAAGGGGGGTCCCCATACATGCAAAAGGGGGGTGTAAAATTTTTTTTCATTAAATATAGTCATGTGGGGTATCAAATTAAAGGCCTCAATTAGTACTTTTCAAAGCCGGTCTTAGTTTTGACATTCGTTGGAAGGGTGGGGAGCGCGGGGAGTTGAAAGTGATCACTTCTTTAAGGGGGCCATTCTCAGAAACTACCAAACCGAAAAATCTGAAAAAAAATCAGGAGGCTGCCACTATATGGTGCCTGGGCTCCGAAATGCCTTCCATGCCGATATCTGTTTAAATAAAGTTAATAATAGTATATTACTACAATTTTTTGTAATTGGTTAGAAACCCCCCTTATGTTCATCCTAGTACCATAAAATAGTGATGTAGGCTATAATATAGAGCATGATCTTACCAAGTTAGGTGGAAATCGCACTATTACTAACAAAGTTATAACACCTCAAATTTGTTGCTTCTTTGAAAATTGAAGACTATGAATGTCAATATCACCCGAAAGTGGACACTCTCACACATATATGGATATATTACGTGCTACGGACTAAGAAATACACAAAACCTTTCGTACCTGAAGCGTCCAGCTTCCGGTTTCCCGACTTGTTATGTATGAGACAGATAATGCCTCGTTGCCAATTGTCAGGCATTGATTCACTGTCCCATACCTTGAGCACAAGTTGACGAACTACTTGGTGTAACTGGTCGCCTCCATATTTAACCAATTCGGCTGTAATTCCATCGGCTCCTGGCGACTTATGATTTTTTAGCCGATGAATTGCCCGGACTGCTTCTCCTAAACTTGGTGGTGACAGTATTTATCCGTCGTCTTCAGTTTTCGGAACCTCCAACTCGCCGATGTTCTGGTTGTTCAGTAGCTCATCAAAGTACTCAACCCATCGCTCTAATATGCCGACAGAATGGGAAATCAGATTTCTCTCTTTGTCTCGGCAGAATGAACATCGAGGTGTGTAAGACCTCCTGCTGACTTGTTGGTAAAACTTCCGCCTTCTATGCTTGGTGCGGTTGCTCCCTGTACTTTTCTAGTTCACAGACCAGTTGGCTCTTCCAGGCTTCCTTTTTCCGTCTGTGAAGTCGCTTCTCCGCTCGCCGGAGTTCGTGATAAGTCTCTGCGCGTGCCCGGGTTCTTTGAGAATACAGCATTATTCGGTATGCGGCATTCTTTTGTTCCGTTGGTAGCTTACATTCATCGTCAAACCAGCCGTTCCGATTCTTTTTGCGACTGGGGCCAAGTATGTTTGTGGCCGTATCGATGATAACGTTCTTCAGGTGATTGTGAAGATCATTTGTTGATGCTTCATCTCCAGGTCCTCTGTTGACTGCGGTTATTGCGACATCCATTTCCCTCTTATAGGTGTCGCGGAGGGTTGTGTTGTAGATGACTTCAGTGTTCACTCTCACCTGATTATCAGAGGGGATCCTAGGTGGTATTGTTATTGGAGCTCGGAGCATCATGCCAACGAGATAGTGATCCGAGTCTATTTTGGTCCCCCTATATGTTCTGACATTCATCAAGGCTGAGAGGTGGCGGCGTTCGATCAACACGTGGTCAATTTGGTTGAAAGTGGTCCCGTCTGGAGAGGCCCACGTATGTTTGTGGACCGCTTTCCGCGTAAACCAGGTACTTCCAACAGCCATTTTGTGTGACCCTGCTAATTGAATAATTCGCAGTCCGTTATCATTTGTTTTTTCGTGAGAAGAAAAAAGAAATGATCTCACTCACGCGATTACCAACCATTTCGAATGTGGAAGAATCATGGAACCAAATGAAAGACAATCCACAAATCGACTTCTGCTACCCACGGGATCACCAAGCCGGGTAAGCGGTACATCAACCGAAATACTTGGCTTTGGAATGACGATGTTAAAATGAAGACCCATGAAAATAAACGCCTCTACCACAAACTTCTCGACGATAAAACGCTGGTCAATTATCAAATTTATAAGAATGTTAATCGGGGAGCAGAGAAAGTGGTCGCTGTCACCCGAGCGAGCCGTTACAAAAATCTTTACGATAAACTGGACACTCCGGATGGCGAGAAAGATCTCGACTTGCTAAAAGCCGTAACGAACGCACACAGGATATCGAACACTTCTGTTGCGTTAATGACAAGGACGGTACTTTGCTTACCAACCGTCGAGCCGCGACGGATAGATGGTAAGAATATTTCGACTAGATTTCAACTGAAGAATTTGCTCATCGTCCACTTCCACAAACATTGCCGACTTTTGGACCAGTTAGTTCCACCTGTCAGCGCAATTGGTGCTCAGAGGTGGCAGTGAGGAAAACGAGGCGGCAACCCTGTTGGCCAAACCAAAACCAAGTGGCCGAGGAGACCCTCTATAGTGGGGCACCGGGTAGACGCTGTACTCACTTTGGCTTGCTGGCCGTGATGCAGTAGACGAATGCTCCAAAGGCCTAATCAGGGCGATCAGACCCAAGTCTGCACGGGGACTCATTTGAAGTGGCAAGTTGGTCACGAAACCTTACCAGGGATATACTGGTACCATGGGAATCGGGATAGCCCCTGGACTCTCATACTTCGGGTGAACTCCCGTTGTATGTGAGTACAGTTCGGTTATTTGCGGTAGGCCCCCTAGTGGGAGTTTCATGGTGGTTGTGGTTGTGCTCAAGCGAGAAGAGACCTTCGGGCCTTGGAACACGGGTGCCGTACTCCTTAGTTCGGTAGAGATTTAGGTAAATCTTGCATCCACTAGTATGAATATTTAGAAGTTAAGAACAACGATGTTCACTGGTTATAACACTTCATTTATTTCATAAAAACAATTGCACTGACAACTTCAACAAAGGATGAATTTCGTAGAAACTTTGTATAGGAATCTTTTCACTTTTTCCAACAACACAACTGGTGCTAGTTATTTTTATTATTTTTCTGACATCTTCTATCTTTCGGTTCTCATTTTTTTCTCATTCCAAAATATGACATTTCTCGTCACCTACTCTACTCTTCACTCCTGTAGCGAGGTCTAAACTGAGTGGAGAGCGCCGGTGACGTCTTCTGTCCGCTGGTATTCGCAACATTCGAAATTTATTTCGAAAATGCTAAGCCATGCACTTGGTATAGATTGGTACCGTTGTTGCTTGTTTCAGCGGGACTCTGACTGTGGTTACAAAATAAATCCGTGTCTTAAGAAGACCGTGGGATTCCGTCGTCCAGACAGGTGCTCACATTAAACCCTCAAGGACTTAACTGTCAGCGCAACTGAAGTAGAGCAGGCAATAAAACAAATGAAATCGGAGAAAGCCACAGGACCTGACGGCATCACATCTGAGCTCTGGAAAGTAAAGAGCTGGGACCCAATACTGTGGCTCAGTGAATTCTTTAATCGGGTTATTCAGGAAGGTAGAGCACCATCTGACTGGCAAGAAAGTACCACTATTCCAATATGGAAACAGAAAAGTAATCCAGCTGAAAGTTCAAATTACCGTCCGATGCGGTTACTTTCCCATACCTTGTATGTATTTTGAACGCATTCTTGACAACCGTATTCGCTAAATCTTTGAAATAACCGTGAATCAAGCCGGATTTGTCAAAAACTGCGGAACTACTGACGCAATACATGCTGCGCGATTACCCATGGAGAAACACCGTGAGAAGCATCGCTCTCTTTACATTGTATTTTTGGATCTAGAGAAAGCGTTTGACCGTGTACCACACGAACTAATCTGGTATCTTTTACGACAACACTTCGTGCCAGAAGAACTCGTGCGCTGGGTTCAATTGCTCTACCACTATATGAAAAGTAAAGTTCGAAGTATGGCGGGTGTATCAAAACCGCTTCGTGTCTCTGTTGGTGTTCGTCAAGGAAGCGCCCTCTCACAAACAAACACTCCTCTTTGTTCTTGTTATGGACACCGTCACACGGGATATCCAACGTCCAGCGCCCTACACACTGCTTTATGGAGATGATGTTTTCCTAGCATCTAATAGCAAAAAATGATCTCGAGCAACTTGTCCAAAAATGGAATGATCGCCTCATGCAACACGGTCTCAGATTGAATCTAAACTGAATTAAACTGAACTCAGATTGAATCTAAACTGAATTTTTGACGACCGATCCCCATGAAACAGGTAAAATGACTGCCCGCAGCAGTGATCTTCTCAGAACTGAGCGATATAAATACCTCGAGTCAACGCTTTCAGCCAATGGAGAACTGCGTTATGAAATTGCTTCACGCATTAACGCAAGCTGGAGGAAGTGGCGTTCAACTACTGGTGTTCTTTGTGATCGACGTATCAACGAACGTCTCAAATCTAAAATTCACCGCAATATCGTCCGTCCTGTCGCCCTCAATGGTTCTGAGTGTTGGCCGAATATAAAAGACAATGAACGGCGTCTTGCGGTAATGAGGACGAAGATGTTGGGTTGGGCTAGTGGTGTGGCGAAATGAGGATATCCGCGATCGTTATGGGGTTGCACCGATTGTGGGAAAATTGCGAAAAAAGCGTCTTCATTGGTATTGTCACGTAATTCGTGCTAACGAGAATTCACTTGCCAAGATTAGTCTGAACATGGAACATGGCAGGCCGAAACAAAGGTGCCTTGATACGCTGGATGGGGATTTAAAAGCCTCGAGATTGCACTCAGAGTAGGCATTCGATAGAGCTAAATGGCAAAACCGATCACGACGACCCGACCCCACTTGTGAGCGGGACAAAGCCTGAAGAAAAAGAAGAAGTTTCAGTTGAAAGAAAATCTTTAAAATGTTGTTCAGTTCTCACTAGCTCCCACTTCCACAATCTCAGAATGGCTGATCCTTTCGACCTGCAGCTGCCAAAACCTTCAAGGGCAAAGAGCCGCTCTGATGTTGTTCAGCGACTCTTGACCGTGTTGGGTACTGTCTCCGTCTCCCTGGCGTCCCATTTTAAACAAATGTTCCTAATTTTACTCGCACGAGTAATGGGGAACCAGTCAAGCCTGCAATAGAGCCCCAATGTTGCAATGCCCCATGGTTACCTCCAAAGGTAGGGAAGGTATTTGGAGGGGAACAGCTGAAATACAGTATAACGTGGCTGCAACTCATCCGATAGGCACGTCGATTTTTCGATCCCGGATTAGGGATTTGTTAAGGGGGTTTACTCCCTCAGAAAAAGGAGAATAGATTAGGGAAGGCGAACACAAATGGAAACGTTCTGCTGGTCGGCTACTTATTTACAAAATCATCCTGCGATATTCATATTTGACACGCGCCTGGTCGCATGCAGTTCTGCGTTTGCAACTCAGGTCAGGATTAACCTGTTACGCCATATATATATTTTTTGTTCGTACACGGAGGTGGAATATCTTACAATAACACCTCCACCTCAGCTCCGCCACATACACGTCGGAGCTACAGCGGGCGCGTATGAAATTCGCACTCACTACAAACCAGCCACAATTTAGGCATTATTGCCCTTGGGCGCTCGTCCTATTCTTCCTTTTGGTTTCCTCCTTCTTTGTTCTTTCGCAACTTCGCCTGCATTTGCAAGATTGCGGAGCATACCGTAAGCCACTTCTACACTTCCAAGTTTTTCGGGCTCACGCTCCTGCGCAACACATTGTTTAGGCTCCTCCTCTTCATTGTAAATCTTGGGCAGTGAAACATCACATGCTCTGGATTCATCGGTATTCTACCGCATCTAGGACAATTCGGAGAATCATCCAACCCAAAGCGGTGAAGGTACTACCTGCAGCAACTACCGTGTTCCGTGAGGAACCGGGTAATGTGCTAGTTGGTGTTCAGTCAAGCCACACCCTAATGTTGGGAATGAGCCTGTGCGTTCATCGATCTTTCGTAGACTTGTTCTATCTGCGTTGCCAGCGATCATGCGACTCTGACCTTACCGCATTCCTACGCTCTACGTGCCCCTCCATACGTCTTGCATGGTACACCACACTCAATTCTTTAGCCAGTATGTCTACAGGCTGCCTTTTGGCATGCGTAATCTACGTATTCACTAAAGTTCAATTTGGTGTTAATTCTCCATTTTCTTCGCGCTATTTTTCCTGCGGTTCATTATTAAGGTCGCTTTCCTTTTTCCTTCAATCGTAGTTCTCATGAGCTCCGCCTTTTTGTGAGTTTAACTCTTTTTTTTTCCGGGGTTTGCTGGCCTGTTGAGTCGTTCGTTCGTTTCTCCCCTTTTGTATTTTGAACAGACGTTACTTAAGTTTCCTGGTTTACTTTTTCAATTGTCACAGATTTGAAGCGAAATCACACTGATTCCATGACGCGTTCATAACCGAGCAGAACGTCTCCAATTAGTATCGGGCCCTACCAACGAGGCAACAAATTGTCCACGAAGTTTCACTTGAGTCTGGTGTCACCAACTTACCGGACTGAACAAAGGAGTAACACGAATACTCCACATAAAAGGCCCTCTATGAACCCAGTAATTAGGAGAAGCTTAATAACTGGAGATGTCGACATAATTCATAATGAGGCTTTGATCGCACTCCAGGTCGCATTCACAGAATATGCTAAGATTCTCCCAGACGCTAGGCCGAAGATCCGAAAACTAAAGTTTACTTCGGCTACTATTAAAATCATTGCTGCCGTTGATCGAATTTTGCCTGATCCTTTGGCTAGCGAGGTTACTGCTACAGGGATTCACAGCCTGATCTAAGTTGCCACGGTTATTCGCCTCCATAATCAACATTTTGGAGCGAATAACAGAGGTATGCGCAGATGGACTTTACCGTTCTAGGCGTTTCGACTCAACAAAAGAGTGGAAAAGTTGATGCGTTGCGAACATCATTGGAAACTACTATCTGTCCAATGATATGCCAATCGAAGAAATCCTCGAGGTGCTGAAGCAGAAACTTGCGGTATGCTCCAATCGCATCCGTAGGTATCAAACGAGCTTTCAGAGAACGACAGATAACACTTAGTTTTTTCAGAACCAACGGGGATTCTACGAAAATCTCACCAACTCAGGTAGGGAAAGTAACCTCGATCTGGATCAGGCAGAAAACTTCTGGAGAAGTGTTTGCAGCGAATCCAACCGTTACAGTTTAGAAGCAGCGTGGTTCCCCCGCCCCCGATGTAGAAACAGCCCTTGATAAAGCAGGCAATTGGAATTGGAAGCCGCTAGGAGTTGACTAGATTCAGAACTTCCGCCAGGAGTTGACAAGATTCACAACTTCTAGCTTAAGCGGTTCGAAAGAACTCACAGGATAATGGCAAACCAATTTAATCAGATGATCGCCGATCCTGAATTAGTTCCTAGTTAGTTAAGGGGGCAACTTTTCTCATCTTCAAGGAACGGGGTGTCTCTTGCCCTTTAAAATGTCGACCTAATTGGTCTTGTCTTCCTACCATCCCCAAGATCTTCACTTCAGTTCTGTGCGCGAACACCTGAAAACATCTTGATGTTCATAAATTGATAGCTGAGGAGCAAAAAGGATGGACAAAAGGCTCCCGAGGCTGCAAAGAACAGCTTATAATCAATACGGTCGCTGTAAAGCAGGCTGTCCATCAGAAACGAAATATCTCGACAGCCTACATCGATTTTAAATCAGCCTTTGACTCCATATCACATTCGTGGTTACTACAAGTGTTACGCATGTATAAAATCAACCCGAATGTTGTTCTTCTTCTGAGAACAGTAAGAAGAATTGGAGCACGAAGCTATCGGTATCCTCACAAATATGAGGAGAGATACCAATAAGGCGTGGCATTTTCCAAGGCGACTCTCTAAACCCACTGTGGTTTTGTTTGGCTTTGAATCCACTATCCCATCTTTTGCATGAAAGCAAATATGGGTTCCAAGTCAAGCATGGCATATTGTCGAAATGTACATTATGTCATTTGATGTACATTGACGACATCAAATTGTATGCCAAAGACGAGCACCAACTTCGCTCCTTGCTGGACATCACCATCCAGTTCAGTAGGGATATCGGTATGCAGTCGGGTTTGGAGAAATGTCGCATAAAAACAATTGTTCGCGAAAATACACCGACAACGAAGGACACAGCCAAAATAACATCCGAATTGAGGATATGGATTCGGACGACGTGTACAAATACTTCGGCATATTGCAAGCAACAACACCTGCTGTGTCAATAACCAAATCTAAGTTGCTGGGGGAATTTGAACGGCGTCTAGATCTTGTCCTGAAAACTGAGCTGTTCGGGAAAAAATAAAATCATGGCAATCAATACCTTCGCCATTCCCGTCCTTCATTATACTCTCGGTGTGATACAGTGGAGTAATGCGGATAGAATCTGTCAATAGACGGGTAAAGGTAGTTCTTGCAAGCAACAATATGCACAATAGAGCTGCCGAGAAATTGAGGAAGGGGGGTACTTGATTTGAAAACGTTGCACTATATTCAAGTACATTCTCTTCGTGAGTTTTTCTTTGAGAAACAATCCTCTAGCCAAATATATCAGGCTACCGTCATGGCAGATAATAAATTAATTCCTTTGAACTTGAAAAGCAGAGAATGGGATCACATGTCGAATGTTACTTCAGTCCAGCAGAAGATCGGCATGTGGAAAGACAAATCCATTCAAGGAGGTCATATAAAAAATTTGTTGTTGGCAGGCATTAACATCGAAGCCTCCAACAAATGGTTGACAAACGGTGTACTGTTCTATGAGACCGAAGCATTCCTAACTTCAATTCATGATGTTTTGCTCCCAACAAAAAATTATAAACGGTACATTCTTTACGACTCCTCAATCACCAACTCCAGTTGTAGGTTATGCAACTGTGAAGAGGAGACCATCCAGCACATAACATCTGCGTGCAGGATGTTGAACAGTACCGAGTACACCAATCGTCATAACTCCGTCTGCAAGATTCTCCATTAAAACCTTGCGTTGACGTATAACTTAGTGGCAACCTATTATCCTTATTATAAGTATACTCCGCAGAGAATCTTGGAAAATGATCGGGTCAAACTGCTGTGGGATCACACTATTGCCACCGACCACAGTGTTAATCACAGTAGACCCGATCTAGTTCCGCTTCTCAAGGAAGAAGGAGCGTGCTTCCTAATCGATGTAGCCGTACCGTTGGACCGGAACACTGTTGAAAAACAGCACGAAAAAATCCGGAAATACGACCCCTTGGCAGATGATATGAAGCAGACTTGGAGACTACAAAAGATCCAAGTAGTCCCAGTGGTAATTTCAGCGACGGGATTAGTCCCGCAGAACTTACATAAAGCGCTGAAAACGCTCGATCTTAGGGCTGGACTATACATGGAGATGCAAAAAGCGGTTATCCTTGCAACCTGTGCTATAGTCCGAAGAGTCCTGTCCGGTAACAATCTGACCTAATGGGTTTCAGTCTTGATCCGCACTGTCTTCGATTTAAGATCCATGTCTCTGTAGTGTAGAACCACCGCGTCATTGCTTGAAGTGTTTGCGACAATCGAGATGTAGCAATACATTTTCGCATGGGCAATGACATGTGTGTGTATGGGCATTCTTATGCGCAGGCCGGGTAGGTGGGAAGTAAACGCCCACCAGTGGATAAAAATTGGCTATGGAAAGGATACCGAGAAAATAAACCAAATATGGAGGAGGAGAAAAGTAGTTTTTTTACGGTGTAGGGCTTCGGAGTGAGCAAGCGGGCTCCCGGCCGTCGATATCCAACGACCGCAGTACCTCAGTAGTGGGAAACTTGACTACTGTGGCATTTAATGCTACAAGGGATAATGGTGGAGTGGAAATTAGGTCCACACCGGATCCTTTTAGGAGGAGTGCGAAGCTTGGGAGATCACCACCGATGACAATGGTTCCCTTTGGTAGCCGAGATTCGTCGTGGGACTCAAAGAAATATGAATAGTCCCTTGATCGACATCATTTCTTGTGGTGCAAGAAGCGAAAGTAAACGCGAAAATACCGAAATGGCGTTCGTTACACTCGGTGAACGAATAATTGAACTGTGCAAGTTCATCAAGGAGAGGCGGAATATCGATCAAAATATTCGAGCCTTGATACGAGGCATTAAATTGTCTTATATCAAGGCACTCGAAGAAAAGAATTCGCAAGCGTCAGGTGGCAAGGTCACAAGGGAAACACAGGTGACGCCTCGCCAAGATAAGGCAGGCGGGAACACGGAGAAACGGACTAGAGACGGTACCCGTAATCCTCTAGGACCACAGCAAGTCCCGAAGAAGAAAAAAGCCTCTTCACCAAAGAAGGCGGAGCGGGCGAGAGTACACGTGAAAGCCGGTAATCTCACGATTACAACCACAACACCTGCGAAAGTGGAAGAAAGCAACGCTCGGAGGCTCGAACAATAGGTTAAGGTGAGCAACAAGAGGAAAAAGGACAAAAAGAAGCTCCGCCCGTAAATAATAATTATTTCCAAAAAGGGAATAAAAATATGTCCTATGCTGACATCCTCCGAAAGGTGAAGTCAGACCCGGAATTGAAGGATTTGGGGGATAGTGTGAGCCATATCAGGCGAACACAGAGAGGGGATCTGATGCTGGAGTTAAGTAGATCCGCCGACAAGTCGGCCGATAACTTCCGCGGGAAGGTGGAAAGTGTAGGAAGTCGAGGTAAGAGCTCGGAAACAGCAGATAGTGGTTGAATGCAAGGACCTAGATGAGGTCACCTCACGGGAGGACATCTGTGCTGCGCTAAAGCAACAGTTCAACTTTAGCGATATAAACCAAAGTGCCATAAAAAGGATGAAGAAGGCATGTGGCGGCACACAGACCGCTATTGTTAGTTTGCCGGCGTAATCAGCTATTAAGTTGATTACCGCGGGCAAAGTAAGTATAGGTTGTAAGTAAGTATAGGCTCAGGGAACAAATATCTCTAAAGAGATGCTTCAGATGCCTCGATTTCGGACATTTTACGGCGGCATGCACTAGCCAGCATGATAGGTCGAGAAGTAGCAGAAAGTGTACGGAAGAGGCCACCTCATCAAAGATTGCACCGGAGATCCACAGTGTATGCTGTGTAGTGGGAAAGAGGGCGTGGACGACCGGCATTTTGCGGGAAGCAGCAGATGTCCGGTATATAGGAGGGAGCTGAACCGTACAGGCAAATGAGATTGATACAAATCAATCTCAATCACTGTAGGCAGCTCAGAACCTGCTCTCGCAAACCATTCGAGAATCGAATGTGGATGTCGCGGTCATTTGCGAGCCGTACAGAAACCACGGCGGTGCGACTTGGGCGTGGATGTGTCTGGCAATGCCGCAATCTGGGCGCGCGGAAGCCAGGCCATTCAGTAAGTCATGGCCCTCCCGGCAGCCGGTTTTATAAGGGTGAATGTCAACGGTGTCCATATTTACAGCTGCTACGCTCCTCCAAGTGCAACCTTAGCACAATATGAGGAGATGCTAGACATTCTGGTGTTGGACGCTAGAGATCGCAGCCCTAAAATCATTGCGGGCGATTTCAATGCGTGGGCCCTGGAATGGGGAAGCCGATCGACGAACAACAGAGGTCAAATTCTCTTGGAGTCTTTTGCGGAGTTGGACATTGTGCCGGTCAACGTTGGTTGCGTGCCCACCTTCCGAAGTAGAGGGTTGAGTTCGATCGTTGACTTGACATTTGTTAGCAGTTCACTGGTGAGAGAGATTTTTTTTTGTTTTTGGGGTAGGGTAGGTGAATACATTTACGCACACAGTGTTGGACTCCCGATTCGGTACGTCGTCGGACTTCCAACTAAACACCTCCCCATCGTCAGAGAGCTAGCCTGGAACCGTTTGTCACATTACTTCGGGCCAGCCCCCGAACTCTCCCGCCTTGCGGAGCCTTCAAATCAGGGAATTCCTTTCACCAACGGGAGGGGAGAAGAGGAAGAGAACTGTCAGTTCAAGGAACCCCCTGTCATCCGGCTCCTCCACCGGTCGAGTTCTATCTTCTTATCAACGAGAAGGGTCCGAACGTAACGGGCAACACGGTTCCAGCTGTCAGCAGTCCTCAGCATCTCTTCCACAATGTTGTCTGGAGAGAGATCCCCTGTGTTTAAATAGAGCTGCTGACGAACCCCATCCCACCTTCCACAAGAAAAAAAAGTGTGGTAGGCATCATCCACAACTCCATTGCAAAACACACAGTCCGGAGAACGCGCCTTTCCAATCTTGTGCAGGTAAGACTGAAAATTTCCATGCCCACTTAAAAATTGGGTAAGGAAATAGTCAGTCTCACCATGCTTCCGATTCAACCACGCATCTAAGTTTCCGATGAACCGCGCAGTCCATCTGCCTCTAGTTTCATTTTGCCAAGAGAGCTGCCACTCGTCTAGAGTGTGTTGCCGTTCTTCGCGAGCAACCACCTCCCTTGGCTCATCTCCCTTGCGCTTGTATATGGCCTGACGCTCCCTAGCAAGAAGGGCAACGGGGATAACTCCCGCGATCACCATCACGGCCGGTTCAAAGACTGTGCGGTACGCAGACGCCACCCGTAAAGCTCCCCGTCTCTGTACTTGCGCGAGGAGTCTACGATATACCTCCTTGCTAAGAGCGCCAGCCCATACCTCTGTGCCTCTGCGCCAATGTTTGCCATTAGCCTACTTAACGCCGAAACTCCAGCCGCAGCCTTGTTCGCTGCTGCTTGGATTTGCTCAGAAAAGCTCATCTTTGAGTCAAGAGTCAACCCGAGGTATTTTACCGCTGATTTTGACTCGATTATCGACTCGCCGAACGATATGGGACGCAGGGTCGGAATTCTCTTCTGTTTTTTTCCAGTGCAAGGTTGAAACCATGAGTAGTCATCCATCCGCTTACCCGTCGCAACAATATGCCGAGTCTGCTTTGCGCCTGTTCGACAATGCGTCCAGCAACAAGCGCTGCGACATCATCTGCGTAGCCGACCAGACGCGACTCTTCTGGCATGTCGAGTTTAAGTAGAATTTCATAGGTAGCGTTCCAGAGGTCCGGCCCTAGAATGGATCCCTGTGCTACCCCCGACGTGACCTCCATCCACCTTTGACCCTCTAGTGTTTCATAGCGCAGGGAGCGGTTCCTCAGATAGTCCCTCAAAATCCGTAAGAGATAGTTCGGCACGTTGAAGGTATTGTCTAGTAGGCCTAGAATGTCTTTCCATCTTACGGAATTGAAGGCGTTTCTGACGTCAAGCGTTACGAGGAGCACCACCCGTCGAGTTCGGCGGCTATGTGCCTCTGCTCGTCGAACGGCGTCCACGACCTGCATGACAGCATCAATTGTCGATCTCCCTGCCCTAAAACCAAACTGCCGGGGAGATAAATCTCCGGCAGCGCGTATCGCTTCAGCGAGTCTACTTCTGATGAGCTTTTCGAGCACTTTCCCAGCAGTATCAAGCATACATAGTGGGCGGTATGAAGACGGCAGTTCGGGATCGCCTTTCCCTTTAGGGATCAGCGCAAGCCTCGCAACTTTCCAACGAGCAGGGAAAATGCCCTCTTTCAGGCAAGCGTTGAATACGCCGAACAGTAGGTCTGGCCGGTGTTGGAATACCAATTTGTACACCTCTGCTGGAATACCATCGAGTCCTGGCGCCTTCTTGTTTTTCATAGAGAGGACTGCCTGTTCCAACTCTTTTACAGAGAAAAGTGGACAGTCCTCTGCGCTCTCCGCGCCGACGTCACCATCCCATACGGGGTGTGCAGGGAAGAGCGCCCTCACAATGCGGTCCATCTGCTCAGCCTTAAGTGAAAAGGGTTTTCGCAGAGCCCCGATTTTTCAGGTTACAAGTTTGTAACCGAGTCCCCACGGATCTTCATTCACCTCGTCGATCAGATCTTGCCAGCAGCGAGCTTGTTTATTGCGCTGCGGAGTCTCCTTTCGGCTGATTTGTACTCCATCATTATGGTACATGCCTCCTCCCGGTCGCCTAGACGTTGTGTTAAGCGGCGGAGCCTGTGACACTCCTTCCGGAGCTCTGCGATTTCCACTGTCCACCAATACATGGAAGGTTTGCCGCGCTTCGATGCCTTCTTGGGCATGGAGGTTCCGCAGACCATCGTTATCAGGTTCATAACTGAATTTACGACAGTGTCAGCAGCGGCGCCACCGCCCCCAGGAGTACCCTTCAGCGTGGCCCCACCTGTTCCCAGAGTTTCGACAAACTTCCCGGTGTTCACTTTCAGAAAGATCGCTGGGGTGGCGCACACCGAGAGTTTGTGTCCACCACTTCGAAAGCAATGTATTGGTGGTCACTTGCCGAAAAGTCTTCCAGAACTCGCCACCCGTCCACCAGCGACACCAGTGATTCCGATGCGAAGGTTACGTCTGCTTCCTTCGCAGCCCGGGCACCGGAACGTTGGGGTGGATCCGGTGTTTAGAACTACCAGTCCTGTTCTCGCCGCCATTTCCAGAATTCGTTTCCCTCTGGAATCTGTGTGAGGCATGCCCCATTCAAGTGCCCTAGCATTGAAGTCACCCCCGACCAGGATCCGCCCATCCGTGCTTAAGATAGCGTCCTCCAAAGCCTCAAGCTTCCGACGAAAGTTCGGCATCGTCTCATTTGGCGTAAGATAGACTCTAAAAAACGTTATCCCTGAACACCGAATCCAGACAAAGCCGTCACCTCGGCCTTGGGCAAGAACCCCCAGGAGGGTGCCGTCCCGAACCCAGATGGCAGCGGTACCTGATATGTCTGGGTGCCATGAAACCTGGCCCCTGTTTCGGTACTGCACACTGATGAGTACTAAATCAGCTTTGGTCTCCGCAGCGAACTGCGCTAGCAACTCGTGAGCGGTTGCACTCCAGTGCATATTGATTTGTAGGATGCGAATCATGTTGACCGTATCCTAGCTCTTTCCAGTTCTGCTCTGAAAACTGGACACCGCCTCGATCCCGCAGTGTGCGCAATGCTCTCATTAGTCGCGCCACGGTCCCTGCATAGGACGGAGCTTTCCTTTTCATTGCAGCTGTTCGCTTTATGGCCTGCCTGACCGCATTTACGACATGTTGCCCTTCCGTCAGGTCCCCGACAGTTTGCAGATGTGTGCCCATAATCCAAACATCTGGTTGGGGCGGCCCGAATTCGTATCCTACACACTACCCAACCAATTCTTATTTTCCCGCTGTTTAGAAACTTCCTCGCGTATTGCTCGGCAACTTCCACCACAGCGAGTTTTTGGCCTCAGGAGTTTGCGGAGGTGATACCAATCCAGACATTGGTTACCTCCGGGCATTCGCGTTTGATGGCCTCTTCTACCTCGTTCTTTTCCGTGAGACAGTCAAGGTCTCGGATTTCTAAAGCACACGTGGGTTCCAGGCTAGAAACCAAAGCTTTTTCTCCTAGAAGTCCCTTGACTGCTTCACAGAACGTGACTTTCTTTATAGTCTTCGGGCCTAGTTCGACTAAGACTCCACCACCCTTCGTTTTACGTATGGAAGGCACCTCCGCTCCGTTATCTTCGGGTTTGATTTTGTAACGGATTTCGCTGAGGACTTCCGCAAAAGTCTTGCCTTCCGTCGGCTTAATAAGCAAAGTTGGTGGTCTAGTCCTCCTGCGTCTCCCCACCTTTTCTTTTGGTACTCCGTCCTTCGTGTCCGCCTTAGTTTTAGGCAGAGGTTTTTCTGATGGCGCGACGTGTTGTTGTCTTTTGATCCTCTTCGCCTTCTTCTTTTCAGCCCTGGAGAGTACCTGAGTGAAGTCTCCTTCAGATGTCCCTTCCTCCTTTTGTTTTTTACCAAGTTCGCTCTGCAATGGGCTGTCAGCGATCCGTTTGGTACTCGTGGTGTTCTCCTCGGGAAGCGCAGTTGTTTCTGCTTCCTGCGGATTTTGTCTTAGTTTCCATGTTCGCCTATAGTATGAAATCCTGTCCAGGAGCTCTTCCAGTTCCATTAGCCCGTTTTTCACCCCCTTACCGACGTTTTTCTGAAGGAACGGCGAAGATCGCATGTCCTTCACAACTGCCGTGCATTTTTTAATAAGTCTTTCCTCTTCCGCTTGCGCCAGAGTAATCGACAGTCCTCCCACTCGGCTTATATTCGAAACCATTTTATTAGTTTCGGCAGTTTCCACTGTTCCTCTTTCCCCAATTACAGCACTGTGTGGTATGGTCTGGGTTCCTATCTGTGTTGCAGGTGCCGCATCACTTTCCGAGTCTTTCTCTCCGTCTGCGCGTCCCGATGTCTTGTCGGGTATTTCAGCCCTTGTTGCGTCCTTCGCTGGGCGCTGGGGCGAACGGCGCATTTTCGTGCTGCGAATAAACGCAGCCAGCTCACTCTCCATTTCCACTATCTCCTCGTTTCGTTCGTTTTTATTCTCCGTTTGAGTTGTTTACCAGCGCATCGTGTGCAAGGGAGCGGGCCGCAATAGTCAGGAACGGGTATACCCTCGGGGACACAGCCCCTACCCCAGTTCCCTGAGGCCTGACCTACGCTTAGCTGATCCCGGAATTCACGGACGGATCAGCGTTTGCTCGGGGCACCGGTTCAATGCACACTACCCGACCAGGGTCCCGAAAGGGCTGGCTCCTGATACACGCCACAACTACCACTTTGGCAGAGCTAGGCCCACATCACCCCATCGACGTCGACGGCTCCGGGGACTCCCAGTGTGTCCCGGCCTGTATCGGTCATTAGCAGTTCGCTCTTCACCGAGAAACTTTCTCGAGGCTACTACCTAGGACGCAAGTATTATGCCAGCTAGGGGGTCAGAACTACTTGCTCGGGCACCTCGGGGACGCCACTCCCCGTATCGTAAACGACCCATGAAGGATCGTTGACGATCCCTGAGGGAGAGAGATGGCTGGCAAGTGAGTGCACACTACACCCACAGTGACCACCAAGTCATCTTCCTCAGCATTAAAAACCGAGGAAGCAATCAACGACGGTCAGGAGATAGAAAAGCTAAAGCGGTTGGTAGGTCTATCGGAGCTTTCGAGGAGGAGACATTCCTGGCGGCATTGGGGGAGCCCATGATCCGGATGGGACAACGGTGGAAAGGGTCACGCAGCTATCTCAGTGTGTAATCGAAGCATGCGACGCTACGATGCCACGACGACGTTTGCACCACGGCAAGAGACCAAACTACTGGTGGAATAAGGAGATCGCTGCCTTGGGATCCTCTTGTCTCCGAGGCGGGAGACTTTCTCACAGGACAAGAGGAAGGTCGGAACACCAGGAACGTAAGGAGGAATATCTGCGAAGCAACCTTAAGAAGGCTATACGAGGAAGCAAGCGCGAATGCTACCAGAAGTTCTGCATGGAGGCTAATACGAATCCGTGGGGCACAGCCTACCAACTTGTAATGAACAAGATCCGCGGGCAACAATCACCTCAAGTGACATGCCCACGGCTCTTGTTGCAATAATTACAACTCTTCTCCCGCAGCAGGAGCAGGATGAAAATGAACCCCAACTGGCAGCTCAGCAGGACGTCTTCTCGATCCCTGATATTACCGAAGAAGAATTCCGGGGAAATCTGCGGACGTACTCCAGATAGCAAGGTTCCGGGATTGGACGAAATTCCGAACAAGGCTCTGAAGGTAGCAGTCAAGGCAAGACCAAGGTGGTTCACACACACAGTGGACACAATTCCTTACGGGACACGGTGGCTATAGGAATTACTTGCATCGCTTCGAGTCCTGAATGCAGTGCTACACCCGAGGACCCGGAGCACGTTATGTTCCATTGTCCCATATTTATGCAGAAGAAAAGGAGGTTGAACAGCATCTTAGGGGCGGACATCGAGCCCTCCAACCTGGTGGAAGAGATGCTGAAGTCGGAGGAAAGCTGGATGCCGGTAAATGAGGCAGTAGCCGTGGTGCGGACAAAACTCCTGGAGTTGCATCGAACTCGGAAGGCGGCGCGAGGAAGGCGCGACATGGACGTGCTGGTGTAGCGAACCAGAGCCTCCCCCGTGAAGTAATACTTCACATTGGTCCCGCGGGGAGGGGCGGAAGATTGGGGGTGGTTTTAGTGGGTCCGAATCCCACACACTGCTGCAACCTGGCGCAGCAGCGTCTTTCTAAGATTTCCACCTCCATCCATAAAAAAAGAAAATATATATATATATATAGGTATACTTCGACTTATCACACTTATATAATTTTTGACTTAAAATTAGGGAGCATGCTTCGAGTTGACACGTTTTTGCTTCGGCTTATCACACTGTTTTTGGCACTATGAACATACATATTTTTAATTCTACACACTTTTATTGTCGGATTTCGTCCGCGTAGATAAAAGTGGATTGGAGGCAATGTGGATAATATGTTTCAAGCAGTTGGTGGAACGTTTAGAATTTTGATATTCTCAAGGCTGTTGAAAATATTGAAGTTTCTTGGAAAAAGGTAACTAGTAGCACAATGAACATAGCCTGGCTTAAAATCTGGCCAGAAGTGGTTGACTCTCCTTCTGGCATTGATATCGACCGCGATTCAGAAATCAACAGAGAAATTCTCGAGATGACGAAATCGATGAAGAGGATATATCTGACGTAATTAATAGTCCGCAGATGTCACTTTCCAACGAAGAATTGTTGAATATTGATGATGACACAGAATTAGTACAACAAAATTTAGACGAGGGAGAAAAAGTGTTTCCAACCAAAAAAATTTCCAAATTTTTGGAACACATTGAGAAGGACCGTTGGAGTATTTGAAAAATGATCGGGACAATGAAAGAAGGCAGACGGTGTCCTTTTCAATAACTAAAAGGGTTGAATGTTATCGGGAATTGTACAAATCGAAAAAGCTTAAAGCAAGTCGGACAACTTTACCTAAATTTCTCAAACCGTCAACATCTGGGACAGCTTCTCAACTGCAAACCTCAGCAGGGATTCAACATGATTTGTCGTCAAGTGGTGAGGAATGACTCATAAATATTGATATTTATATACATGTGTACTTTTATAATCATGTGTACTTCTATAATATTTTCTAATAAATCCTCTTTATTTTGATAGTATAAACTAAAAACGTTTACAGTTAACCAAGATGCGACAATTAACTAAGAATTCTACTCTTCTTTACCCTATGCATACGAGCATGTATTCCTTCCGCTTCGACTTATCACATTTTCGACTTATAACGCACTTTCATAGAACCAATTAACGTGATAAGTATATATATATTCGCGGGGCTAGACGTGGTACTAGCGAATGTTGGGGCTTCGTACACTTTCCGGGGCAGGCCCTGGAGTTTATAGTGGACCCAACATACGTGAGTACCACTTTAGCCAGTAGAGTCGCTTGGCATGTCAGTGAGGACTATACTCACAGTGACCACCCTGCAATCTTCATAGAAATCAAGTGCGAATCGAGCTCGAAAAAGAGTTCTTGCAGAATGCCGGTGCTCAAACCTGACATATCCTTGAATGGTACGGCTAGAGAAAAAGCCCCCCACCCGATGGATGACGGAGGCATGTGATGCTTCTATGCCCAGAAGGCGATTGCTCCTCAGTAGGCAACCCAACTACTACTGGTGGAACAACGAAATCGCAAGTTTACGAGCCGCATGCTTCCCGGCAAGGAGGCTTTGCCAGGGACTTGGGGGAAAGCCCAATGGCGACGGTTGAAAAGAGGCGCACAGAAGCAAAAAGAACTGCTTCAAACAGCTGTGTGACCATGCCGACATAAACCCTTCGGGTGAGGCCTACAGAGTGACAATGAAAAGGCTGCGAAGATCATCCCAGGTGACTTGTCTGCTCCTCCTGAAACAGATTGTGTCCCTCACAACAAAAATAGGGGAAGGGAAATGGTTGTTCAGCTTAAAGAGGGCATAATACTCGCAGTAACTGCGGGAAATATGTGGTAGGATCGGTGAACACAAGGCCCCAAGATAGATGGTATCCCCAACCGACCTTTGAAACTGGCAGTGAAGAGTAGGCCCGATCTTTTCGCCAACATCTTCGAGACGTGCCTAAAAGATGGAAGTGGAAAAAGCAAAAGTTGGTGGTGATTCCGAAACCTGGCAAGCCAACTGGAACCCCCCCCCCGTATCGTCCTATCTGCCTGCTGGATACAATGGGAAAGACGATGGAGAGAGTCATCTGCAACAGACTCCTACCCATCGTCGAAGCCAGCAATGGTTTGTCGGAGCGCCAGTTTGGTTTTCGACGTGCCCACTATACGGTGGACAGAATTAACATGGTAGTTAGCCAGGTAAAAGGTGCACTGATTTCTGGCGGCTGCTGTGTGTTCAACTCGGCCAACTGGAACAGAATTGAAGGGACGTTGGCTCTCATAGGTGTCCCCGGGTATTTAGCGAATTTGATGGAAAATTGCCTCTCAGCGAGAACTGGCTAGAAAGAGCCGGGCTCATCTTGGCAGACCCAAACGTCATCTGTACTGGCAGAGGCGCCTGCAAACTCTCAGAGACGAAAGCAGGCGAACTCGGTTTACAGGCTGATGGCTTTGAGGATTTGCAGTGCTTTTAGAACCACATCAGATGAGGCAACATTGGTGGTGGCAGCCATGATCCCTGCTGACATTCTGGCTAAAAAAATGAGTGTGATGTACCATGCAAAACGGGGCACGCAGAGCGTAGAAATGCGGCAAGGTCAGAGTCGCTTGATCTCTGGCAACGCAGATGGGACGAGTCTAGGAAAGGTCGATCCCATTCCCAACATTAGGAACACGGAACACGGTGGTTGCTACAGGCAGTATCTTCACCGCTTTGGGTTGGATGATTCTCCGAATTGTCCTAGAAGCGACGGCATACCGGAGGATCCAGAGCATGTGATGTTTCACTGCCCACGATTTGCGATGGAGAGATGGAGCTTAAACCAAGTGCTGGGCAGGAGCGTGACCCCGGAGAGCTTGGTTGCGGAGATGCTGGTGTCCGAGGAGAAGTGGCTTACGGTTTACTCCGCAATCATCCAAATGCAAGGGGAGTTGCTGAAGGAACAAAATAGGAGGAAAGCCGCAAATAAGAGATGGACGAATGCCCAAGAGCAAACCTACCCCGCGAAATAATACCTTAATGGTGGTCCCGCGGGGCTGGGGCTAGAGAGACCACTAGTCCAACGCAACATCTTCGTCTCCATTACCGCAAGCGCCGTTCATTGCCTTTTATAGTTGGCCAACATTCAGAACCACAGAGGGCAACAGGGCGGACGACATTGCGATAAATTTTAGATTTAAGACGTTCGTTGATACTTCGATCACAAAGAACACCAGTTGTGGAACGCTACTTCATCCAGGTTGCGTTAATGTGCGTCATAATGCGAGGTATTTAAATCGCTCAGTTCTGGGCAGATTGCTGACGCTGACATAATTTGCTAATCCCAAGCCAAGGTAAAGAAGGAGAGTTTGAGGCAACGTACTCTGTACTATCCTCATTAAAACAAAAATAAAATGCTGAAATCAGGGAAAGAGAAAAATAGAGTATAGTTGGAGTTATTCCGTTTCTGAGAAAAGTGCGTGTGACAGACTGACAGACGGGCAGACAAACAGACACGCAGACATTGAACCGATTTTAATGAGGTTTTGTTTTGCAAAAAAAGCCTTTAAAAGGGTTATGTATTACTAGTTCTTAGCTCTAAGAAATATGTCTTTATAAATCTTAGCTCTAAGCATTAATTAATTTAGTTTAATTTATTAATTTTCAGCTCTAAGGATTATCCATTTATTAATTTTTTAGCTCTAAGGATTATCCATTTATTAAATTTTGGCTCGAAAAATTACCCTTTAGCTCTAGGAAATATCCATTTAGTAATCTTTACCTCTAAGAAATATTTATGGTAATAGGATCCTAATAAGATGCCTAGTTGTTTTTCAAAAGTGAAATAGGTTCAATGGTATGATCATAACATTGAATATTGTTCACTGGGAGGAAGGGAACTAAAATGTTTATTTAATTACTATCCAGGAGAATAATTTTGATTATGTTAAAGTAATTATGAATTGAATCTAGGTTGTTTTGTGATCTTCCCAGGGGGGCGTCGGTCCTCTCGTTTGATAAGGGTTTCCCCCATTATATTGGAAGCGGCAGCGGTGATCGTTTAGGTTAGGGTAGTAGCCGCAAGGCCATCATATCTTCTGACCGCCCATGAAGAGGAAAGGAAGACGGGGGCCACTCGTCGCGTAGATATCCGAATCGGCTCAGAGCTGACCCTTCCCCATCTATTCGTCGCGCCTTAAGTTTTTTTATGAGTTGGTCCTCTCCCTTCTTAGGCCGTTTGGCATTGTATCAATCCATCTCGAGATTTCACGTCTCTGATAAAGTAGTTTAATCCGGATCGGTTTAGTTTTGCTGACTCTCCTTGTCCTGACAGGGAGATAATATTTGAGAACCAGGGCCCAGGTCCGCATTTCATCGAACTGCTAACATTCGGGTTAGCTCCAGGACGTGCCGTCCGGTTTCATATATTATCTCGCGCAGTCGTTGTTCACGACTGGCAAACCTGTTAGGGTAGGTTGGTTGGTTGACCGTGAGCCTTGATGACATGTTGGTTCCAAGGTGATGCAACACTGGATTCTCAACGTAATAGAGTTAGCGCCCAAGGTGGGACCATAGCTGTTGCGTACCTAACAGGATCGGCGCCCAACGTGATGCCCGAAAGGTGGTATCTTCGCTATCTTTTGTGGTTTACATGCACCGGGCTTGTTAATATTAGGATCAGAGCTTCTTTCGTTTGTGAATACTCTGATGCCTCAACGAACTTAGCAGAATTTTGTTTACCAGGTGAACATTCTTTTGTAAGTTCGGCTTGATATTCAAAACAGGGTTCTTCAGCGGATTCCTCTATATAACCGGCTGAAACTTTTGACAAGGTGCCTGAGTGGAGGATGTAGGAAGAAGTAGAATGGACATTGTCGATTCACTTGCCCATCCAAAACTCAGGAGTTTCACCTATTAAATGTTTGCCGAGGAGTTAGCTCAAATCAATGACTCAACATATTAAGGTTCATCGCCTCGTTTTGTTGACTTTCTAGGTGTCTGTTTTGGGTCGTGGGTTTGAGTCGCAACCGAACTGGTCGAAGCTGTTGCGCTTGTTGTCACCGAATCCCTGGTTTGGGAGATTCTTCACAAAACGTAGAGGCGGATCTACCATCCAACTCTGACGTAAAAACACACCTCAGGGGGCAGATCGGGCCTGAATTTCTCGGGAGCCTCTGACTAGATGCTGATTGGCAGTTTCTTGGATCGGGTGGCAATGGTGACGGAAGATACTCTGGGAGGGCAGTTTCACTCCTTGAGTCGGTATCTCCACTTATTGTTAGCAGGACCTGCCCTAGAATGGTATTAGCGTTGGCAGCGGGAGGCTGGTCCTCTACACTGGAATCAACTATGCAACGAATTGCCGTCTGTTTCTGTTGGCAGTACCTTGTTGTTAATAGAAAACACACCGGATAAGACACAGGCTGTTTCTCTATGTGAAAATCAAGTGAAAATTTCTTAACTAAAAGTGTTCATTTTATGTCATGTTTTTCATTATTTTGTGAGTTTCCTTCACTTATCTGATAGATAAATATGCTTATATTATTTTTTTATCGAATACCTCTAATAATCCAAAGAGAATTTGTAATTATCTCACAATTATGTTAGCGTGATGCCAATCCGCGCAAAATTGTGCCATTGGGCTGATGTGCAACACTTTTTGTGGGGTGATGTGCAACACTCATTCCTCGATATTCTATCATTACTTTATAAAACAATATGTCTAAATTAAGAGTTTTAATTCGTTTTCGAACGTTTCTAGGAACTATGCCACGAAAATATCAAAGTAAAGCTATTACTGTTCCTGTTAGCTTTGAAGCAATTTGGGCAGCAATTAAATTGGTGAAAGTCGATCATCTGATTTCATTCGGTTCGGCTTGCGAAAGATTCGAGTTGGTTCATTCCACGGAGGGCACGGCATTTAAAGAAGTTTTTAACGTGCAGTTTCCACCAGCTGAGCGCAGTTTTACCAGCGTTACAGATGACGAAGCGCTTAATTTCTTTAAATCAACTACCCTCGCAAAAACGTGAAATACGTTTTCATGGAAAATTCTGGATACTGTTGGATACGCAAATGAAAGCAACTAGATGGCAGTAGCGGATTTGGTTATTTTCTTGAAGCATTTCATCAATTTCACTTCGACCTCGAAAGACAATCCGCTACTGTTGATCATGGACAATCACGTCATGTTTCGTTTGATGCTATCGATCTCTGCATTCATAACGACATTACTGTCTTGACACTGCCGCCTTGTTTTAACCATCGCATGCAACCGCAGGATGTGTATGTTCTTCGCCCCGTCTAAAAGTCATACGCGATGAAAGTCCATGAATCTACACCATCTAGCTGAAGTGATTGATTTAAAGCTGTACAGTCTTGAATATCCGAAAAGGCTTCGCATCAACGGGCACTTTTCCTGTAAATTCTGACATATTTACAACTGACTTTTTGCGGCTGACATTAGCAGTAAAAATCGAATGGCCAAAGAACCCGATGAACAGGACACGTGTGCAGTATGGTTTTCCTAGACAACGATATGGACTTTGGTTGCACTGGAGAGGTGTCAACAGTAGAGTCTGATATTGCAAACACATCAACTGCAAAAGCATCTGCATCTTCTACGTTCACTGCAGCGTCCGCATCACAATCACATCGGGCAGCATTGGTTGGTTTTGGCCCAGTTTGTGTTGCTACTCCCACGCCAAAAGCCAATCGTGGTAGAAAATTGTTGAAAAGCAGCATTATGACATCGTCACAAAGCCACTCGGATTTGGAAAAAAGCCAATGAACGGCCCAAGAAGAAGTTGACACAATCGTCGAAGCTGGCCAAAGATAACGCTCAGCAACCGAAAATATGTAATCGGAAGTCCTCTTCAACAGATGAAGTCCGTTATGTGAACGAGTTTTCCCAAAAAAAAAATGAATCGCAAAAATTCAATTTATTGCAACACTTGTGACATTCCGTATCATTAGATCTTTGAACATCAGAGAAGTGGACAACCAGCTAGAGGCTATTTTGCCAGCTCCTTTATGCTGAAATTGCCATGAGTCTGGCCATCGCTAGGATCTGTATCAGGTATCCCGTAGGGTATTTTGCTACGGCTGCGGCGCGCCTGACACGTACAAACCTGATTGGCGTTCCACTCTCCGCATCCATGCACGAAAGC
This sequence comes from Hermetia illucens, assembly GCF_905115235.1. Taxonomy (NCBI): domain Eukaryota; kingdom Metazoa; phylum Arthropoda; class Insecta; order Diptera; family Stratiomyidae; genus Hermetia; species Hermetia illucens. Next base: position 70,032,093 of record NC_051852.1, read on the forward strand.
GGGCACGTCAATTCCACTAATTCCGCTAAGCGGCTCCACACTACAGTGCCTCAACATTACCCCACCCTCAGCTGATAGGGAGTTTCAGCGATGAAACCCGACTCCTAGCCCACCAATTTTAGGGACGCAGATCAAATCTCACACGCCGTGCACTTTTCTTCTCCGAAACTTCAGCCCCGGAGACAAACTCCTTTAGCCTGGACACGGGAACGTTCTTTGGCCTCCCATCGATATCAAGCCCAAAGAAATACTCATCCCTTTTAAACACTTCATATGGTGGTTGCAAGGATAACCGGGAAGGATCGACGCGAACAACGTGTATGTAGACGTCCAGGTCCTTGCCTTCACCGCAGAATAACGGGGTGGCGGGGGTAATTTTGATTGGGCCATGGTGTCTCGGATCAGGCGCAACAGCCCAGTGATGGAAAGGGCTGACCAGGTATCGAACACAGGATCGTTGGGGAGTCTCAAATTCTCCCCGTATACTAACTCGGCGGAGTTGGCGACAAACTCCGCACGATGGGTTGTACGTAGGCTAAGTAAAACGAAAGGCAGGACTTGCGACCACGGCCTTTAGAGTCCTATGCGAGTGTTCCAGCATCCCATTGGATTGCGGGTGGTATGCGGTTGTCCGATGGTGTTTGAAGGATAGGATGTTGCCTACTTCTGAGAACAGGGTAGACTCGAACTGCATTCCCTGGTCAGTAATGGCTCCGGCTGGAACTCCAAAGCGTGGGATCCATTCCTCACAATGGGCCTCGGCGCACGATTGTGCGGAAATGTCGGCTAGAGGTATTGCTTCAGGCCCTCGCGTGAACCTATCGATGATTGTGAGACAATACTTGAAGCCATGAGAATCTTGCAAGGGGCCAATAATGTCAATGTCGATTGTGTGAAAACGCTTTGTAGCCAGAGGTAATGAGCCGTGGATGGTATCTGTAGACCACGGAATCACGCGTGAGTCTTTGGTCTTGGGTCCAGACAAGTAGGCATTAAGGATCGCTTTAGGTTGAGCGGCTTTGGATAACAAACGACGATAGAAATTTAACATGACCTTGACCTTGACCGTTTTAGGTTTGTGGAAAGTCTGTGATGGCACGAACCTCGTCTGGAACTGGCAAGATTCTCTCAAGGGAAATTATGTGGCCTATAAACTTCACCTGCCGTTGAAGAAATTTCCACTTTTCAACGTTAAGCACAAGACCGGCCTCAAGGAGACGTTGAAAAATGCATACGAAATGTTCCAAATGCCCAGACTCTGAACAAGAGGAAGCCAAAACATCATCCAAATACACGAAACAAAAGTTACGGTTTCGCAGGACAGAGTGGATGAACCTTTCAAAAGTTTGCACCGCATTGCACAGACCAAAAGTTATCCTTTTCAACTCGAAGAGTCCAAAGGATGTGTATATTGGGGTTTGAGCTATAGGGCTTTGATGATACGCCTTGGCTAAATCCAAACTCGTGAAAACACGGCAGTTAGCGAGGTTGTGCGCATAGTCGTGAATGAGTGGTATAGGATAGTGATCTGGAATGGTGTGAGCATTCAAATGTCTGTAATCGCCACATGGTCTCCATTCGTTGGAGCTGTTTGACGGTCCGCAAATACCTTTCCGGTAGTTATGTTACTGTATTTTTGAAGGACCGCACGAATGTGAGGGTCGCCTACTTCTTCAAAAATGATTGAAAGACTAACAGTAGAGCGGTTGGCAAGTTTTCCTGAAGACCTGAGCGAAGTTACGGGATCTATAAGAGACCCTATTCCGCAGATCCACTAGCAATCCACAGTGGACCCACGACACCTCACTAACCGCGGGGCGCGCATGCGCCTCGTGGATTTTATCCGCAGTGTTTGCCACTTCCAAAGATCCGGAGTCTGCACAAGCTAAGATGGCCTGACTACTCTGGAGTCGCGAGTCGCTTCGACCATAGCGAAGTTCGCCCCGACCTTATCCCCGCCCAACTCGCTCGCGAGCTTCGTCAGCAAGTGATTCAGCTTTGCTCACTCATCTACTGACAGTCGCTTGATGAAAGTGCCTTGTAATTTTGAGTAGGAACACTCCTCTAGAACGTCGGCGACGAGTCCAACCGACTCCTCGTCCGAACAGTTGTCGGAACCAGGTCTCCGCGTTACGTTGCCAAAATGGTGGCATTCGTACCGCTACTGCGGCCGTGGGGGTTTTCCGCGCTGTTATCAAACGACATCTGCGAAACTATACGGATAATTTAGAAAAAAAAACTAAGAGTCGTTCAAACCTCCTCAACGAGCGAAAAACGAAAAAACTTAATCACGACCGAAGTGGAACTCACCCTCGGAGCGGAGCAACTCGAACCGCAATGCTAACGGAATATGAAACTACAAACTCCAGCGAAATGCCAGAAGCGACAGCTTGTCCAACTTTGTCTCTCTTTTTTAAGGTTTTGTGTGAAACGAAATCTTATTAGAATCGATTCGATGTCTGTCTTTTTTTTATGCGTTGGAAGGTGGAAAGATTCAAAACCTACCGTTGGCTCCTGCCATACGGTTATGTGAGATTTTTACTCACTAAAACCACCTCCTTCTATTTCGCTTACCCCGCGAGACTGCCATTTCGGTATTACGTCTCGGGGCAGGATCAGTTACGAACTGCGACTCTTGTCGGTATTTGTAACTTTCTTCCGAAGCTACTCCTTTCTCAGCAGATTGTGGATCGCCTTCATTAATTTTTCCAAGATGTTTCAGAGGCTAGCATGTCCATGGTCAACGATATTCTTGGGTGTTAACCGTGCGGCGAACCGCGGGTAGTTAAAAACAACATGCTCCGTATTTTTCGGACTCATCACGCATGTTGGGCAATATTGGGAGTCGTCACGCCCTATGCGATAAATGTATGCACGATACCCTCCGTGTCCACTTAGGAATTGAGTTTGGTGGTAACTAACCTTACCGTGCCTTCGTTTGCGTCTTTTAAGTGAATCATCCCATCTTTTTCACCATTCCAAAATAGTTTCCCTTCGTGCTAATTGCCGACGATAAATATAGGACTCGCCGATTGCATATCATGGGTCATAGAGGCGTCGACCTTCGTTCGCCAAGATGTCGATGAGGACGATGCTTGCTATCACACAGACTGCATCGTATGATGTTGAACAGTAAGTGCGCGACGTTCGCAATGCACTCAATTGGTATGGAGCTGCGATTTTCCTTCTATTTGCTTCCATTTTCAAAGACGGTGCCCAGACTGGAGCTGCATAAAGCAAGATGGAGCTGACAACTGTCGAGATAAGGAACCGATGGCTTTGTCTAGGTCCACCCAAATTTGGTAACATTCTTGCCAACAATGTAGCCACCCACGAAGTTTTGGTTGCTGAATTTTCAAAATGGGACTTGAATTTTAGTCTTCGGTCAACCACGACTCTCAGGTATTTAAGCGTTTTCTACGACTGTATGAGGTGTTGACTAATCCTGACCTTTATCGATGTTTGCTTCCTTCGCCTAGTGATCATAACTACCTCGGTTTTATGCTCTGCGAGCGTCAGACTAGTTTCCTCTAGAAAAGTCCTGATTTAAAAAATTACCCCGTTTGTGAGTACCTCGATCTCATCAATATCTGACGATAGTCACTCCGATGTCGTCTGCGAAGCCAATGATTGTCACTCCTTTGGGCATTTGCAACTTTAAAATTCCGTCATACATTATTATCCACAAGAGAGGACCGAGGATTGTTTTATACGTCTTAGGTATCGCCCGAATCGTAACACAATATCCTCTCCCGCAAAAATTCCATGACTACGTGCACCAGGTATTTAGGAGCGCCCAGTTTGGCTGTAGCTGCAATTATTTTGTTCCATATTGCAGTAGGCATTCTTCACATCAAGAGTAACTAGCGCGAAGCCTCTATTACTTTTTCCGCAATTTCTGTCACCGTGCTGATGACAGTAGATCCTACCTTTCGGAATCCTAACTGCCTGTCTGAGAGACCACCCTCCTTTTCTGTGATTGGTACAAGCCTATTCAAGATGACCCATTCGAAAAGAAGAAGAAGGAGTGGCATGTAGGCCAATAAGACGAAGGATGACCCAAAGGTTTATTTGTCTTCGGGATTAGCACGAGCTTCTGTTTCCTCTACTTTTCCGGGAAAATCCCATTTTTGAGGCACGTCGTAAATATTTCAGCGAACCACTTTGGAACTGTTTTGACGGCCACTGTCAGTGCTTTATTCGGAATGCCGTCTAATGCTGGGGCTTTATTTTTGGCAATCTTCTTCGCGGCTTCCAGGACTTCTTCAGTGGGTACCTCGGGAATTCCATCGATGTCTATCTGGACAGTGGATAAGTTCGATTCATTTGAAACTTGTGGAAAGAGAGTACTAATGATATTGCGCAGGAAATCAGGATTGGTGATTGGTGGCGAGCGCTCACCCCTTATTGATGCCAGCGTCACATTTTTCATTCGATGTCTGTTTGTCTTTTTTTTTGAGGAGCTGAAAATCTTCGAAAACACTGGCCTGGACACATCAGTGTGTATAAGGTATTACATCACGGGGCGGAGTCAGCTCACTCTAGCTTAGTCATCTTCCTTCTATACGCGACGTACGTAACCCCGCTTTTCTCCTCTCCTCTGCTTTCGCAGTTTATTTTGGATAGATGCGATCATGGAGTTGACATCGCATCTCAATTCTCTTCTTGTGCTCCCATTTTCGCCACCAGATTTTCGGGTACCAGCACCTCTCCTAGAGTCTCCTCCAGATTCCTCCTTTCTTCTACAAGTCTCGGACAGTGGAAGAATATATTCTGTGGGTCTTCTGGGACTCCATCGCAGTCGGGTGAGGTCTCCAATTCAAACCTGTGCAGGTATTGGCGATATCCTCCGTACCCCGTGAGAAACTGGGTGAGATTATAATTAATCTCACCGTGTCGTCTCTCCAACCACTCCTTGATGGCAGGAATGAGCCTCTGTGTTCACCGACCCTTTCCCGAGCGTTCCCACCGCTCTTGCCATCTATTTATGGATCTCTCCCTCTCAGCCTTCTTCGTGTGCGATGAGGGACAGATTGGCTTCGCATTGTATATATTCGCCATCTTATCTGTCAAGACGCCAATTGGCATCATTCCACAGATGACGAATGCTGCATCATCTGAGACAGTCCTGCAGGCAGAGCATATCCTCAGGGCTGTCCTCCTGTAGACTGCACTCAGTTTCTTAGTGTTAACTGATATCTGCAACCTAGAGGTATGCCGTGCCCCTTCCACGTTCGGCATCATCTTTGCGAAAGCCATACTAGCAGTGGATAATTTGTTGCAAACATGCTGCACGTGTTGTCTATAGCTGAATTTTCTGATATGATTCCCCATTCTCATACAGGCGTAATTTCTCTTCGAGCGCTCAATGATGATGGCCGCTTCCTTCTTTCCCTCCGCAAGTGTCAGACCAGAGCTCTTTAACAAACTTTTAGCAGCACTGATTGCGTCGCTTGAATATAACTCAGCATTTTCGAGATGCCTTGCGACAACAACCAACGTTATGTCGTCAGCGTAACCCACCACTGTGGAAGATTAAGTCATCGTTGTACATGATGTTCCCCAGTAGTTGGCCCAATACGGAGCCCTGTAGGACACCCGCGAAAGCAACATACTCCTCGGGTCCGTCATTGGAGTCATACTATAGTTTCCTTTCAGTTAAATTACTATCGACGATAGCAGCGAGATAGGCGGGAATACCAATCTTCGCTTGGGATTTGCGTATTAGATTCCAATTGACCGAATTGAATGCATTTTTCACATCCAGGGTTACTACCACGCAAAATTTGCTGGTACTGCCCTTTCCGTGGATTCATCTTCGGCTAAGCCAGTAACCAATTTGATGGCATCAATGGTTGATCTGGCTTTACGGAACCAATACTGCTGATCTGAAAGGCCGCCTTGGCTGTCAACAACCGGGAGTAATCTATTATCGATTACCCACTCTAATATTTCCCCCACAGTGTCCAAAAGATATATGGGTCTGTATGAGTATGGCTCACCTGGATGTTTACCAGGTTTAGGCAGAAGTACCAACTTCTGCCGCTTCCATGTGGCTGGAAATACCCCCTTGAATATGCACGCTTCGAACAACTCAGCGAACATGTCCGATCTGGATTTCACGGCAAGCTTAAGAGCTTTATTCGGTACTCTGTCCAGGACCGGGGCTTTACTGTCTCCTATTCTACCGCAGATCTCCAGCAGCTCGTCTCTGGTGACTGGCAGTATTGCCGCCACATTCAGAGGTGATTGCTTGGGGAATGACCCCGGGGTGACTTTCCTTCAAAGCAGTACAAATTTCTGCTTTCGATGTAATTTCATCAAGATCCTGCGGCATTCTCGCTAAATAAGTTTTTCACTTGAGTGCGAAAGTCGTCAGTTTTCCCTACACTGGATCTTTTCAGCTCGAACATGAGATCCCCTTTCTGGTTTCTCTGGATTGTGTTCACATTTCCACTCAGATCTTTTAGGTTGGGATCAGCTTTGACCTTTCTGAGTATCTCCGCGTAGGAAAGATTGCCTTTAGTGGAGATAACAATCGCATCTGAAAGAGTTTGCACTTTCGTTTTTTGCTGGTAATTTTAGTCCATCCATCGTTTTCGTTCGTCTTGGGCTTCGCTACGCTGGTCGACTTTCCTATATTCGTTGTATGCTTTCCTCCTTTTGAACTACTGATGCTGGTTTTCGGAATGTTCTGTCCGCCCTTTTTAAGGTTTTGTGTAAAACAAAACCTTATTAAAATCGATTCAATGTCTGTCTGTCTGTCTGTCTGTCACACGCATTTTTCTCCAAAACGACTAAACCGATCCGAACGAAATTTGGTGGACAGATGGGAACTATGAAATCCCACGCATACAGCGAGTGGCATAAATTTAGGTGGAGTTTAAAGGGGGGCTCCCCATACATGCAAATTTTTTTTTCACCGGATATAGTTGTGTAGGGCATCAAATGAAAGGTATCGATTCGTACTTCCCGAAAATGACATTAGTTTTGGCATAAATTGCAAAGTGCGTGAGTAAGGAGTCAAAATGTACGCACTTGAAGTGAGACAGGACTCATTTTCGGAAACTACCCAACCCAAAAATCCGAAAAAAATCAGGGTAGTGCGCCTAGATGAAATCTAGGCGTCAAAATATGTCTCATTCCGATATCTGCTCAAATAAACTTACTAATAGTATATTACTACTTTTTAGAAATTTACTGAAAAACCCCCCTTCAATTCATCCTAGGACTTCCGGATTACGTACCAGCATAGAGAACAATATTTCGCGTATATGCGCTAAATTCCATAGAAATCAGGCAATTAACACCAAAGTTATAGCAGTTCAAACTTAGCAATTTCGCGCGAGTTTACTGCTTCCAAAGCCATGCAAATCAGATGCTGACGTCATAATTACCCGGAATAATTGACATTCGCGTGGAATATTGAAGTCACATTTATGAAGAATCTATTTATCTGCAGCCTTTTTTAAGGTTTTGTGTAAAACACTTATGTGAAATGTAATCTTCGAGAGATGTCCTATTCCGGTATCTGCTCAAAAAATTTACTAATAGTATATTATCAACTTTTAGAAATAGACTAAAAAACTCCCCTTAAGTTCATCCTAAGTGTACTAAATTTTGCACCGACATAGAGGACAGCCTTGTGCATACACATGCCATGAAAATCCAACTATTAGTGGGAAAGTTATAGCAGTTCAAACTTATCAATTTCGTGCTAATTAACAGCATTCTAAGCCATACAAATAAGATGCTGACGTCATAATTAACGAGAATAATTGAAATTCCAGTGAAATATTAAAATTCCATTTAAGAAGAATCTAATTCTCCCTAGCCCTTTCTTATATTTGATGTTGGTTAAATTGTTTTCATTGGCTAATAATATTAGACTGAGAGCGTGAAGCGTATGAAGTTGACCATTATCAACATAGGGCTTTCCATCAAATGATTTATTTAAATCGCTTTCTAGAAAATAGCGAGCAATGGAATTTTTAGCTATATTACACGGAGCTGTCGTGCACTCGTCGCTCCTCACATCTTTTTCTTTTTCTTCAGCCTTCAGTTCACAAGCGGGGTCGGCTCGTGATGATCGGTTTCGTCATTTTATTTTATCAAATGCCTGATCAGGATGTAATCGCGAGACCTTTAAATCCCCATCCAGCGTATCAAGCCACCATTGTTTTGGCCGGCTTTTTGATTGCTTACCATTGCTTTCGATGTTCTGATATATACTGGTTGTTGAATTCTCGTTAGCGTGAATTACGTGACCACACTATCGAAAACGCCTCTCTTGCCGTTTTTCCACGATCGATGCAAACCCATATCGATCGCGGATATTCTCATTTCAGACGTAATCAAAACGTGTCACGCCACCAGTGCAATACAACATCTTCGTCCCCATTACCGCAAGACGCCGTTCATTACCCTTTATAGTCGGCCAACACTCAGAACTATAGAGAGTGGCAGACGGACGACATTGCAGTAAATTTTAGATTTCGGACGTGCGCTGATACGTCGATCACAAAGAACACCAGTTGGGGAATGCCACTTCATCCAGGTTGCATTAATGCGTGAAACAATTTCATTACGCAGTTCTCCATTGGCTGATAGCGTTGACTCGAGATTTTTAAATCGCTTAGTTCTGGGAATGGCAGTAACCTGCTCTTCGAGATATTTAAATCGCTCAGTTCTGGCAATGGCAGTAACCTGCCCAGAACTGAACGATTTCAATATCTCGGGTCAATGCTATAAGCCAATGGAGAACTACGTTATGCTCCTCACATAGGGAAACACAAAACCTTTTATACCTGAAGCGTCAAGCTTCCGGTTTCCCGACTTGTTTACTCTTAAGCGCCTGCTGATTATTTAAAGGATCCCCCTCTTTTCCAAGTACTCGTTTATTTCGCCGTGATTCGATGGTAGTACAGTTAAGCATCATTTGGGTTGCTTGTAACACTGTTGGCACAATAGGGTTCAGCGAATCCTTAGTATTCTTTTCCTGCATCTGCGATCTATTATAGAGGACTCTAATAGCCCTCACCATATTCTTTATGGCTTGGTGCGCGTTGTGCTTGTCCTTGGTAAACTCGAACAGCTCAACTATTTTTGCCCCAACTGGGTGAAGGGTAATTCCTCCGGATCGAGACTCTGTTCGCTATAAGCCCCGACAGGATTACACCTTTGAGATCGTCTGGGTTGTCTTCTCAATTCCAGCAATGGATTCGATGTGCTTCCCAGGGATCGTGACTCGGGCGCTCAATTCTATTTTATTCATCACCCAATCTGTCTTTCGCGGATTCCGAGATTCTGTGATCCGAGAGTGTGATATCGTTTGATACTCTCCACTTTCTGATCAGAGCCGCGATGTCAGGAGATACCACCGTGATGCCGATGACCTCTGGTCTCACCACGTTGAAGAAAGTGGGTTCATTACCCAAATTGAGGATCTGCAAATCGGTTCCTGCTAGATACTCCAGTAGTCTCGATCCTGTTGCATTGATGTTGGATCTTCCCCAGCATATGTGGTGAGCCTTGATATCACATGCTGCTATTACCCCCATGTCTCTACTTTTGGCTATCCAATGATAGCTCTGATGAATGTTCCACTGGGAACGTCTTCTGCATCATAGGGGAAATGTGCAGAGCACCATAGTACCTCTTTATCTTCCTGTTGACTTTTTATGGTTAGTTAAGCCGATATGGTGCCGTCATCTCATAAGTCGTTAACCAAATTAGCCTGGAAGCCTTTTGAGACCACCATGTAGGAGCGGCGTCGATCGCTTCCAAAGTTTAGGCCCCTGATTACCCCACCAGCAATCCACGGTTCTTGTATGAGGTATATCAATGTCTTGCAGCTATTGATCCGACGACTGATAAGTGCAGTCGCCGCTTTTCAATGCTACAAAAACATTCATACTAAGTTCATATTACAATAAGTTCATATGTAAACATCCTCCAACTAATGTAAACATTCATCCGTTCTAAACTAATCAATACCATATGGCTCATCATCTTATCTTCTACAATATCCAATTCATACCCCAAATATGGTAAGTCATCACTATTTCAAACAATAGATAAATTCAATCGATCCACATAATATAAACAAAACTGGATCAAATAAAGTTCATCATAAAAGCAAATATCAAATTACAGAATATGTAAAATGCATTATCAGCATTTTGCAATCTTTGTCTAGAATACTATAAATATAGAATACCCATCTCAGCAGAGGGTAGTACTATTTCGAGGGAGTAATAGTTCAGATCTCATCTTAGTTACAAGTCAGTATAATCGGGTCCAGTCACAGTTTATAATTCATAATTAGTTGGAAGTGGTGTAATAGTGTGTGAAGCTACAATTAAGTGAAATATTATAAAATAAGATGTCTTCATAACATAAAAGAAGGTATTTTCAGTCAAGTGTCACGGTTGATCAACCCAGCGAAAACCACCATAGTACCATTCACTAGGAGGCGTGAGCATGATATGGAGGTGAAACGAGAAACAGAGACCAAATATTTGAGAATTACGCTAGACCAAAAATTACTCTGGAGGACACATGTCGGAAAGCCACGAGGACTCTGATGGCTTATAGATCCATAGCAGGAAAAAAATGGGGTTGCAGCCCGAAGATACTACTTTGGATATATACTGCAATAATAAGGCTAATGATTACCTATGGAGCGGTAATCTGTGCAGAAAGAATCGAAATCAGCACACAAGCCAGGGAATTACATAAGCTCCAAAGGATGGCTTGCGTGTGTATCAGTAGGGCAATGAGGACATGCCCAACGGCATCCCTGCAGGTCCTTCTGGGAATAATCCATGCAGGCAAAGCGGGCAATATTCAGGATAGCCGGTAGTATGAGTGTGGCGGGGAGCTGCCTAAATCGAAGGAAGATTGATATTCTTTCAAGGCGGTAACCCGAATTACTGATACCAAAGGATAACATGACGACGACAGATAAGAAGTTTGAAACACGTTAGCTTCAAAGGGCAAACTAGGAGAGCGTGGCTGAGACATTCGGCTTAAACCAGCAACTGATTACTTGGTACACTGGCGGATCCCTCACAGCAGAGGGAGCGGGTGCCGGTGTCGTTGGTCCAAGGAAAATGTACTTTGAGCCAATGGGCAGGTACACTAGCATATTCCAGGCGGGAATATACACCATAGACAAATGTGCCTCCTTTAATCTACAAAGGAACTACAGGGGGCAGAACACAGCTATTCTCACCGATAGCCAAGCAGCGATCAAGGCACTTAGGACCAACCAGGTGAACTCTAAACTGGTGTAGGAACGCTTTGAGAGACTGAATACACTCGGCTCGTTCAACAAAGTCTAGACACTTTGGGTTCCAGATCATACTGATTTGGAAGGCAACGAGGCAGCGGACGAACTAGCCAAGAAGGGAGCAGGGATGCCTTTGCACGGCCAGAACCCTTTTGTGGAATCGGATATACTAAAGCTCCTGATGGTTATAGGCCTGCTTAAGATACTATGATCAATAGGTACACTGTAATCAGTAAAAGAAGCACAATAATTCTTTAAGGACGCGGTGCGACTTTCTCTTAACAGAATAATAATGTACGTATGTTTTCTAGTTTGGAAAAATATGAAGGAATAGGTTGGATTTGTAGCTATATGTGGAGAGAAAAATGTGCGCTGGAGTTTCTTACATATCTTCTTCTTTTTCTTCAGTGTTTGCCCCGTTCATAAGCGGGGTTGACTCGTCGTGATCGGCTTCGCCATTTGGCTCTATTGTATGCCTGATCTGGGTGCAATCTCGAGGTTTTCAAATACCCATCCAGCGTATCAAGCCACCATTGTTTAGGCCTGCCTTTTGGTCGTTTACCATCGAATTTGACTTTCAGACCAATCTTGGCAAGTGAATTCTCGTTAGCTCGAATTGCGTGACCATACCATCGAAGACGCCCCTCTCCCAACTTTTCCACGATCGGTGCAACCCCATAACGATCGCGGATATCCCCATTTCGGATGTGATCAGAAAGTGTGACGCCATTAGTCCAACGCAACATCTTCGTCTCCATTACCGCAAGACGCCGTTCCTTTTTTTTTAGTTGACCAACACTCAGAACCATAGAGAGTGACAGGACGGACGACGGTGCGGTAAATTTTAGATTTGAGACGTTTCGTTGATACGTCAATCACAAAGAACATAACGCAGTTCTCCATTGGCTGATAGCGTTGACTCGAGGTATTTAAATCGCTCAGTTCTGGGCAGATCACTGCCGCTGACAATGGTTGTGCCTGTTTCATGGGGATGGGTCGTCAAAAATTCAGTTTTGTTTAGGTTCAATCTGGGACCATATTGCATGAGGCGATCATTCCATTTTTAGACAAGTTGCTCGAGATCATTTTTGTTATCAGATGCTAGGAAAACATCATCTGCATAAAGCAGTGTGTAGGGCGCAGGACGTTGGATATCCCGTGTGACGGTGTCCATAACAAGAACAAAGAGGAGTGTTTGTTTGTGAGGGGGCCCTTCCTTGATGAACACCAACAGAGACACGAAGCGGTTTTGATACACCCGCCATACTTCGAAATGTACTTTTCGGATCATGGTAGAGCAATTGAACCCAGCGCACGAGTTCTTCTGGCACTAAGTGTTGTCGTAAATCATACCAGATGAGTTCGTGTGGTACACGGTCAAATGCTTTCTCTAGATCCAGAAAGGCAATGTAAAGAGGGCGATGCTTCTCACGATGTTTCTCCATGGGTAACCGCGCAGCGTGTATTGCGTCAGTAGTTCCGCAGTTCTTGACAAATCCGGCTTGATTCACGGTTATTTCAAAGATTTCGCGAATACGGTTGTCAAGAATGCGTTCAAAAATCTTCATGGTATGGGAAAGTAATCGGATCGGACGGTAATTTGAACATTCTGCTGGACTACCTTTCTTTTTCCATATTGGAATGGTGGTACTTTCCTGCTAGTCAGATGGTGTTCGTCCTTCCTGAATAACCCGATTAAAGAATTCACTGAGCCACAGTGTTGGGTCCCAGCTCTTTGCTTTCCAGAGTTCAGATGTGATGTCGTCAGGTCCTGTGGCTTTCTCCGATTTCATTTGTTTTATTGCCTCTTCGACTTCAGTTGCGCTGACTGGTGGAATTGCTTCAAATGTCGGAAATGATTGTGGAAGTGGAGGATGAGCAAATTCTTCAGTTAAAATCTGTTCGAAGTATTCTCGCCATCTATCCGTTGCAGCTCGACGGTTGGTAAGCAAATTACGGTTCTTGTCATTAACGCAACAGAAGTGTTCGATATACTGTGTGCGCTCATTACGGCTTTTAGCAAGTCGATATAGATCTCTCTCGCCATCCCGAGTGTCGAGTTTATCGTAAAGATTTTTGTAATGGTTCGCTTGGGTGACAGCGACCTTTGCTTCCCGGTTGGCATTCTTATAACTTTGCCAATTAGCAAGCGTTTTATCGTCGAGAAATTTGTGTTAGAGGCGTTTCTTTTCAAGGACCTTCATTTCACCATCATCATTCCAAAGCCAAGTACCGCTTACCCTGCTTGGTGATCCCGAGGGTTGCAGAGGCCGCTTTGTGGATCGTATCTTTCATTTGATTCCATGATTCTTCCACATTCGTTATGGTCGGCAATCGTATGAGTGAGACCGTTTCTTCTTTCTTCTCACCAAAATGCCACCATTTAATGCGCGGCCGGCCAGTGCGTTCCTCACGCTGTTTTATCGGTGGCTTAATTCGCAGGACAGCAATCAACGGCCGATGTTGAGGTGCAATGGTCTCATAGGGAACGACTTTGCAATCAGTGACGGTAGTAAAATGTTGGCGTTTTATGAGAATATAGTCGATTTACTGTTCCCACTATAAAATGTAGGAAGATGAGACAATCGTTTCCCCCATGGCACCTGTTACCGTCTGCCTTTTCACCCACATGACTATTAAAATTGCCGGCAATGATAGTATAGTTGTCAGCAGGCACACGACATGTCTTTTCATCGAGAAGTTGCCAGAAGGCATCTTTCTCGGCATCAGGTCGACCTGTCTGTGGTGCGTACGCAACGAAGAAGTGAATAGTGCGATCAGCTAATATAATGATGTGCTTCATCAGCCGATCATCAAATCGTTCGACTTCTTTAATGGCATCACGGAAACCCTCTGAGATGACAATGCCAACACCATATTGAATGTGTGGGCTACCAAAACAGAGAAGTTTGTAGTCATTTTTACTATGTTCGCGTTCAATGTCGCAGCTTTTGGCACCAGACCATCGGGTTTCTTGCAGGGCCCAGATATCAATCCGACTTTTCTGAAGGGCTCTTGCAAGTTCTTCGGTCTTTCCACTTAGAGTGCCAACATTTAGCGTGCAGACACATATTTGTTTTGTTCGTTTTGTTCGGACTAACTTGCTTACGTTCTGACACCGTCCATGTGTCAAGAACCCTTGCCCCGTTCTGCCGGATCGACTGAGGTGGACGCCCTAGCATTTCTCCGAAGCTTGTGACTCAATCCGATCATCATGTTTGTAACGACATTGTTTGTATTTGCTTGGTCGGCCTGTCGCGGCACCTGTCACCAAGAGAGATCAGGTTGAATTTAGCATAGTGGAAAAACTCCAACTGTACTCTATTTATCTCTTTCCCTGATCTCAGCATTTTATTTTCGTTTTACTGAGGTTGTGTCCGGATAGCTGAGTGGTTAGAGCACAATGCTGTCGTACGGAAAGTCGCGGTTCAAATGTCACTGGGAGTGGAATTTGTATCGTGATTTTACGTCGGACACCAGTCGACTCAGCTGTGAATGAGTACCTGAGTCAAATCAGGGTAATAATATCGGGCAAGCGTAATATTGACTACATTGCCTCCTACAGTGTTACCGTAGTGTACCGTTACGGTCTTAAATGAAGTGCTCTAACACACTTCAAGGCCCTGATCCAATATGGATTATTGCGCCAATGATTATTATTATTTCCGAGTTACCACAATCTCGGCAGATGCCGGATTTTACCTAATACTAGCACTAAGTGCCAAGCATTTAGGCTCGGATGATACTACCTACTTAAAAACTAAAGGGGCACTGGTGGTGGTGGCCGGTGGTAGGTCAGTGGGAGAATCCGTCGAGTACTCCCCGCAACATCGAGCACGTATGCAGAATGGTGTACTTCTGCATGGTTTGAACCAGACTGTGCGAAAGTCACAGGACATCAAGGGAAGCCGTTAGGGATTTAGATACAATACTTGTAGCTGACAATATTATGGGAACTACAACCACCCGCTGGAGACGCCAAATTTCTTTGATTTCCCGAGCCAATGGCTCATAGTTCACCTTCTTCTCCACGTATTTCCGTTCAATGTTGCTATTATGGGGGATAGCAACATCAATAATTATTATTATTTACTGAGGATAGTACAGAGTACGTTGCCTCAAACCCTCCTCCTTTACCTGGGCTTGAGACCAGCATACTATGTTACTAGCATGGCGGAGTTTGGAGTTTCTTACATATGATGAATACAAAACCTTTATACCCGAAGCACAGTGGCACTGAGTTTCACGTTAGTGGCAAAATTTATCAGTGTAGCTTTCCCTGTTGTTGCTAGTGTCGTATATAATAATTCGATAATCGTAAGAAATGGTTCTAGTTCTTTATGCTGCTTACCATCAAATATTGGGTTTATCTTTATTCCTGTTTATTCTAAGTTGAAATCAGCCATGATGATTTTTTCTTGTAAGTCTGGCAAACTGGTTTCCAACTCCTCAGTTATACCGTCTTGTTGGATACCTTTCACTGAAGATCCTTGTTTACCTAGCTGTGATTTGAAGTCTAGTAACTTGGAATCCTCTGCAGCGATGTCTCTTAAAGTTTGATTGAATTTTTGCTTTCTTTGTTTGAGTTCGTTCAATTTTGTGAGTAATGTCACGAAAGTGTATAGAGCTCTTGAATCTTTGTTCAAATTTCTTAAGACGTTACTATTTTCAGCCATTAATTCCTCCAAAAGATCTATATAGTAAAAGGTTAAAAGGTAATTCGTACGATGAATTCGACAAAAAGGAAAGAATAAACAAGTCGGGAAACCGGAAGCTTGACGCTTCAGGTATAAAAGGTTTTGTGTTTCCCTATGTGAGGAGCATAACGTAGTTCTCCATTGGCTTATAGCATTGACCCGAGATATTGAAATCGTTCAGTTCTGGGCAGGTTACTGCCATTGCCAGAACTGAGCGATTTAAATATCTCGAAGAGCAGGTTACTGCCATTCCCAGAACTAAGCGATTTAAAAATCTCGAGTCAACGCTATCAGCCAATGGAGAACTGCGTAATGAAATTGTTTCACGCATTAATGCAACCTGGATGAAGTGGCATTCCCCAACTGGTGTTCTTTGTGATCGACGTATCAGCGCACGTCCGAAATCTAAAATTTACTGCAATGTCGTCCGTCTGCCACTCTCTATAGTTCTGAGTGTTGGCCGACTATAAAGGGTAATGAACGGCGTCTTGCGGTAATGGGGACGAAGATGTTGTATTGCACTGGTGGCGTGACACGTTTTGATTACGTCTGAAATGAGAATATCCGCGATCGATATGGGTTTGCATCGATCGTGGAAAAACGGCAAGAGAGGCGTTTTCGATAGTGTGGTCACGTAATTCACGCTAACGAGAATTCAACAACCAGTATATATCAGAACATCGAAAGCAATGGTAAGCAATCAAAAAGCCGGCCAAAACAATGGTGGCTTGATACGCTGGATGGGGATTTAAAGGTCTCGCGATTACATCCTGATCAGGCATTTGATAAAATAAAATGACGAAACCGATCATCACGAGCCGACCCCGCTTGTGAACTGAAGGCTGAAGAAAAAGAAAAAGATGTGAGGAGCGACGAGTGCACGACAGCTCCGTGTAATATAGCTAAAAATTCCATTGCTCGCTATTTTCTAGAAAGCGATTTAAATAAATCATTTGATGGAAAGCCCTATGTTGATAATGGTCAACTTCATACGCTTCACGCTCTCAGTTTAATATTATTAGCCAATGAAAACAATTTAACCAACATCAAATATAAGAAAGGGCTAGGGAGAATTAGATTCTTCTTAAATGGAATTTTAATATTTCACTGGAATTTCAATTATTCTCGTTAATTATGACGTCAGCATCTTATTTGTATGGCTTAGAATGCTGTTAATTAGCACGAAATTGATAAGTTTGAACTGCTATAACTTTCCCACTAATAGTTGGATTTTCATGGCATGTGTATGCACAAGGCTGTCCTCTATGTCGGTGCAAAATTTAGTACACTTAGGATGAACTTAAGGGGAGTTTTTTAGTCTATTTCTAAAAGTTGATAATATACTATTAGTAAATTTTTTGAGCAGATACCGGAATAGGACATCTCTCGAAGATTACATTTCACATAAGTGTTTTACACAAAACCTTAAAAAGGGCTGCAGATAAATAGATTCTTCATAAATGTGACTTCAATATTCCACGCGAATGTCAATTATTCCGGGTAATTATGACGTCAGCATCTGATTTGCATGGCTTTGGAAGCAGTAAACTCGCGCGAAATTGCTAAGTTTGAACTGCTATAACTTTGGTGTTAATTGCCTGATTTCTATGGAATTTAGCGCATATACGCGAAATATTGTCCTCTATGCTGGTACGTAATCCTAGGATGAATTGAAGGGGGGTTTTTCAGTAAATTTCTAAAAAGTAGTAATATACTATTAGTAAGTTTATTTGAGCAGATATCGGAATGGGACATATTTTGACGCCTAGATTTCATCTAGGCGCACTACCCTGATTTTTTTTCGGATTTTTGGGTTGGGTAGTTTCCGAAAATGAGTCCTGTCTCACTTCAAGTGCGTACATTTTGACTCCTTACTCACGCACTTTGCAATTTATGCCAAAACTAATGTCATTTTCGGGAAGTACGAATCGATACCTTTCATTTGATGCCCTACACAACTATATCCGGTGAAAAAAAAATTTGCATGTATGGGGAGCCCCCCTTTAAACTCCACCTAAATTTATGCCACTCGCTGTATGCATGGGATTTCATAGTTCCCATCTGTCCACCAAATTTCGTTCGGATCGGTTTACTCGTTTTGGAGAAAAATGCGTGTGACAGACAGACAGACAGACAGACAGACATTGAATCGATTTTAATAAAGTTTTGTTTTACACAAAACCTTAAAAATGGAACGAAATGATTTGAATACTAAAACAGAGAATTAGACTTCAATCGATCTGTTTATTTTTTTAGCAACATAATGTTTGTTATGCTTATTGTATATGTAGAAAATTAATATTACTATTATAAATAAAGCTGCCATTGATATTGTCTGCTTATATTCCCCTATGATGGTTTGCTCCTGAATTGAACACTGGTTACCCATTCAATCGAAGCTCGAATAGTTTCTTCTCCAGCAGTTTTCTCTGGTCACCGACTGAAATTCTTTTCTTCCAGAAATGGAGTTCTGTTCGCTCTCTCTTGAGACGAGTCTTTTTAGCACCTCTGGGTCTTCCAGGTCGCAGGAACGCGGGTTGCAAGTTCCAGGATCGTCATGTAATAAGACTGGGATTACAGGATCGCCATGTAATACGTTCGTAGTGGCAGGATCGAAATGTAATACGTTCGAGATTACAGGTCCGCCAACTTGGTTGGTCAGAGTGGTCTCGAGATGATGGTAGGGAACTGTCTGAAGAGAGTCCGGATTGTAAAAGGGGAAAACTTGTAGGAATAAAAATTCCTTACCTAACAAAGCGGCTGGTCCCTAGATAAGCTGGCAATATATTCATGGTAAGCGCTTGCCGTGGTTTCTAAAATGGTTCCAGATTCTTACTGCCGCGAGTATACGCATGCAGAAATAAAATGCTCAGAGTTCGAATCAATAAGAACATTTATTTTTCTGTTTCGTTTTCTTTTATACAAAATCTTAAACCTAAAATTGCAATAAATCTATCAACAAAATTCCTGACCTAATTATTAGTTCGAAAAGTAATTCAACACCAAATTACTTCAAACACTGCATTTAATTTATTTTCCCATGAGGCGCGCTCTCAAGTATATAATTTCATCGAAAGAAATGTGTGCATATGGATATGAGTAATCCATATGCATACATTTCGTTCGAGCCAGAAGTGCAAGCGAGAAATGCAATGCATACGATTTCTTTACTCGGGCGTTTTTTTTGACAACCCTGCCATCCTGAATGGCACACATGAATCCCTTCGTCTCAGCCACAGTTAGATACTAGACAGCTACCTCACTCCCCCTTGCCCCGCAAGGGGGAAATTAGTGCGAGTACACACGATTTCAAATTGTTTTGCCTTTGAGCATGAGCGAGATGTACCGAAAACCCGATCAGCTGTGTTTGACATACCGCCCGGACTTGCCAATGTATTGGTGAGATTGGCAAGTTTTTGCTTATGGATAAGTGAATACGTGAAACAACTTTTTTGCTATATGGGTGAGCACGCCGTAGTACCAGAATAGCAAAAGCTCACCGATCTCTCTCTTACCAACACGATTTGACGAAGATTATGCCTTTTCCTTGTTTAGCGTCTCTGATGTGTACAGATAAGCTTCTGCAAGCACATTTGCAAGTGGGGTCATTTTTGTAAGGGTGCTGCCTATAGTAGATCTACTGTGGTCTCAGCAAAGAACTCCTCAGTACAAAGTCAACTGCACAGTTAGATACTAGACAGCTACCTCACTCCCCCTTGCCCCTCAAGGGGGGAAATCAGTGCGAGTACACACGATTTCAAATTGTTTTGCCCTTGAGCATGAACGAGATGTACCGGAAACCCCCCAGCTGTGTTTGACATACCGCCCGGACTTGCCAATGTATTGCTGAGATTGGCAAGTTTTTGCTTATGTATAAGTGAATACGTGAAACAACTTTTTGCTATATGGGTGAGCACGCCGTAGTACCAGAATAGCAAAAGCTCACCGATCTCTCTCTTACCAATACGATTTGACGAAGATTATGCCTTTTCCTTGTTTACCGTCTCTGATGTGTACAGATAAGCTTCTGCAAGCACATTTGCAAGTGGGGTCATTTTTGTAAGGGTACTGCCTATAGTATATCTACTGCGGTCAACTGTTCGACAAATGCAAATCGATAAATAGCTGCCAAAGACAATTCACGTGTTTAGCATGCATTGCCTTCGACTTCCATTCATCGATCCGCTCTTGGTCCGACTACACCCAACTCAGAGGATTGAAAGATCGATTCTTCAAGTTAAGTGGAGTCAGTCCACGGTCTGCCTTACAGACAGCTGCATGCAAAGGGACTTGCCTGCTCTTTACTGTAAAAATAAACGCGCAGAGAGTCGAAAATGATGTTTTGCCGCCATGTCAACCACGCCCTTACTTCCGATGTCACGAGGCAGGCTCATCCGCTCCCCGGCAAAGTTTGGATGATGCATTCGGAATTTGTACATAGTAGTCCGTATCCGCCGCTGAACGTTTTCCAGATCAGTTTTCGTCCACGACAATATTCCGAATGCATAAGCCACTGAAGATATAACGAATATATTTAATGCGTTTATTTTATTCTTCTCCGAGAGATGCGATTTCAGCACCAGCTTTACATATCGCATAAATTCGGTGGACCTTTGTGGATGGCTTGGATTCGACACTTGTCTGATTCAAACTCCATCCATCTACTATTCGCAACAAACTTGATGCATAGAGCCTAGAAATACCTGGTCTATCCAAAGTACGCTCTTTGGAATTCGTCCACCACCTCAGCGGAAACCTCAGCTGGACGGTGGAGAAGAGTACTTCGGCGAATACTGAAACTGCAGTCTGCAGTTCGGCGTGGTGTTGTTGATCCCGCCGCCTCTGCCCCCTTCGACTCCCGGTCACCAGTTTCCGGGATGACCTCAAGTCGAACACACTCCCTGATGATGATTGTATCGCTACGGGTGTTAAAGCGGTACTGGTCTGCGACTTGCTGCACTGTCAAGTGAATTGCGGGAAACGCTCGACGAATCTCTGGTGCAACGAGGGGCGGTAAGATGTTGTATCCACTCGCCGTTATTTCGTAGTAGGAGCGGATGATGAAGAGGCTCACTTCTTCAGTCCACTTCATCCGCTGCCTTGGCGAACCCGCTGAAGTGGTCGCCGCAGATTGTGGCGAAACAGCCGCTCCAATGCTCCTGGTTGTCGTGGCGCCTAGACGTCGAAACGCCCCACGACTAGCCGTTTCGACACCGCGCTGTCCATTACGAGAGCCCGACTCAATCACCAAGTCAGACGACTCTCGCCGGTTATCCGTACCGGACCTCAATCATTATTATTTTGCTTATTTCTTACATTTATATATTTTTTTCTGGCCTATGTTTGTGTTTTCCGGTCTCCGGTCTCTGCCAGACCGGGAAACCGTGTGGCTGCGGAGATTGCTGCGTCGGCGGAAGCAAATCCATCTCCCCCTCTCCCCTGAATCGGTTTGAAATATGTTCCGCCTAGGGAGCGATACCATTACTGGTGGCGGTCGCTGTCAGGGTGTTTCCATTTCGGCGACACAATCCGGCTGCGTGAGTCCGCCAGTTGGAGGCACAATTTGCGCTGGCCGGCATTACAACGGACGCTATGCGGTTTAACCACGCCTTAGTCTTTCTCGACGAGAAGACCATCGGCCTGGTCTCTGACACGCTTGAGGAGTGCTCCTACGTCCATCTAAAAGAGTAGCGGATCCGGGATCGCTGTTGTCCACCACAGGACAAAATATACGACGTGTACACATGCCCCGTGGTCGCGGAAGTTTCCAGGGATTCGGCTCGGGAAGTTAATGGCTTGAAATCGATTGAGACAAGGTTGGCCGATGCGGTCACCAAGCTCGCTGCAACAGTTGACACTTTGCGTTCGGGAGGTAGATCTGGATCACAATCACGGTCGAAGTCTGCTTCCCGAAAAAGGCGTTCGGGTAGTCGCTCGCCAGGTCCCTCATCGGCCTCGATGGTTTGTTGGTACCATCAGAAATACGCAGCTAATTTGGCGCAACAAAAAATTAGATTCGATTGGTGCCTCGGCGACGGCTACTCAAACTGCAATACCACATCGCCTTGCAATTTTCGACCCCCTAAGCTGACTTTGCATCCTGGTCGAGACGGGCGCTGAGTTGTCGGTTCTCCCTGTACCCCGTACGAAAACCCTTATTCCGGCGGTTTGGCGGGCGCGAACTAATCTCCTATCAGCACCTATGGCTATAGGCAGGTAGACGTGGGTCTACGTTGCGTTTTCGTAGCGATTCATTTTTGCGGACATCAGCATCCCCATATTAGGTGCAGAATTCCTGTGTCACTATGGGCTGCTGATTGAATTCCAGAACAAAACCTTAATAGACCCCGTAACCTCGTTACAGACGTCAGGGAAGATTTCTACCCGCTGAGGTGACACTCTCCTTATAATTTTCGATGACGTTGCCGACCATCGCATTCATGCACTCCTCTGAATTTTATTTCGTCCCTAAGCCAAATGGCGAATGGCGGCCATGTGGAGATTATAGGCGTCTGAACGCTCAGACAGTCCCAAACCGAAATCCCATACCACTCATCCATGACGAACCTCCGTGTTTTTACGACCTTGGATCTAGCCAAGGCGTACCACCACATCCTTGCAGCTCCCGAAGGCATTCCAAAAACGGCTATTTGCACACATTTCGGACCTTTCGAGTTCACTAGGATGACTTGTGCAACGCTGCGCAAACTTTCACCCACTCGTTTTTACGAAACTTAAACTTTTGTTTCGTATATAGGGATGATGTTTTCATCGCTTTCGCTTCCGAATCTGACCAGTTAGAACATATCGAGGGCATTTTTCAACGTTTTCTTGGGGCCCGACTTGTCTTAAACGTTGAAAACTGGAGATTCCTACAAAAGCAGGTGAAATTTCTCCGTCACTTAGTTACCCTTGACGGTATCCAACCTGACCCAGACAAAGTTGAGGCGATTAAGAGTTTTGCACTACTAACCACGGTGAAGGATCTGCGAAGGTTCTTGGGCATGTTAAATTTCTATCGTCGTTTCTTGCCCAGGACCGCTCATTATCAAGTCTGGGCCCAAAACTAGACTCTCGCGAGGTTGCGTGGCCTGCTGGGATCGTTCATTAGTTTGAAACGCTGCTGATATTTTCTCAGCCAGATGCACCACTAGCTATGTTCGTCGATACCTCAGATATTGCGGTAGGCGCCGCTCTTCACCAACGGGGAATTAAATCTGGCAACCGTTGAGTTTCTTTTCAAAACAGCTCAACGCAACTAGAACACCCATGATCGTGAACTACTCGCCGCGTACCTCGCTATAAAATACTTCCGTTTCCCCTTTGAGGACAGTCCGTTCACTGTGTTCGCAGACTATAATCCCCTTACATTCGCGCTTAGACAAAAGCCCGACAAAGCGTCCCCTCGCCAACTTAGGCACTTGAGTTATATCAGCCAGTTTACTTCTGATATCCAACATATGTATGGTAAAGACAATGTTGTTGCAGACGTTTTGTCTCAAATTTCGGAGGCCACAGTCCCCGCCGCGGTCGATTATACAACAATCGCCAAGGAACAAAAAGACGATGCAGAACTTCAGAGTTTGCGGAGTTTACTGGGAAGCGTTAAGGATCCTTTGGGAGCGGACGAAAAAAAGGGGGATTTACCGAATAACGTGCAGCGACTGCAATATAATATACATAGGACAAATGAAACGCCTGATAACGACGAGATTTGATGAGCACATCAGGGAAGCGGTAAATTGTGTTCGGAAACAAAAGTCGTCCATAAGGTCATCAGTGGCAGCGCACATAGTCGGAGAAGCCCATATCATTCAACGCGATAACCTTGAGCTCTTGCGGCATACAAACCGAACGACAACCTTGGACCCTTGGGAAAGTCTAGAAATTCTGACAGAAGACGCGACGCGGTTATTAAATACAGATTCCGGTAATTGCCCCTCAAAATTAATAAGACTTGCGGCGGTACTTAATAGATAATTAGGTTAATAATTTAATGTTTGTTTTTGTTAAAAGCAATTTAGGTAATTAGTGTTTTTAGTATAAATAGAATAGAATCGCAATTGTTTTCAATAGCTTTGTACTGATGAAAGGAGTAAGTTGCTCCCGAAATATATATATACATAATAAAATAAAATTGTAGTTTGGAGTAAGCTACTGGTCTATCAATTTCAGATTTCTCTCTTTGTCTCGGCAGGATGAACACCAAACAAGAGAGTGCGGGAAAGAGATGTGGATCCTCTGGGAAATCAGCAGGTTCCTAAGAGGAAAAAGGAAATACAAATAGTTCCGAAAAACGGAACTAAAATTTTCGAAGAGAGAGAGCAGGTCCCCCAAGTGCGAGCTCCGACAATCGACTCGACAAAATCCAAGGGGAATGAAAACGGTGGACGGTCAATTAGAAACTAATTCGGGAATCTCTGGCGAAGATTGGTATTCCCGCTTATTTTGCAGCTATTGTCAACAGCTATTTACAAGAACGGAGGCTTTGGTATGACACCGATGATGGACACCAGGAGGACGTTGTCTCCGCGGGTGTCTCATAGGGCTTCGTACTGGGCCCTCTGCTGTGGACTATCACGCACAGCGATGTACTACGCCGACGATATAGTGTTGGTTGTGGTCGAAAGCACCTCGAAGATGCTGAGTTATACTCTTGCGAAGCGATCAGTGCTGTTAAGGGTTGGCTAGAGAGTTCTGGTCCGACACTTGCCGACGAAAAAACGGAAGCGATCCTCATCACCAAGCGCGGTAATAGAAATTTTGCTCAGATTCACATTGGGAATCATATCATCACTTCTAAGCCTGCGATCAAATACTTCGGAGTGATGATAGACGGGAAGCTTAGCTATAAGCAACAAACTGCAATATGTTTATGACAAAGCATCCACTGCAAGTGTGGCCCTGGCAAGGATGATGCAGAACGTGGGAGGGCCACGGAATGCTTCCAGGTTGCTTATAGCTAGGGTAGTGTGTTCGATTCTGCTCTATGCCGCTTCAGTTTGGGGAAAGGCATTGCAGGTTGCATTTAACGCTAACGAACTGAGTTCAGTTCAGTCTACAGAAGAACAAGGGTGTGCTCGGCATTCAGGACTATATCAGATGATGCAGCATTCGTCATCTCTGGAATGATGCCCATTGACATGTTGGCAGATGAGATGACGAATATATATAATGCAAAGTCTATTTCTCTTTTATCGCTGACGAAGAACGCCGAAAGGGAGAGATCTCTAAATAGATGGCAAGAGCGTTGGGAACGCTCGGGAAAGGGTCGGAGGACATACAGGTTCATCCCTGCCATCAGGGAGTGGCTGGAGAGACGGCACGGTGAGATTAATTATAATCTTACTTAGTTTCTCATGGGGCATGGAGGATATCGTCAGTACCTCTTCAGGTTTAAACTAGATACCTCACCCGATTGTCCAAACTGCGATGGAGCCCCAGAGGACCCAGAGCATGTATTCTTCCACTGTCCAAGGATTGTTGGGGAAAGGAAGGACCTAGAGGAGTCTCTAGGGGAGGTGCTCGTACCAGAGAATCCTGAAAAATGTTAGCATGTCAGTAAGACTGAGATGCGATCAATTCCATGGTCGTATCTATCCAAAGTAAACTGCGAAAGGCAGAGGAGACTAGAAAAGCGCGGTTATGTACGCCGCGTAGAGACGAAAGCGGGCCAAGCTAAAATGAGCTGGCTCCGCCGCGTGATGCAATACCATACGGTAGTTCCACGGGGCTTGGGGGTAGCCGGGGTGGTTTTGGGACACGCTGGCGTGTCCAGGCGTGTCTTTTAAAGATTTCCACCTCCTTAAAAAAAAAAGACAGACAGACACCGACTCGATTCTAATAAGGTTTTGTTTCAGACAAACCCTTAAAAACAAACGATGCTTGAACACCGCTTGTGAAACGTGGGAGGCGCAACACTGCAAGGACCTTTCCTTTGAGCCCACATAACAATACTTCAAAAAAACGACACCGATATTTTTTTCCATTTTGTTCAAGATCGAGAAGATGGAACTTAATCAAAACTTGTAATTAAATCACTATGTATTCACCACACCGAAATTTATTTCCACTAAAACACGTTTGTTTAATATTGCACCGTTTCAATGCAATTCAAGTTGCATTCAAAATTCTTTATTTGGATTATTACAAGCATATATAAGTTCACACTAAATTCTAATGAATCAATTATGAAAAACTTACGTGAAGGATCGTAGTTTCCTATTCGGCTCGACGAACCAGCTGTTTCGGTGATGTCCTAGACGGCCTCGTCCAGGGGCTACTCTGCTTGGGCACTGGCTCGCGCACTAGGCCCTGGATTTTGCTTCGATGGCCGTGGTTATACTCGTTCCGGGCTGCCGAAACTTAGCTCGGGAACGCCTGGGAGTCCTACTGCAAAGGTTAAGTTGTTAAGCTTAATTCTAACACTTACGTTGTAACTCCACAGAGAACTTTCGGGTATCCAATAACTTCTCTTTATTTTCAAACGAATTTTAATTATCACTGGTAAATTCGTATACAATATTATCAACTTTTAACTTCTAACTGATTTCCTATACAATATTATCAGCTTTTAACTTTCTTGATAGTGAATTAAAGAGTCGCCGGGCGTGCAAACCGATATCGCGTTAAGTCACAGTCTCAGACCCCTGCGGGATATTACAGAACACTAAACTACCAAATGTAATATGACTCTTTAATTCACCCATCTGTTGACCCTTCCGTGTTTACACAACGATCGGAAGGTGTTCTTGTACATCACACAAGAACACTTGTTTATTATTATTCCCTCGTTTGTAGCAAAACGACACCTGTTGCTGCTAACGCAAATGTGACGTGAATTGTTGCTTGATGATACAGAAGAGAATTATGAGGAGGCCAAATACACCATTTCGCAGGTGATAGGCTAATACAAATACGCAAGAGAAGTTTGATGAAGCCAAATAAGCAAGAGGCTACATGCACAAGCCGATTATGACAGATTTGTTATTATTGGGCTGGGTCCAAAGATGCGGCTGCTAGAGAACACTTGGCCTAATCGCTTAAACAGGGACGATTGTGCGCCCTGTCACAGGTCCCACATTGTTAGTAATATTTTTTTCCTTTCTCTAGCTGTTTTTAAGGAATAATGAATGTTTCCCAATTATTTGACTTTTTTTGCTTTGGAGGTGCGCAACTTTCTGGCTGAAAACTCAGTGAAGCAGCTGCCTGCGCCCGGGAACACCCCGAATTAAAGCCCCATAGAAACACTAATGAAGAAAAAGGTAGCTGAATGGAAGTTGAAAAGCCAATATGAGCTGGATTTAATCCTCTTAAGGACGTGGAATGACGAAATTGACCAGCAAATTCTGCTGAATCTCGTTTCACCAGCGCCAGCGAGAATTAGAGCCGTAATTAAGGCAAAAGGGGGTGTAGCGAAATTCTAATTAGGCTAATCTAATATTGTGATTCGACGAGTTTTGTGATTGATATGAAACACAAACCAAATTTTTCGTAAACTAGACTAATTTGCAATAAAAGGCCCTCCTGAAAAAGTTTACATAGATTTTTTTTCTACAAAAGCAACTTTTAGTGCGAAATATCAATACAAAAAAACATTCATATTTACTTTATTTAACAGCTCGATATTTTTACTCAAAAATCAGATTTTCTTACTGATAGGATTTTTTTACCCAGCACTGTATTTTATAAATTAATGTGAAAAGATTTTTGAAAATAGTTGGCAGTTCGAAGAAGGAGGTTCACGACTTAACAATGTAATACTTTTGCTTCCTTAATATAATCGCAGTATTCAGTAGAATAAGATTGTTTATTATCATTGTATTCAATAACGTTATATTTACATGTTTGGAAGAAGCGAATTTCAATGTCCAATGATCTCTGTTTAACAAATTAACATTTTAGGGAATCGATTAAATTTTCCATTCGCCATTCATTACTGCCTTGGGTCTGATTCCAAAATACTTCATCAATATATTTACAAGATAGAAATAATTTCTTGCTAATATATTCCGGAGTTTCTTTTGAGAATTCCTGAAAGTTTATTCCTTAATCCTTTTTTCTTTTTACTAATTTTACTTCTAATAGTTATCTTCGATTTTTCTAATAGTTTTGTGCTTAATAGATGAGCACCACTAGAGTCTGACCTTATTATTGAATTCAAATTGGGCATTTTTCGCAGATCGTTATTACCATAAATATAGTCATTTTTAACTTCACTTTTGTTCATTTTTGCTTTTTTCCTTGTTCGTTTCGATTGAGTTGCAGCTTTATCCAATTCCTTATGCAACGACTTTTCACTGATGTGCCAGTGGGGAAAACAACAAGGAAGGACATTGTAGGTTTTATGCCAATCAGTTACCACATTGCCATCAATTGGAATGTAATCCGATGATTGTATGAAGTTTCCTTTGAAGCGAATACTTTCATATAATTCAGGAAGATTTATTCCGTTAACAGAGCTGTAAAAAATTTTTATTTATATTATGGAAATTTGATAATAATTCATCCATACTTTGTAGATGCTTTCGAATAGACCATCAGCTTATCACTAAATTTTGGATTGAACTTTAGCAAGTAATCGCCGACAGGAAAATTCTGAATCAGTGTAAGCATAGAGAAAAGAGGACTGAGCATATCTTCTGGGCTTGTGTTGTATAAACGCTTTAGTTC
Source organism: Hermetia illucens (assembly GCF_905115235.1). Classification (NCBI taxonomy): domain Eukaryota; kingdom Metazoa; phylum Arthropoda; class Insecta; order Diptera; family Stratiomyidae; genus Hermetia; species Hermetia illucens. Next base: position 70,060,755 of record NC_051852.1, read on the forward strand.
AGCTTCGATGTCGTTTAAATCCAGATTCTGTATTGCTATAAGTTTCGAATCATGAGCATCAAGTCGCACTGAAAATAGAATATATATATATGAAGGTACAACGGCTTCGAACAAATCTATATTAGGACATAAAAATGCATTAAACATTTGGCAAACTTTTTTATCTATATTAATATCTATTTTCAATGAGTTTTATGTACAGTACAAAGTCTTTACTGAACCATTATACGCGATTTCCTAGGGATTCAGTGCAAGGTGTAGGAACAAGAGCAGATCGCGCTTTACGGGAAGTAGCTCGCCCATCTTTGGAGTGTTACATTGTGAGATATAAGAGGGAGAAGGAGTATCTTTATATGATGTAATTATAATATTCGCTGCTTAATTATTTCTTCAAATTGTATTGTAAATAAGTTGGAAAAATGGTAATATAAGTATATGTTGATTTGTTTTCCAGACGAACTTTTGAAATGTATACTACAGCATTTTCACGTTATCTGATGATCTAGTTCGCCATCTTCCTGGTCACTGCAAATCTTACGTGCTGGTTTTTGTGCTTTTGTTTTATCATCATCATCAACGGCCCAACAACCGGTATCCGGTCAAGGACTGCCTTAATAAGGAACTCGAGACATCCCGGTTTTGCGCCGATTCGATATCCCTAAAAGCTGTCTGGCGTCCTGGCCTACGCCATTGCTCCATCTTAGGCAGAGTCTGCCTCGTCTTCTTTTTCTACCATAGATATTTCCCTTATGGACTTTCCGGGCTGGATCATCCTCATCCATACGGATTAAGTGACCCGCCCACCGTAACCTATTGAGCCAGATTTTATCCACAACCGGACGGTCATGGTATCGCTCATAGATTTCGTCGTTGTGTAGGCTACGGAATAGTCCATCCTCATGTAGGGGGCCAAAATTTCTTCGGAGGATTCTTCTCTCGAACGCGGCCAAGAGTTCGCAATTTTTCTTGCTAAGAACCAAAGTTTCCGAGGAATATATGAGGACTGGCAAGATCATAGTCTTATACAGTAAGAGCTTTGACCCTATGATAAGACGTTTCGAGCGAAACACTTTTTGTAAGCTGAAATAGGCTTTGTTGGCTGACAACAACTGTGCGCGGATTTCATTATCGTAGCTGTTATCGGTTGTGATTTTCGACCCTAGATAGGAGAAATTGTCAAAGGTTTCAAAGTTGTATTCTCCTATCCTTATTCTTCCTGTTTGACCAGTGCGGTTTGATGTTGTTAGTTGGTTCGTCTTCGGTGCTAACGTTGCCACCATATATTTTCTTTTGCCTTCATTGATGTGCAGCCCAAGATCTCGCGCCGCCTGCTCGATCTGGATGAAGGCAGTTTGTACGTCTCGGGTCGTTCTTCCCATCATGCTAATATCGTGAGCATAGGCCAGTAGTTGGGTGGACTTAAAGAGGATCGTACCTCTTGCATTTACCTCAGTATCACGGATCACTTTCTCGAGGGCCAGGTTAAAGAGGACGCATGATAGGGCATCCCCTTGTCTTAGACCGTTGTTGATGTCGAATGGTCTTGAGAGTGATCCTTCTGCTTTTATCTGGCCTCGCACATTGGTCAGGGTCAGCCTAGTCAGTCTTATTAGTTTCGTCGGGATACCGAATTCTCTCATGGCCGTGTACAGTTTTACCCTGGCTATGCTATCATAGACGGCTTTAAAATCGATGAATAGATGATGCAACTGTTGTCCATATTCCAACAGTTTTTCCATCGCTTGCCGCACAGAGAAAATCTGATCTCTTGCTGATTTGCCTGGAGTGAAGCCTCTTTGGTATGGGCCAATGATGTTCTGGGCGTATGGGGCTATCCGGCCTACCAAGGTAGCGGAGAATATCTTATAAATGGTACTCAGCACAGTGATACCTCTATAATTGCTGCACTGTGTGATATCCACCTTTTTATGTATGAGACAGATAATGCCTCGTTGCCAATCGTCAGGCATTTATTCGCTGTCCCATACCTTCAGGACAAGTTGATGAACCACTTGGTGTAACTGTTCGCCTCCCTATTTAACCAATTTGGCTGTAATTCCATCGGCTCTTGGCGACTTATGACTGTTTTTCCTAAACTTGGTGGTGGCAGTATTTGTACTTCGTCTTTAGTTGGCGGGACCTCCAACTCGCCGATGTTCTGGTTGTTCAGTAGTTCATCAAAGTACTCAACCCATCGCTGCAATATGCCCATTCTGTCGGAAATCAGATTTCTCTCTTTGTCTCGGCAGAATGAACATCGAAGTGTGTAAGACCTCCTGCTGACTTGTTGGTAAAACTTCCGCCTTCTATGCTTGGTGTAGTTGCTCCCTGTACTTTTCGAGTTCACAGACCTGTTGCCACTTCCAGGCTTCCTTTTTCAGTCTGTGAAGTCGCTTCTCCGCTCGCCGGAGTTCGTAATAAGTCTCTGTGTGTGCCCGCGTTCTTTGAGAATGCAACATTACTCGATATGCGGCATTCTTCCGTTCCATTGCTAGCTTATATTCATCGTCAAACCAGCCGTTCCGACTGCTTTTGCGACTGGGGCCAAGTATGTTTGTGGCCGTATCCATGATAACGTTCTTCAGGTGGTTGTGAAGATCATTTGTTTATGCTTCATCTCCAGCCCCTCTGTTAACTGCGGTTATTGCGGCATCCATTTCCCTCTTATAGATGTTGCGGAGGACTGTGTTGTGGTAGCTACAGTGTTAACTCTCACCTGATTGTCAGAGGGGATTCTAGGTGGTGTTGTTATTCGAGCTCGGAGTACCATGCCAACGAGATTCGAGTCTATATGTTCTGACATTCATCAAGGCTGAGAGGTGGCGGCCTTCGATCAACATCTTGTCAATTTGGTTGAAAGTGGTCCCGCCTGGACAGGCCCACGTATGTTTGTGGACCGCTTTCTGCGCAAACCAGGTACTTCCAACAACCATTTCGTGTGACCTTGCTAATTGAACAATCCGCAGTCCGTTATCATTTGTATCGACTGAATACGGGCTCCTTCCCTACTTGGCTGTTAAAATCCCCAAGTACGAATTTGATATCATATCCGGGACAGCTTCGAGGATCCACTCAACTGCCTCGTAGAAAGCATCCTTCTCCGACTCTGCAGTCTCCTCTGTAGGGGCGTGAACGTTAATGAGGCTTATATTTCTAAACTTGCCTCGCAAGCGCACAGTCCATAGCCGTTCGCCTATGTTTTCAAAGCCCATAGCAGCAGGTTTAATTTTTTGGCTGACTAAGAAACCTGCTCCGAGCACATGGTTTACTGGATGGTTACTATATGGTGTAGCAGCTGTTCTCCATTAAACCGGTCCCTGTCCAACGCATCTCCTGTAACCCTGTTACATCAGCCCTATATTGGGACAGGGTACCGGCTAGCTGCTCATCAGCTTTATCTCTGTACAGGGAGCGCACGTTCCATGAGAAAATGCGCAAATCGTTAATCCGTTGTCGTTGCCGGGTTCGTCGTTGTAAAGTCCATCCTGTCCGGGGCTCCTTTCGTGGCTTCGTAACATCGGTTTTCCGTGTAGGATTGTCAGCCCTACCCAACCCCCAACCTAGAGGACCAGTTACTACAATTCGTCCCGTTTTTAGGTGCGGGAGACTCGCCTTCATCCTTCTCCGTCTGCAGTTTTTCGTTAAGAAAGAGCTCGCAGCGGTCACCACGTGGAGGTGGAGATAGGGTTTGGTAGTAGAGCTGTTGGTTCAGCAGGCGTTTCCCAGGTTTTATGCTCTATCGTGGGTACCAATCCAGTTTTCGCCCTGGGATCTGTACTATCCTTTGACCACCTTCTTTATACATTTCTCTAAAATGTCCCATGACACGGGTGTGGTCCAATCTTGTTCTTCTGCCCTCATGTCCCTTTTTCTTTAGCCTTTAGCGGGGTCGACTCGTCGTGATTAGTTGCGCCATTTTGTACTATCAAAGACCTGATTTGGATGCAGTCGTGAGGCTTTCAAATCCCCAGCCAGCGTGTCTAAGTCACCGTTGTGTCGGCCGGGCTTTTGGTTACTTACCATCAATTTCGATGTCCAGACCAATCTTGGCGGGTGAATTCTCGTTGTCGTGAATTACATGACCATACCGCATAGTCGCACTGGTCGAAGGGGAACAATAAAGGTAGGAGACTACAACTTTGAGACCAGTGATAATTTCTCCCATTAGCTTAAAAAACTGTTCCGCTTGAAACATCGCACCATAGGGTCAGGAGCAAACCGGGATGTCTGGAGTTCTTTATTAAGGCAGGCCTAGACTGGATACCGGTTGCTGCACCGTTGATGATGATGAACAGTTAGAACCATAGAGGGCGACAGGGCGGACGACATTGCGGTAAATTTTAAATTTGAGACGTTCGTTGATACACTGATCACACAGAATACCAGTTGTGGAACACCACTTCAATCTTGTTTTCTGGTCTATATACATCATATCGTATTCTGGGCAAGTCATCGTGTAAATTTCATTCTGTTGTTTTTTATTTTGATAGATTGTAGTTTAGTTTTGAGTCAAATTTGTCTGCTGGTTGGAATCTAAGATTTTTAGACTTAATGTCAATTGTGTACTTTTAAGAAAGTGACCCTTTCAGCTGCAAGACAAATCTTTCTTTTCATTATATTCATGATTACGTCCTTCTGGAAATCGTCCAGGTATATCTATGATATAGTATTCCTCTTTCTGTCTCCTTTCTTTATTTAGTTGGGTCGTCATCATCTTGTGGAACATAGCATTGTCAGCTTTCTATAAATGTCATAGTTAGACTTTCCATTTTTCTGTACTATTTTTCGGTTCATGAAAGAAACTTCCCCCTCTTTTTCGTCTGAATTGTAAAATCTACTTTCCCGTGGTCATAAAACATCATCTGCAAACCTTATCCAAAATTTTGGAAGAACACTATTCTCTAGATTCTCCATGCATCTTTCACACACGCTGCTCTGATTATCGCTTTGTAGAACTTATTCGTAAGGGTGGAGTTGAAGGTCTTTCATTGGGACGGTCAGGAAAAATACTTTTACGACTCCAAGTTTTCTATCATTTCGTCATCTTGATCCTGTTCTCGAAACTATTTCTATTCCAGAAACTATTGTTAATCCTAGCATATGAATACATTCTCTAATCATCAATTTAGATTTGGGAAGTAGCACGATAGAATTGAGCAAGTTCACAACTTTGCATCAGAAATAAGCAATCCTCTTGAAGATATCAGACATTGTAGTATTCCCAAATTTGGAGTGTTCGGATAGATTTGACACACGAACTTATTAACAAAATTAGACTGTTCCTCCTCAAAAATGACTGACGGTTTCGTTCAGGGCAGAGGCAACTCTTCAGACGCTGCTCACCTCTGCCCTGGCAGCAGCGTTACCCAAAGTGGCAACAGGTGGAAAAAAGCTCCTTTATATGATCGCAAAAACATGACAAGGTTGCGAATTATATTGAACTGAAGCGCCAGTTGTTTTAGTCGGTCAGGCTGCTCCCAGGGCAGAAGTGAGGCAGCGTCTGAAGAGTTGCCTCTGCCCTGGACGACAGCGTCAGTCAGTTTTGGTTTTTTGATTTTTAAAACCCGCCTCTGGAAATAATAGGCCTGACCTTTCATTTGGTACTCCTTAAGCTATTATGAATGAAAAAAGACTCTCCTCCATGTATGAAAACCTATACTTTTAAGCTCAACATAGCACAATGTTATTCACTGTATGCACATGGGTTTGCAGTCCCAATCTTGTTCTTTGCAAGAACTACCCTTACCCATCTATTGGCAGATTCTAAGTCCGTATTACTCAACTGTATCATTCAGAATGAATATAGAAAGGCAGGTGTAGCAAAGGTGTTGTTTGCCATAATTTTTCCCGAACTGTTCTGTTTTCAGGAGAAGATCCAGACGCCGTTCAAATTCCCCCAGCAACTTAGATTTAATTATCACCACAGCAGAATTTGTCGCTTCCAAAATGTCGAAGTATTTGGTAACGTCGTCTGAATCCTTACCCCCAATTGCGATGTTATTTTGGCTGTAACCTTAGTTGTCGGTTTATTTCCTCCGAGAAATTGTTTTCATGTGACATTTTTCCAAACCCAACTGTATGCCGACATCCCAACTGAGCTGGATGGTGATGTGCAGGAAAGAGCGAAGTTGATTCTCGTCTTCGGCATTCAATTTGATGACGTCAATATACAATAAACGACTTAATATACATTTCGACAATATGCCATGTTTAATTTGGAACCCGTATTTGCTTTCATAAAAAAGACGTGATAATGAATTCAAAGCTAAACAGAGCTGCAGTGGGACCGTATTGATAATAAGCCGTTCTTTACAGCCTCAATTTATGAATATCAAAATGTTTTGAAATGTTCACGTAGAGAAGAAAGAAAAGTAATTGGTCGACATTTTGAATGGCAAGAGGCGCGCTGCCTAAGTTATCCCCTTGGTGAAGAATTGTGGAACTTCTTTCGGGTGTGATCAGTGCCCTCAAACTGCTTTAGCCAGAAGTTATGAATTACCTGTCTTTTCAAGGGCTGCTTCAATATCGACTTCACTTGTATCGGACATGGTTTGCTTGTAAATTGCACCGGCTGGGTTGTCTCCAAACACTTCTCCAGAAATTTTCTGCCTGATCCAGTCGAGGTTACTTTCCCGACCTAAAGTGCTGAGATTTTTATAAAATTCTCTTTAATTTTGGATAATTAAGAGGTTGTCTGTCTTTCGCTGGATGTTCTTTTGATTTCTGCGGATGCAATTGGAGCATTCCGCGAGTTTCTGCTTCAACACCTTGAAGTTTTTTACAATTGGCATATCGTTGGAGGCGTGGTAGTTTCCAATGATTTCCGCAACACATTCGCAACGCACTCTTCAAGATAACCAATTTCTTTTCACAACTTTTCGAATCGAAACACCCAGAACGACAAAGTCCTCCTGTGCATCATCAGCATGGTATCGCTCATAGATTTCGTAGTCCTAAACCAAACTAAGTTCTAAGCCAAACATTTTTTGGAGGATTCTACTCTCGAATCTGACTACGAGCTCGCATTTTTTTTTTTGCTAAGAACCCCCAACCCCCCGAATACATGAAGAGTGGCAAGATCATTGCCTTATAAAGTAAAAGCTATACAGTGAGACATTTCGAGCGGAACAGTTTTTATAAGCTGAAATAGGCTCTGCTGATTGCCAGCAACTGTGTGCGGATTTCATCGTCGTAGTTGTTATCGGTTGTGCCCCTAGATAGGAGAAATTATCAACGGTCTCAAAATATTAGTCTCCTATCTTTATTGCTCTTATTAGATCAGTGCTATTTGATGTTGGCGTTGAGATCACTTATTTCGTCCTACCTTCTTTGATGTGCAGCCCAAGATCTCGCGCCGCATGTTCAACCTGGATGGAGGCAGGTTATTCTTCTCATGATGTCGATATCGTCAACGTAGGCCAGTCGTTGGATGGATTTAGGCCCCAGGGCGAAACGTGGTTTGGTACCCACGGTGGAGCATAAAACCTGAGAAACGCCTGCTGAACCAACACCAATAGCTCTACTACCAAACCCTATCTCCACTTCCACCTGGTGACCGCTGTGAGTTCTTTCTTAACAAAAAGCTGCAGACAGAGAAGGATGAAGGTGAATCTCCCGCACCTAAAAACGGGACGAATTGTACCAATTGGTCCTCCAGGTTGGGGGTTGGGTAGGGCTGACAACCCTTCACGGAAAACAACTTGTTACGAAGACACAACAGAAGCCTCGGACTGGACAGATAGCACAACGACGACCCCAGCAACGACAAAGGAATAACTATTTGTGCATTTTCTCATGGAACGTGCGCTCCCTGTACAGAGATGAAGCTGATAAGCAGCTAACCGATACCCTGTCCCAATATAGGGCTGATGTAACAGCGTTACGGGAGATGCGTTGGATAGGGACCGGTTTCCTGGAGAAGAGTCCCTACACCATATAATATAGTAACCATCCAGTAAACCATGTGCTCGGAGCAGGTTTCTTAGTCAGCCAAAAAATTAAACCTGCTGCTATGGGCTTTGAAAACATAGGCGAACGGCTATGGACTGTGTGCTTGCGAGGCAAGTTTAGAAATATAAGCCTCATTAACGTTCACGCCCCTACAGAGGAGACTGCAGAGTCGGAGAAGGATGCTTTCTACGAGGCAGTTGAGTGGACTCTCGAAGCTGTCCCGGATATGATATCAAATTCGTACTTGGGGATTTTAACAGCCAAGTAGGGAAGGAGCCCGTATTCAGTCGATACGTTGGTTACCATAGCTTACACCAAAATACAAATGATAACGGACTGCGGATTGTTCAATTAGCAAGGTCACACGAAATGGTTGTTGGAAGTACCTGGTTTGCGCAGAAAGCGGTCCACAAACATACGTGGGCCTGTCCAGGCGGGACCACTTTCAACCAAATTGACAAGATGTTGATCGAAGGCCGCCACCTCTCAGCCTTGATGAATGTCAGAACATATAGGGGGGCCAATATAGACTCGAATCTCGTTGGCATGGTGCTCCGAGCTCAAATAACAACACCAACTAGAATCCCCTCTGACAATCAGGTGAGAGTGAATATTGAAGCCATCCACAACACAGTCCTCCACAACACCTACAAGGACGAAATGGATGCCGCAATAACCGCAGTCAACTGAGGACCTGGAGATGAAGCATAAACAAATGATCTTCACAATCACCTGAAGAACGTTATCATGGATACGGCCACAAACATACTTGGCCCCAGTCGCAAAAGCAGTCGGAACGGCTGGTTTGACGATGAATGTAAGCTAGCAACTGAACGGAAGAATGCCGCATACCGAATAATGCTGTATTCTTAAAGAACGCGGGCACGCACAGAGACTTATCACGAACTCCGGCGAGCGGAGAAGCGACTTCACAGACGGAAAAAGGAAGCCTGGGAGTGCCAGCAGGTCTGTGAACTAGAAAAGTACAGGGAGCAACCACACCAAGCATAGAAGGCGGAAGTTTTACCAACAAGTTAGCAGGAGGTCTTACACACCTCGATGTTCATCCTGCCGAGACAAAGAGAGAAATCTGATTTCCGACAGAATGGGCATATTGCAGCGATGGGTTGAGTACTTTGATGAACTACTGAACAACTAGAACATCGACGAGTTGGAGGTCCCACCAACTGAAGACGACGGAAAAATATTGCCACCACTAAGAATAGAAGAAATAGCCTCATTCATTGGCTTAAAAATTATAAGTCGCCAGGAGCCGATGGAATTACAGCCGGATTGATTAAATATGGGGGCGAACAGTTACACCAAGTGGTTCATCAATTTGTCCTGAAGGTATGGGACAACGAATCAATGCCTGACGATTGGCAACGAGGCATTATCTGTCTCACACATAAAAAGGGGGATATCACACAGTGTAGCAGTTATAGGAGGTATCACTGTGCTGAGTACGATTTATAAGATATTCTCCGCTACCTTGGGAGGCCGGATAAGCCCCATACGCCCAGAACATCATTGGCCTATACCAAAGAGGCTTCACTCCAGGCAAATCAGCAAGAGATTACATTTTCTCTGTGCGACAAGCGGTGGAAAAACTTTTGGAATATGGACATCAGTTGTACCATTTCTTCATCGACTTTAAAGCCGTAATCCGTATGGATGAGGATGATCCAGCCCGGAATGTCTATAAGGGCAATATTTATGGTAGAAAAAGAAGACGAGGCAAACCCTGCCTGAGATGGAAGGATGGCGTAGGTCAGGACGCCAGACAGATTTTAGGGATATCGACTTGGTGGACCTCTGCGGTTCCTTATTAAGGCAGGCCTAGACCGGATACCGGTTGTTGCGCCGGTGATGATGATGATGTCTCTCGGTATTGGATCTGGGCCTTGAAGTGTGTTAGATCACTTCATTCAAGACTGTAACCGTACACTACAGGAGTACAGTACCCTATAGAAGCCAAAGTGGTTAGCATTGCGCTCCCCCGAGATTATTACCCTGATTTGACTCAGGTACTCATTCACAGCAGAGTCGAATGGCATCCGACGTCAAATCACGATACAAACCCCACTGTCACCAGTTAAATTTGAACCGCGACCTTCCGTCCTTGTCCTCTAGTCACTTTCGCCATTCCCGTCCTTTTGAAACCATTCTGTGTGATATAGTGGAATAATACCGATTTACAATATGTTAATAGACGGATAAGGGTAGTTCTTGCAAACAATAACAACATCGACTACATGACGCGTTCATAACCCGATTTCCGGAGCTAAGTCACGTTCCGGAACAGAACGTCGTCAACCAGTACCGGGTGATAGTGAATAACAACCGAGCTGCCCTACCAACTAGGTAACAAATCTTCCAAGAGGTTTCACTTGGCTCGGTCTGGAGTTATCAAATTAACGGACTAGTCAAAGGAGTAACACAAGTACAAGTAAGGCATTCCATGAATCCAGTAGTCAGGAGAAGCTTTGTAACTGGGGATGTCGACCCAATTTATAGTGAGGCTTTGACTGCATTCCAGGGCGCATTCACAGAGTATGCTGAGATTCTCCCAGACGCTAGGCCAAGGATCCTAAAACTAAAGTATCCTTCGGCAAATAATAAAATCATTGTTGGCCTTGACAGAATTTTGATTGATCGTTTGGTTAACGAGATTACTGCGGCAGAGGTTCACAGCCTGGTCTACGTTGCAGCTGCCGCGGTTATTCGCCTCCATAATCAACATCTTAGAGCGAATAACAGATTTCGGCTCAAAAAAAAAGAGTCGAAAAGTTGAGAAAAGAGATTGGCCGTGTCACGCAAGCACTTCTTGGAAATCCATCGTCAAGAGTGCACAGATGCGTTGCGAACATCATTGCAAACTACCATCTCTCCAATGATATGCCAATCGAAGAAATCCTCGAGGTGCTGAAGCAGAAACTTGCGGTATGCTCCAATCGCATCCGTAGGTATCAAACGAGCTTTCAGCGAAGGACGGACAACACCTTATTCGTCCAGAACCAACCGGGATTTTATAAAAATCTCACCATCTCAAGTCGGGAAAGTTTGGAGCGAACGTAGCCGTTGCAATTTAGAAGCAGCGTGGCTCCCACACCTTATGCGTTCATGCGAGGCCCTCCCCGAAATGACCATGCCTGACATTACTGAAGCTGACGTAGAAGCAGCCCTTGAAAATACAAGTAATTGGAAAGCGCCAGGAGTTGATAAGATTCACAACTTCTGGCTGACGCGGTTCAAGAGCATTCAACGGGTATTGGCAGATCATTTTAGTCAGATGATTGTCGATCCGAAATTATTCACCAAAGGGATAACTTTTCTCATCCCCAAGGAACAGGGTGTCTCTTGCCCTTCAAAATGTCGACCAATTACTTGTCTTCCTACTATCTACAAGGTCTTCACTTCAGTTTCGTGCGCGAACATCTCAAAACATCTTGATGTTCATAAATTGATAACTGAGGAGCAAAAAGGATGCGCAAAAGGCTCCCGAGGCTGCAAAGAACATCTTGTAATCGATACCGTCGCTGTAAAGCAGGCTGTCCACCAAAAACGAAATATCTCGACAGCCTGCATCGATTATAAATCAACCTTTGACTCCATATCACATTCGTGGTTACTATAAGTGTTACGCTTGTATAAAATCAACCCGAATGTTGTTCTTCTCCTCAGAACAGTGATGAAGATTGGATTACGAAGCTATCGGTATCCTCACAAACATCAGGAGAGATACCAATCAGGCGTCGCATTTTCCAAGGCGACTCTCTAAGCCCACTGTGGTTTTGTTTGGCTTTGAATCCATTATCCCATCTTTTGCATGAAAGCAAATACGGGTTCCAAGCCAAGCATGGCATATTGTCGAAATGTACATTAAGCCATTTAATGTACATTGACGACATCAAATTGTATGCCAAAGACGAGAACCAACTTCGCTCCTTGCTGGGCATCACCATCCAGTTCAGCAGGGATATCGGCATGCAGCTGGGTTTGGAAAAATGTCGCATAAAAACAATTGTTCGGGGCAAACATACCGACAACGAAGGATACAGCCAAAATAACATCCGAATTGAGGGGATTGATTCGGACGATGTCTACAAATATCAAGCAAGCAACACCTGCTGTGGCAATAATCAAATCCGCCGAAAAATTGAGGATCACTATCCCACGTCATCGGGGAGGAAGGGGGCCTACTTGATTTAAAAACGTTGCACTACAATCAAGTGCATTCTCTTCGTGAGTTTTTCTTTGAGAAACAATCCTCTAGCCAAATACATCAGGCTGCCGTCATGGCAGATAATAAATTATCTCCTTTGAACTTGAAAAGCAGAGAATGGGATCACATGTCGAATGTTACTTCAGTCCAACAGAAGATCGACATGTGGAAAGAGAAATCCATTCAAGGAGGTCATATAAAAAATTTGTTGTTGGCAGGCATTAACATCGAAGCCTCCAACAAATGGTTGACAAATGGTGTACTTTTCTATGAGACCGAAGCATTCCTAACTTCAATTCAGGATGCTTCGCTCCCAACAAAAAATTATAAACGGTACATTCTTTACGACTCCTCAATCACCAACTCCAGTTGTAGGTTATGCAACTGTAAAGAGGAGACCATCCAGCACATAACATCTGCGTGCAGGATGTTGAGCAGTGCCGAGTAGACCAATCGTCATAACTCCGTCTGCAAGATTCTCCATTAAAACCTTGCGTTGAAGTATAACTTAGTGGCAACCTACCATCCTTATTATAAGCATATTCCGCAGAGAATCCTGGAAAATTATCGAGTCAAACTACTGTGGGATCACACTATTGCCACCGACCACAGTGTTAATCATAGCAGACCCGATCTAGTTTCTGAAGGAACAACGAGCGTGCTTCCTAATCGATGTAGCCGTACCGTTGGACCGGAACACTGTTGAAAAACAGCACGAGAAAATCCGGAACTACTGCCCCTTGGCAGACGATATGAAGCAGACTTGGAGACTACAAAAGATCGAAGTAGTCCCAGTGGTAATTTCAACGACGGGATTAGTCCCGCAGAACTTACATAAAGGGCTGGACTATACATGGAGATGCAAAAAGCGGTTATCCTTGCAACCTGTGCTATAGTCCGAAGAGTCCTGTCCGGTAACAATCTGACCTAATAGGTTTCAGTCTTGATCCGCACTGTCTTGGATTTAAGATCCATGTCTCTGTAGTGTAGAACCACCGCGTCATTGGCTGAAGTGTTTGCGACAATCGGGATGAAAATCCTGGGGGGTTTAACGTGAGTACCTGCCGTGAAGGCATAATCCCACAGTACTCTTCGGATACGGATTGATTTTGGGACCATAATCAGAGCCCCGCCATGCAAGCACAGCGGTCCTGGTTTATACTGAGTGCATGCTCAAGATTCATACCAGTGGATGCAAGGCCTATCTAACAGCTCTGCCGCAACTAAGGGGTACGGCACTCGAGTTGTACAGCGCAATTCCACGTTCAAACTCCGAGGAGCTCTGCCCGTGATGTAGGCATAACCACAACCACCATGAAACTTCCCACTAGGAAGCCAACCGCAAATAACCGGGCCGAGAACACATCTCCAGGAATTCTCCTGGAACATACGCTCTCAGAGGGCCATCCCGGTTCCCATGGTACCAGATAACCTCCGGTGAGGTTTCGTGGCAGAGCCACTTCAGATGAGTCCCTTGAAGACTCGGGCCTGATCGCCCTCCTCGAGTACGTGGGGAAGGTGACAATCGGGGTGTAGGAATACATTTTCGCATGGTCGCACATCCTTTAAGTTAAAACGCATCATCGCTGTGATGCAGGCCTTTGGATATTGCCTTCAGCCCATCCTTAGGTTGGTCGCCCCTCGGTCCGGTTGGGCGAGAAGAGGGACCGTGGGCTTTTTTAACTATATATATATATATATTGCAAGGATGATGCCCAACTTGGTAGGTCCGAAGTATAGTCGCAGGCTACTAATCGCGGGAGTGGTGAGGTCGATCCTGCTATACGCGGCCCCTGTCTGGGCGGGAGCGTTGAACCACGCTGTCAACCGGAGGAAGATAAGTTCGGCATACCGACCAATTGCGCTAAGGGTGTGCAGCGCATTTAGTACGGCGTCGACGGGGGCAGTGTGTTATCGCGGGAATGATCCCTATAGATCTTCTAGCGAGCGAGGTACACTGGCTCTACGAAAAACGGAAGGCAAATCCAGCCGAGGTGAATGCGGACTTCCGAAAAGCCATCAGTAGAGTTGTGTGGCAAGTGGCAACAACGGTGGGGTAATTCCGACAAGGGCCGGTGGACCCATACATTGATCCCGTGTATCAAGAAATGAGTCGACCGAAAGCACAGTTCCTTACGGGGCACGGTGGCTATAGGAAGTACTTGCATCGCTTCGAGTTGGACGAGTCTCCCAACTGTCCTGAATGCAGTGCTACACCCGACGACCCGGAGCACGTTATGTTCCATTGTCCCAGATTTCTGCGGCAGAAAAGGAGGTTGAACAGCATCTTGGGGCGGACATCGAGCCCTCCAACCTAGTGGAAGAGATGCTTAACTCAGAGAAAAGCTGGATGGCGGTAAATGAGACAGTAGCCGTGGTGCAGACAAAACTGGAGTTGGATCGAACTCGGAAGGCGGCACGACGGAGACGCGACATAGACGAGCTGGTGTAGCGAACCAGAGCCTCCCCCGCGAAGTAATACTTCACGGTGGTCCCGCAGAAAGGAGCGGAAGAGTGGGGGTGGTTTTAGTGAGTGCGAATCCCACACACTACTGCAACCTGGCGCAGCAGCGTCCTTCTAAGATTTCCGCCTCGATCCATAAAAAAAAGAAAAAAAAATATATATATATACATATATATATAGTTATAGTTAAAAAAGTCCATGGACCCTCTTCCCGCCCAACCGGACCGAGGGGCGACCAACCTAAGGATGGGCTAAAGGCTAAAGGTTACCCCTCAAAAAGTGATAGCTCCTTAAAGTATTGTTTTTACAAAATATCATGATTAATTTTGAATTTTCAATCCAAACTCCAGAAGATGAGAAAATGAGAAGAATATCCGAGTGGAAGAAGAAGAATAATTATATTGCTAGACGGCACTGTGAGTTAGGCAGTCTATGTAGAAACTGGCCTTTTGCCAAGAGTCGAGGCTTTAATTAAGCACACATGGACAGTGGACTCCTAAGATGATTGTACACCGTGCCATTGATTAAACTTGATGTGAACAGCGAGGACATTTTCTTATTTGCATCTTTTGTTCCACTTTTTACAAACAATTTACGACGACCCTATTATAGCTTAGTGTCCGGATGGCTCAAGTGGTTAGAGCGCTGGGCTGTCGTAGCGGAAGGTCGCGGTTCAAATCTCGCTGGGGGCAGAGGAATTTGTTATCGTGATTGGATGTCGGACACCAGTCGACTCAGCTGTGAATGAGTACCTGAGTCAAATCAGGGTAATAATCTCGGGCGAGCGCAATGCTGACCACATTGCCTCCCACAGTGTACTGTGGTGTACCGTTACGGTCTTGAATGAAGTGCTCTAACACACTTCAAGGCCTAGATCCAATATGGATTGTTGCGCCAACGATTATTATTATTATATTATAGCTTACAAACAGTCGGGAACTCAACCGCATTGAGAAGGTTTTGGCCGTTATAAAGTGAAATATACACCGTTATAAATCCAAAAATATTTAAAAATTGAAGGAAATCATTTCATTTCCTTCATACGATGCACTTACGACAAAATTAAGATAATTGTAAGACGCCCAGAATTTTCTTACTGATGATTATAAGTTTATAACTAACCCCCTTTTATTGGTTACTTATTTGAATTTTCCGCATTTCTCTCAAAACTGTCGTTTACCCCATAAATTCATTTATTTCATCAATTGATATGCCAATACTGATCAAGTTAATGCTCCTTTTGCCCTTTTGTATCAATAAACCCAAAACAAATTAAACAAGTCGAAATACCGGAATACCTATAACGTTGTAAATAATAGTTGGATTTTTGCCAAACTTTCCAAAATTATGCATTATGTTATTTATAACCATACCAAATTTTGTACTTCTGGGATGAACTTAAGGGCGATTTTCGGATAAATTAAAAAAATATTGTAATATATTATTGTTTAACTTTATTTAAAGGATTAATTTTGATGCCTAGACCTGTTATATTTTTTGGGGACGCATTTTGAGTTCTCACTAGCCTATATGTCATCCAGTATCAAAAATATCATTAGTTCCGACCCCTTTCATTTGATAACACACACAACCATATAAATAACACCCCGCTTTCACCCTTAAACCCAATGCAAAATAATGGACTCACAGACCACACGTTATCACCAAATTTCGTGACAATTAGTTTAGCCGCTTGTGAGTAAATCGAGTGTAACAGACACCTAATTAATTCTAATAAGGTTTTGTTTTACACAAAACTTTTAAAAGACCCTTTACATAACATATCTTATCGAAAAATACCCCAGAAACGTCATTTTTTTTTGTGACAGATTAAAAACAAGTTGGGAAACCGGAAGCTGGGGGCTTCAGGTACGAAAGGTTTTGTGTATTTCTTAGTACATATCACGTAATAAATGCATATACATGTATACATGTATTATGTGAGAATATTCACTTTCGGATGATATTGACATTCATAGTCTTTAATTTGCAAGGAAGCGACAACTTTCACGTATTATAACTTTGTTAGTAATAGCGCAATTTCGACCAAACTTGGTGAGATCATGCTCTATGTTATACTCTATATTACTGCTAACATGAACTTAAGGGGGGTTTTGCAGCCAATTACTAAAAATTATGGTAATATACTATTATTAACTTTATTTGTACAGATATCAGTATGGAAGGTATTTCGGAGCCCAGGCACCATATAGTGGCAGTCTCCTGATTTTTTTCAGATTTTTCGGTTTGGTAGTTTCTGAGAATGGCCCCCTTAAAGGAATGGTCACTTTCAACCCCCCGCACTCCCCACCTTTCCAACAAATGTCAAAACTAAGACCGGCTTCGAAAAGTACTAACCGAGACCTTTAATTTGATACCCCACATGAGTATATTTGATGCAAAAAAAATTTACACCCCCCTTTTGCATGTATGGGGACCCCCCCTTAAATTCGACGTAAAAGGATGTAACTCACTGTATGCGTGAGCGTTCACAGTTCCCATCTTTCTACCAAATTTGGTGTCAATCGCTATAACCGTTTCCGAGAAAAATACGTGTGACGGACAGACAGACAGACAGACAGAAATGTTTCAAGGAGCTCTGTTTAGAAGCGGACATAAATCCGTGGGGTAGCGCCTATAAAATCGTGACAGGGCGATTCAGAGGCCGATCATCACCGCAGATCACGTGCCCTATGCTCTTGTTGAAAATAATCCAGGGGTTATTTCCCCAGCAAGAGCGGGGTACTAACACTTTCCAGCGTCCCCTGAATGTGACGCCGTTTCCACCAGTCACCAGGGACGAGCTGCTGGAGATCTGCAGTCGAATAGACGACAGCAAAGCCCCGGGTCTGGACGGCATACCGAATAAGGCGCTCAAACTTGCCGTCAAATGTAGACCGGATATGTTCGCGGAGCTGTTCGAAGCGTGCATGTCCGAGGGTATCTTTCCAGCGACGTGGAAGCGGCAGAAGCTGGTGTTGCTGCCTAAGGCTGGCAAACTGCCAGGGGAACCGTCCTCCTATAGACCCATATGTCTTCTAGACACTATGGGGAAAATGTTGGAGCGGGTTATTTATAATAGACTACTCCCAGTCGTCGAGAGCCAAGGCGGCCTTTCAGATAGGCAGTATGGGTTCCGCAAAGCCAGATCAACCATTGATGCCATCAAAATGGTTACTGGCTTGGCCGAAAATGCAATTCACGGAAGGGGTTCTACCAGCAAATATTGTGTGGTGGTCACCCTGGATGTGAGGAATGCTTTTAACTCGGCCAATTGGAACCTTATACGAAAGTCTCTGGCGACGATTGGTGTTCCCACCTACCTTGCCACTATCATAGATAGCTATTTGCACGAGCGAACATTGTGGTATAATACCGATGATGGACCCAAGGAGTACATTGTCTCCGCGGGTGTCCCACAGGGCTCTGTACTGGGCCCACTACTGTGGAACATCATGTACAATGATGTGCTTAACCTTCCGGTTCCGGGGGAGGCCACGGTGGTGGGTTACGCCGATGACATAGCACTGGTTGTGGTCGCAAAGCATCTCGAGGATGCTGAGTTGTACTCAAGCGTAGCAATCAGTGCTGTTAAGGCTTGGCTGGAAAGTGCTGGACTGGCACTCGCGGAGGAAAAGACGGAAGCGGTCCTCATCACTAAGCGCCGCAAAAGAAATTACGCCTGCGTCAGAATCGGGGATCGTATCATCACTTCCAAGCCGGCCATCAAATACTTGGGGGTGATGATAGACGGAAAACTCAATTTTAAGCAGCACATAGAGCATACTTGTAAAAAAGCATCCACCACGAGTATGGCTCTCGCAAGGATGATGCCGAACGTAGGAGGACCGCGGCATACTTGCAGGCTGCTCATAGCCAAGGTGGTGAGTTCTATCATGCTGTATGCAGTCCCAGTTTGGGGAAACGCGCTACAGGTTTTAGGAAATGCATATAAACTGAGTAGGGTTTACAGAAGAACAGCCTTAAGGGTGTGTTCTGCCTTCAGGACCGTCTCAGACGATGCAGCGTTCATCATCTCGGGAATGATGCCAATTGACATCCTGGCAACCGAAATGATGAACATTTATAACACCAGGTCCATCTCTCCCTTATCTCAGGTGAAAAAAGCCGAAAGAGAGAGATCCATAAGCAGGTGGCAACAGCGATGGAACCAGTCAGAAAAAGGTCGTTGGACGTACAGGTTGATCCCTTCCATCAGGGAGTGGCTGGAGAGAAAGCATGGGGAGATCAATTATAATCTCACCCAGTTTCTCACCGGCCATGGAGGATACCGTCAATACCTGTACAGGTTTAAATTGGACACCTCGCCTAATTGTCCAAACTGCGACGGGGTCCCGGAGGACCCAGCGCACGTATTCTTCCAATGTCCTAGGTTCGTGGAAGAAAGGAGGAACGTAGAGGAAACTCTAGGTGAAGTGCTATCACCGGAAAATTTTGTCCGGAGAATGGTAGCTTGCCAGGAAGACTGGGATGCGATCAATTTCATGATCGCAGTGATCCAGGAGAAACTGCGAAAAGCAGAAGAAGTGAGGAAGGCGCGGTTACGGACCCCGCGGGAAGACGGAAGGAGACCTAGCTAAAGTAAGCTAACTCCGCCCCGTGATGTAATACCTAAAGGTGGTTCCACGGGGCAGGGGGGGAGTCGGGGGTGGTTTTAGTGGGTAAAAATCCCACACGCTGGTGTGTCCAGACCAGTGTCTTTTGAAGATTTCCACCTCCTCAAAAAAAAAAAAAAAAAAAAAAAAAAGACAGACAGACAGACAGACAGACAGACAGACAGACAGACAGACAGACAGACAGACAGACAGACAGACAGACCTGTGCGGAGTTGCCAAATCTCCCATCAGGCGCGTCCCTTCGTGCGGATAAGGGAATGCTCGGCGGATGCGTAGGAATATGCACATATACGCATTTGGAGGTGTGCGTGTATGGGCATGCTTATGCGCAGGCCGGGTAGGTGGGAAGTAAACGCCCGCCCGTGGATAAAAATTGGCTATGGGAAGGATACCCAGAAATAAAACCAAACATGGAGGAACAGAAGGAGAATAAAGTTACGGTGCAGGGCTTCGGAAACCCAGTACCGGCGGCTTTTGGGAGTGGGCAAGCAGGCTCCCGGCCGTCGATATCCCTCGACTGCAGTGCCTCGGTGGTGGATTACTTGGCCACCGTTGCATCAAATACTACAAGTAGCCTGGAGAAAGAGGCATTTAAAAGGAGTACATCACTCCCGAGAACGCCTGTTCAAAACCCAAGAAAAGATGGGGCACAAACTGGTCAGGTATTAGCCCATAGCGGGGTAACTACACCTGGTCGAAATATGTCGCAGGACTTAGTGGTTGATCCATTTAAGAGAAGCTCGACGATAGCGCGATCTCCTCCGAAATCAACCTTGATGAAGGAAGGAAATCTGGGAAGCATTCGGAAGGCTAATAAGTACGTAAGCGCCCAACGTGAAAACCAAGCGGAGGAGCTATGTCAGAGTCCGGAAGAATCATCGTTTGCCCTACTCGGAGGTAAAATAATAGAGTTGTCTGAATTTATTAAGGACAAACACAACGTGCACCAGGCCATCAAAAACATGGTGCGTACCATTCGGGTACTATACAATGGTGCCAAGGAAGAAAAAAACGCCTCGAAGAAATCAAGCGTCACCCAGGCAACACAAGTGACACCCCCTCAACATCCAAAGGGCGGTAAACTTGAAAAAAGGAGTAGAGAGTGCGCGAACGATTCTTTCGGATGCTCACAGGACGCGAAAAGGCAAAAAGGCCTCTCACCGGCAAAAGGCAAGGGAAAGAAAGTTACCAACATCGTGGAAACTGCGGCGCCGGCTCCAATTGACCCAAGGGAGGCAAAGCCTCAAAAAGGGACCAAGGAAGCATGGACCAAGGTTGGTGGAAGGAAAAACACGACGCAGAAAAGAAGATTACGGCCCGAATTAATCATCATCTCCAAAAAAGGGGATATGACTTACGCCGATATCCTTAGGAAGGTCAAATCCGATCCTGAGCTGATGGACCTTGGAGAAAACGTCAGCCGAATCAGACGCTCCCAGAAAGGAGACTTGATGCTTGAGCTGAAGAAGTCTCCGGGCAAAACGGTGGAAAATTTCCTCGGCAAGGTGGAGAAGTCCTTAGGAGAAGAAGCTCAAGTACGGGCCAGAAAGCAGGAGCTTGTCATCGAATGCAAGGACATTGACGAAATCACGACCAAGGAGGATATCCGTGACGCCCTAGAAAAGCAGTTCGGACCACTTGGCTTGCAAGATTCCGCAATCAGGGGACTGAGGAAGGCATACGGAGGCACGCAAACGGCAACTATAAGCTTACCAACTGAAGCAGCGTTCAAACTGCTGGCGGCTGGGAAAGTAAAAATAGGTTGGGTCGTTTGCCGACTCAGGGAGCAGGTATCCCTTAAGCGATGCTTTAGATGCCTGGAATTCGGCCACATAGCGGCAAAATGCACCGGTGACTGTGACAGGTCAAAATGTTGCAGAAAATGTGGGGGAGAAGGCCATATGTTCAGGGAATGCAAGGCTGAGCCTGAATGCATGCTCTGCAAGGAAAAAAAGGGCGTCGACTGTCGGCACGTTGCAGGCAGCAGCAGATGCCCAGTGTTTAGGCGAGCCTTGAATGCAGTAAAAAAATGAGGTTGATACAAATCAACCTCAACCACTGCGAGGCAGCGCAAGACCTTCTCTCGCAGACCATCTATGAGAAGGGAATCGAAGCTGCCATAATCAGCGAGCCCTATCGCAACAATAAGAGCGGTGCCTGGACTGCAGATGAAACTGGCAAGGCGGCAATATGGGCGTGTGGAAATCACGCCATTCAAGAAGTGATGGAGTTTCCAGAAGTTGGATTCGTCAGGGCAAAAATAGCTGGTATCTATATTTATAGTTGCTATGCTCCACCAAGCGCGACGATAACAGAATTCGAAGGAATCCTAGGTATGCTAGTCTCGGATGCAAGAAGTCGAAACCCCAAGATCATAGCTGGTGATTTCAACGCGTGGGCCGTGGATTGGGGCAGTCGCACTACGAACACCAGGGGCCGTATCCTGCTCGAGGCTTTCGCGGAGCTAGATTTGGTGCTTGCCAACACGGGAAACGCTTCCACTTTTCGTGGGACAGGGTCGGGCTCAAAAGTCGATCTGACATATGTGAGTACCACATTGGCGAGGAGAATGACATGGTTTGTCAGTGAGCATTATACTCACAGCGACCACCAGGCGATTTTCCTCCAGATCGAATATGGGCCATGCGTCGATGCGTGTTCCCGTGAGGCTGGAAACCGGGGCTGGTCCGTGAAAGGGCTTGAGGGGGATGCATTCATAGAGATGCTATTGGGAGCCCAATGTCCCGGTGGTGCGGCTACGGAAAAGGTAGAGCAAATGATGGGACGCATAACAAGAGCATGCGACGCTGCTATGCCGAGGCGACGAGTTCTCGCAAAAAGGCGCTCAAACTATTGGTGGAATGAAGAGATCGCGGTGCTACGGAATGCATGTTTTCGTGCTAGAAGGATCTGCCAACGATCTAGAGCAAGACCAGACTTCGACGAGAAACGGCTAGCATATGTGAACCTTCGAGGTAGGCTTAAGCAGGCTATACGGACCAGCAAGCGAGAATGCTTCAAGGAGCTTTGCACAGAGGCAGACCAAAGCCCCTGGGGAACAGCGTACAGGATAGTTATGAAGAAGATGAGAGGGCGAACACCACAATTGACCTGTCCGCATCTTCTGCTCGATATCGTGACGGCGCTCTTCCCCCCGGATAAAGGGGAGCGCAAACAACACAAGCGAGCACTCGACGTCTACACCATACCTGCGGTAACTGAGGAGGAACTTATGCAAATTTGCCGGAGAATTGGTGATAACAAAGCACCCGGTCTGGATGCTGTTCCCAATAGAGCCCTTAAACTCGCTGTTAAGACCAGACCCGACTGGTTTATCAGCGTGTTTGAGACATGCATGATAGAAGGAATTTTCCCCGATCGGTGGAAGAGGCAAAAACTAGTTTTGCTCCCGAAGCCGAATAAACATCCAGGACACCCTTCATCATACCGACCGATTTGCCTTATCGACACGGCAGGAAAGATGCTCGAAAGGGTCATCTACAACAGACTGCTCCCTATCATCGAATACAAGGATGGACTATCGGAGCGACAATTTGGATTTCGTCAAGCCCACTCAACGATCGACGCCGTAGACGTTGTTTTGAAGCTGGCTCGAGACGCGATGTCGTCTAAAAAATGCTGTGCCGTAGTGACATTGGACATCAAAAATGCGTTCAATTCCGCAAGCTGGGAGTGGATAAAAAGTTCACTGGCTAACACGGGTGTCCCTAGTTACTTGACTAAGCTCCTCAACAGTTACCTTTCGGAGAGGACACTTTGGTACGACACGGATGAGGGATCCAAGCAGTACACCGTCACCGCAGGAGTACCACAGGGCTCAGTGTTGGGTCCTCTCCTGTGGAACGTCATGTACAATGGGGTCCTTGTCCTTCCCGTGCCAAAGGAGGCCACGATAATCGGTTTCGCAGATGATCTAGCTGTGGTTGTCGTCGCGAATGAACCTGAAGACGTCGAAATGTACGCTAACGAAACCATTAGCGCCATAAAAGCGTGGCTGGAGATGGTTCAGCTTGACCTTGCGGAACAAAAGACGGAGGCGGTCTTGATTACCAATCGTAGGAAGAGGAATACGATTAATATTCGCGTTGGTAGTCACGTCATCACTTCGAAGCCGGTTATCAAATACCTGGGGGTGATGATTGACGCTAAGATCAATTTCAGGGGACATCTGGACTATGCCTGTGCGAAAGCGGCAAATACCAGCGTATCATTAGCGCGGATGATGCCTAACATTGGAGGTCCAAGGTATAGTCGCAGATTACTTGTGGCCGGAGTGGTTCGCTCCACACTATTATACGCGGCACCAGTTTGGGAGGAAGCATTAGTGTGTGAGAGTAATCGTAGGAGAGTGAATATGACTTACCGCTTAGTGGCGCTAAGGGTGTGCAGCGCCTTCAGAACAATATCAGGCGAGGCAGCGTGTGTTATTGCGGGAATGATCCCGATAGACATTCTGGCAAGTGAGACACGCTGCCTGTACGAGACAAGGAAAATGAATCCTCTTGAAAAGGATGCAGAACGCCGAAAGGCGGCAAGGCGAGAGTCGCTGGAAAAGTGGCAGAAACGGTGGGATGACTCGCAGAGGGGTCGCTGGACCCACACTTTGATTCCCCGTATTGAAGAGTGGATCCAGCGACGACACGGTGAGATTAACTACCATCTGACGCAATTCCTGTCGGGACATGGCGGTTACAGGAAGTACCTGCACCAATTCAGGCTGGATGATTCTCCCTTGTGTCCTGAATGTGGTTGCACACCTGAGGACCCGGAGCATGTTATATTCCACTGTCCACGATTTCTCTCAGAAAGGAGGAGTCTGGAAGACTCCCTGAAAACCACTCTAAGCCCGCAGAACATCGTCGGGGAAATGTTGAAATCGGAGGGAAACTGGTGTGCGGTGAACACCGCCATCAAACGAATACAAGAAAAACTGACAAGAGCGGAGCGCGCAAGGAGGACGCGAAGAACGGAAGGCGTGGTCGCGTAAAGCACAGTCCACCCCGCGAAGTAATGCTTTGCGGCGGTCCCGCGGGGAAGGAAAAAGGAGAAAGTGGGGGTGGTTTTAGTGGGTGAGAATCCCACACGCTGCTGCAACCTGGCGCGGCAGTGTCTTTCTAAGATTTCCACCTCCATCCATAAAAAAAAAAAAAAAAAAAAAAAGACAGACAGACAGACAGACAGACAGACAGACAGACAGACGGTAAACCGATTTTAATAAGGTTTTGTGTTTACACAAAACCTTAAAAAGAGATTAGCTTTCGCGTTTTAACGGTGGAATAATCCCTTAAGATGAAAACCAAGCTGCTGTTTTAATTTTAAACGATTAATTTGATTGATTTATTTATATGATTTTTTTTACTAATAATGTGTACGAATACAAATGAAAATTAAGTATACAGTTAGTTTTTAATCGCTGCGTAAAGTGACAGAAGAAAATACCAACCTACAAGAGATTGGATGAGGCAACCAAGAAAGTAGTTATCATCCTAAAACGAATCAAGGCGAAAAATTGTAACATTGCAAAACGTTTGAAAGTTAATCTTTCATCAGCGGGACGAATTTTAAAAGAGCACCATCAAACTGGCCAGCTACGGGGCTGTGCTAGTAACTCCAAAGACAGCACTCATTTAAAATGTGTAACTGTTTTTTGATTTTACTGAACTGGGAATAAAATCGTTCAAACAGCAGAAACCTTAATCTTATTGAAAATCTGTTGTTAAGTCTTAGGCACGAAGTCAGACGAAAAATCCCAGAACGTTTAATGATTTGAAAAAAAAAACAATAAACACATTATGGAGTAAAGGTATTATAAAACACTACCTTCTGAATTTGGTTGATTTGTGTGAAACAAAACCTTATTAAAACGATTCAATGTCTGTCACACCCATTTTACTCGGAAGCGGCTAAATGTATTATCACGAAATTTAGTGAGAAGTAAGTTGGCATCAGTTACTATTGAGTTTAAGGTACTCATACATGTGTAAAAGGGAGATGTAATTTTTGTCAGAATATGTCGTGTGAGCTATCAAATGAGAGGGCTTCATTACTACTTTTCCAAACGAGTTCTATTTGATCTTGCTTGAAACAGGTCGCGTTTTCAGAATCTACACAACCGGAAAATCTAAACAAGCCGGGAAACCGGAAGCTGGGCGCTTCAGGTATGAAAGGTTTTGTTTGCTCTTGTGTGAGTATATTTGAGTGTAGAATTATCCCATTTGTAAAGACAACTTGAGCTACTGTAACTTTGTTAATAATAGTATGATTTCGATCAAACTTGGAGATAATATGCTTCATATTATATTTTACACTACTACCAACTTCTATAACTCTGAGATAAACTTAAGGGGGGTTCTCCTCAATTTTCCCAAAAATATGGTAATATACTATTATTAACTTAATTTGAACAGATATCGATATGGAGAGTATTTTGAGGCCTGGGCACCGTATAGAGGCAGTTTCATGATTTTTTTCAGATTTTTGGGTTGGATAGTTTCTGAGAATGGCTCCGTTAAAGAAATCATCAATTTGTACAACTTCCACTCCCCGCCTTTTTAACAAATCTCAAAACTGGGGCCGGCTTCGAGAAGTACTAATCGAGACCTTTCATTTGATACCCCACATGACTATATTTGGTGAAAAAAAAATTTTACACCCCCCTTTTACATGTACGGAGACCCCCCCCCCCCCCTAAATCTCAACGTAGGAGGATATCACTCACTGCATATCTGGGGGTCCACAGGTCCCACCTTCTCACCAAATTTCGTGTCAATCCGTACAGCTGTTTCTGAGAAAAGTGCCTCTCACATACAGACAGACAGAAAACTGGCAAGGCGGCAATTTGGGCGTATGGAAATCAGGCCATTCAAGAAGTGGAGTTTCCAGAAGTTCGATTCGTCAGGGCAAAAATAGCTGGTTTCTTTATATATAGTTGCTATGCTCCACCAAGCGCGACGATAACAGAATTCGAAGGAATGCTAAGTATGCTAGTCTCGGATGCAAGAAGTCGAAACCGCAAGATCATAGCTAGTGATTTCAACGCGTGGGCCGCCGAACACCAGGGGCCGTATCCTGCTTGAGGCTTTCGCGGAGCTAGATTTGGTGCTTGCCAACACGGGAAACGTTTCCACTTTTCGTGGGACAGGGTCGGGCTCAATAGTCGATCTGACATATGTGAGTACCACATTGGCGAGGAGAATGACATGGCTTGTCAGTGAGAATTATACTCACAGCGACCACCAGGCGATTTTCCTCCAGATTGAATATGGGCCACGCGTCGATGCGTGTTCCCGTGAGGCTGGAAACCGGGGCTGGTCCGTGAAAGGGCTTGAGGGGGATGCATTCATAGAGATGCTATTGGGAGGTCAAAGTCCCGGTGGTGCGGCTACGGAAAAGGTAGAGCATGCGACGCTGCTATGCCGAGGCGACGAGTTCTCGCAAAAAGGCGCTCAAACTATTGGTGGAATGAAGAGATCGCGGTGTTACGGGATGCGTGTTTTCGTGCTAGAAGGACCTGCCAACGATCTAGAAAAAGACCAGACTTCGACGAGAAACGGCTAGTATATGTGAACCTTCGAGGTAGGCTTAAGCAGGCTATATGAACCAGCAAGCGAGAATGCTTCAAGGAACTTTGCGCGGAGGCAGACCAAAGCCCCTGGGGAACAGCGTACAGGATAGTTATGAAGAAAATGAGAGGGCGAAAACCACAACTGACCTGCCCGCATCTTCTGCTCGATATCGTGATGGCGCTCTTCTCCCCGGATAAAGGGGAGCGTAAACAACACAGGCAAGCATTGGACATCTACACCATACCTGCGGTAACTGAGGAGAAACTTACGCAAATTTGCCGGAGAATTGGTGATAACAAAGCACCCGGTCTGGATGCTGTTCCCAATAGAGCTCTTAAACTCGCTGTTAAGATCAGACCCGACTGATGTATTAGCATGTTTGAAACATGCATCGGAATAGACACGTTGATTTTGTAGCAATGAAGCGTGAGGAATCAAAGCGCTCAATGGACCCCCCCCCCCACATTCCCGAGCCTGGCTAGCACAGAGGCGTGCAAGAACGTGTCGACCGAGCACTTTGATGGAGCTTCAATCTTTGCGGGCGGACCTTCACGGTCAACTTCGCCAATTTTTTTAGGTTTCTGGGATAACTCTGCCCTCTAGGTCGTTGTCGGCCACTTAAGATGATCGCTCTGATCGTTCTACCCAATTAAGATCATTACAGACCCCTTGGCTCATTCTTTTTACTGTATTAGACAGTAGAGAATTTGCATTACTTAATCAATATATAGTTCACCTCTATAACGTTAGTTATGAAGATGACACACAATTGACCTGCCCGCATCTTCTGCTTGATACCGTGACGGCGCTCTTCCCCCCGGATAAAGGGGAGCGCAAACAACACAAGCAAGCACTGGACGTCTACACCATACCTGCGGTAACTGAGGAAGAACTTACGACTGGTTTATCAGCGTGTTTGAAACATGCATGACAGAAGGAGTTTTCCCCGACTGGTGGAAGAGGCAAAAACTAGTTTTGCTCCCGAAGCCGAATAAAAGCCCAGGACACCCATCATCATTCCGACCGATTTGCCTTATCGACACGGGACAGAAAAGATGCTCGGAAGGGTCATCTACAACAGACTGCACCCTATCATCGAATATAAGGATGGACTATCGGAGCGACAATTTGGATTTCGTAAAACCCACTCAACGATCGACGCCGTAGACGTTGTTTTGAAGCTGGCTCGAGACGCGATGTCGTCTAAAAAATGCTGTGCCGTAGTGACGTTGGACATCAAAAATGCGTTCAATTCCGCAAACTGGGAGTGGATAAAAAGTTCACTGGCTAAAACGGGCGTCCCTAGTTACTTGACTAAGCTCCTCAACAGTTACCTTTCGGAGAGGACACTGTGGTACGACACGGATGAGGGATCCAAGTAATACACCGTCACCGCAGGAGTACCACAGGGCTCAGTGTTGGGTCCTCCCCTGTGGAACGTCATGTACAATGGGGTCCTTGTCCTTCCCGTGCCAAAGGAGGCCACGATAATCGGTTTCGCAGATGATCTAGCTGTGGTTGTCGTCGCGAAAGAACCTGAAGACGTTGAAATGTACGCTAATGAAACCATTAGCGCAATAAAAGCGTGACTAGAGATGGTTCAGCTTGACCTTGCGGAACAAAAGACGGAGGTGGTGTTGATTACCAATCGTAGGAAGAGGAATACGGTTAATATTCGCATTGGTGGTCACGTCATCACTTCGAAACCGGTTATCAAATACCTAGGGGTGATGATTGACGCTAAAATCAATTTCAAGGGACATCTGCACTATGCCTGTGAGAAAGCGGCAAATACCAGGGTATCATTAGCGCGGACGATGCCTAACATTGGAGGTCCAAGGTACAGTCGCAGATTACTTGTGGCCGGAGTGGTTCGCTCTACACTATTATACGCGGCATCAGTTTGGGAGGAAGCACTAGCATGTGAGGGTAATCGTAGGAGAGGGAATATGACTTACCGCTTAGTGGCGCTAAGGGTGTGCAGAACAATATCAGGCGAGGCAGCGTGTGTTATTGCGGGAATGATCCCGATAGACATTCTGGCAAGTGAGACACGCTGCCTGTACGAGGCAAGGAAAATGAATCCTCTTGAAAAGGATGCAGAATACCGAAAGGCGGCAAGGCGATAGTCGCTGGAGAAGTGGCAGAAACCGTGGGACGACTCGCAGAGTGGTCACTGGATCCACACTTTGATTCCCCGTATTGAGTAGTGGATCCAGCGACGACACGGTGAGATTAACTACCATCTGATGAGAGAGATTAACTACCATCTGATGCAATTCCTGTCAGGACATGGCGGTTGCAGGAAGTACCTGCACCAATTCAGGTTGGATGATTCTCCCTTGTGTCCTGAATGTGGTTGCACACCTGAGGACCCGGAGCATGTTATGTTCCACTGTCCACGATTTCTCTCAGAAAGGAGGAGTCTGGAAGACTCCCGGAAAACCACCCTAAGCCCGCAGAACATCGTCGGGGAAATGTTGAAATCGGAGGGAAACTGGTGTGCGATGAACACCGCAATCAAACGAATACAAGAGGAACATGGAAGAGCGGAGCGCGCAAGGAGTACGCGAAGAACGGAAGGCGTGGTCGCGTAAAACGCAGTCCACTCCGCGAAGTAATGCTTTGCGGCGGTCCCGCGGGGAAGGAAAAAGGAGAAAGTGGGGGTGGTTTTAGTGGGTGAGAATCCCACACGCTGCTGCAACCTGGCGCGGCAGTGTCTTTGTAAGATTTCCACCTCCATCCATGAAAAAAAAGACAAGACACGCAGACAGACAGACAGACATTGAACCGATTTTAATAAGGTTCTATTTTACAAAAAGAACCTTAAAAATTGTGCATCTATTTATAAATTTAAGCCTTAAAATACACCCCTTTTCGATATCTGCTCAAAGTTAAGGGGGTCATCCCGTGTGAAGGCCGTTTTTTTTTTGGCTTTTTTTAGAAATTTTTTGTGAAGAACTGGATAAAGATACAAATACCAATTTTTCACCATAGATTTATTAATATCTTGAGCGTTCATAGTAATTTTTCCAGCCCGATCGCATAGTCCGTTATTGAAATACTGAGCACTTTATACACCCATCTGCAAAAAATATGTTTTTCTGCTGCCACGCTAGAGGGCGCTGTGATCATCTTAAAGGAAAAAAAAGTAAACGGCATTTTAACGTACAGACTTAACTACAGTCCGCAAACTAGGATTATGAAAAACTAAAACTAAATTTTTGGTGCCCTGTTAAACTGTTTTTTTATGAATTTTGGTGTTTTTTCACACCTTTAAGGAATAAAAAAAAAACTACTGAATCAATTGCAATTATACTAGTTTGCGGACCGTAGAAATATGTTCTGAATACATGTGAAAATTTCTAAGAATTTCGTTGGATAGATTTTGGGCTATGGTGGCAGCCGATTTTCAACATGCAGTTTCGAAAAAACATATTTAAAAAGTAGAATGCGATTTTTAGCCATAAAACCTTAATTGGCCTGTATGTATGTAGCTTTGTACTGATGAAGGGAGTAAGTTGCTCCCGAAAAATATATATACATAATAAAATAAAATTGTAGTTTCGAGTAAGCTACTGGTCTATCAATTTTAGACTTAGCTACAAATGATAGTATGCTGCTCCCAAGCCCAGGAAAAGGAGGAGGGTTTGAGGCAACGTACTCTGTACTATCTTCACTAAAATCAAAATAGAATGCTGAGATCAGGGAAAGAGATAAATAGAGTATAGTTGGAGTTACTCCACTATGCTAAATCCTACCTTATCTCTCTTGGTGACAGGCCCCGCGACAGGCCGACCAATAAAATGCATACAATGTCGTTACAAACATGATGATCGGATTGAGTCACAAGCCTCGGAGAAATGCTAGGGCATCCACCTCAGTTGCAGGACGTGGCAGGACG
This sequence comes from Hermetia illucens, assembly GCF_905115235.1. Taxonomy (NCBI): domain Eukaryota; kingdom Metazoa; phylum Arthropoda; class Insecta; order Diptera; family Stratiomyidae; genus Hermetia; species Hermetia illucens. The sequence goes on from NC_051852.1 coordinate 70,091,521, forward strand.
GGCCCCGGTCCTGTCGAGAAATGGGCAAGGGTTCTTGAGGCATGGACGGCGTCAGGACGTAAGTATGTTAGTCCGAACAAAACGAACAAAACAAATATGTGTCTGCACGCTAAATGTTGGTACCCTAAGTGGAAAGACCGAGGAACTCGCAAGATCCTTTCGGAAAAGGCGCATTAATATCTGCGCTCTGCAAGAAACCCGATGGTCTGGTGCCAAAAGCTGCGACATTGAACGCGAACGCGGTAAAAATGGCTATAAACTTCTCTATTTTGGTAACCCATACACTCAATATCTCAAAGGTTTTCCGTGATGCCATTACAGAAGTCGAACGATTTGATGATCGGCTGATGAAGCTCACCATTATATCAGCTGATCGCACTATTCACTTCTTCACCGCGTATGCACCACAGACAGGTCGACCTGATGCCGAGAAAGATGCCTTCTGGCAACTTCTCGATGAAAAGACTTGTCACGTACCTGCTGACGACTATATTATTATTGCCGGCGACCTTAATGGTCATAGCGGTAGACGGCAGACGGTAACAGGTGCCATGGCGAAAAGGGGTTCGGAGCGCGCAATGAGGGTGGCGAGCGTATAATCAATTTTGGGGACACCCATGACCTTGTACTTATGAATACATGGTTCATCAAACAATTGTCTCATCTTCCTACATTTTATAGTGGGAACAGTAAAACGCAAATCGATTATATTCTCATAAGACGCCGACATTTTACCACCGTCACTGATTCCAAAGTCGTTCCCTATGAGACCATCGCACGTCAACATCGGCCATTGATTATCGTCCTGCGAATTAAGCCTCCGATAAAAAAGCGTGAGGAACGCACTAGCTCGCGGCGCATCAAATGGTGGCGATGTGGTGAGAAGAAGGAAGAAACCACCTCACTCATACGATTGCCGACCATTTCGAATGTGGAAGAATCGTGGAACCAAATGAAAGACACGATCCACAAAGCAGCCTCTGCTACCCTCGGGGTCAACAAGCAGGGTGAGCGGTACATCAACCGAGATACTTGGCTTAGGAATGATGATGTTGAAATGAAGGTCCTTGAAAAGAAACGCCTCTACCACAAATTTCTCGACGATAAAACGCCTGCCGACGCCACCCAAGCAAACCATTACAAAAATCTTTACGATAAACTCGACACTCGGGATGGGGAGAGAGATCTGTATCGACTTGCTAATAGCCGTAACGAACGCACACAGGATATCGAACACTTCTGCTGCGTTAATGACAAAGACGGTACTTTTCTTAACTATCGTCGAGCTGCAACGGATAGGTGGCGAGAATACTTCGAGCAGATTTCAATTGAAGAATTTGCTCATCCTCTACTTCCACAATCATTGCCGACATTTGAAGCAGTTCTACCAGTCAGCGCAACTGAAGTCGAGGAGGCAATAAAACGAATGAAATCGGGGAAAGCAACAGGACCTGACGACATCGCATCTGAGCTCTGGAAAGCGAAGAGCTCGGACCCAATACTGTGGCTCAGTGAATTTTTTAATCGGGTTATTCAGGAAGGCAGAACACCATCTGACTAGCAGGAAAGTACCATGGAAAACCATATGGAAAAAGAAAGGTAGTCCAGAAGAATGTTCAAATTACCGTCCGGTCCGGTTGCTTTTCCATACCTTGATGTATTTTGAACACATTCTTCACAACCGTATTCGCGAAATCGTTCAAATAACCATGAATCAAGCCGGATTTGTCAAAAACTGCAGAACTACTGACGCAATACACCGTGTACCACACGAACTCATCTGGTATGATTTACGACAACACTTAGTGCCAGAAGAACTCGTGCGCTGGGTTCAATTGCTCTACCACGATCTGTAAAGTAAATTTCGAAGTATGGCGGGTGTATCAAAACCGCTTTGTGTCTCTGTTGGTGTTCATCAAGGAAGCGCCCTCTCACAAACAAACACTCCTCTTTGTTCTTGTTATGGACACCGTCACATGGGATATCCAACGTCCTGCGCCCTACACACTGCTTTATGCAGATGATATTTTCCTAGCATATGATAGCAAAAATCCTCTCGAGATATTTTCCTAGCATATGATAGCAAAAATCATCTCGAGCAACTTGTCCAAAAATAGAATTATCGCCTCAGGCAACACGGTCTCAGATTGAATCTAAACAAAACTGAATTTCTGAAGACCGAATCCCCTTGAAACAGGCACAATCACTGTCAGCGACAGTGATCTGCCCAGAACTGAGCGATTTAAATATCTCCGGTCCCACGATATCAGCCAATGGAGAACTGCGTTATGAACGCATTAAGGCAAGCTGGAGGAAGTGGCGTTCTACTACTGGTGTTCTTTGTGATCGACGTATCAACGAACGTCTCAAATCTAAAATTTAGCGCAATGTCGTCCGTCCAGTCGCTCTCTATGCTTCTGAGTGTTCGCCGACTATAAAAGACAATGAACGGCGTCTTGTGGTAATGGAGACGAAGATGCTACGTTGGACTGGTGGGGTGACACGGTTTGATCACATCCGAAATGAGGATATCCGTGATCGTTATGGGGTTGCACCGACGGTGGAAAAATTGAGAGAGAGGCGTCTTCCATGGTATGGTCATGAAATTCGTGATAAAGAGAATTCACTTGCCAAGATTGGTCTGAACATCGAATTCGATTGTAAACGACCAAAAGGCAGACCTAAACAACGGTGGCTTGATACGCTGGATGGGGATTTAAAAGCCTCGAAATTGCACCCAGATCAGGCATTCGATAGAGCCAAATGGCGAAACCGATCACGACAAGCCGACCCCGCTTATGAATGGGGCAAAGACTGAAGAAAAAGAAGAAGAGGACAATATCTAACCCCTTAATTGGCCATTAATCTGCTATACCTAATCCATAGACCTTAGATTTTTTCAAGAAGCATATGTACATCCTTGGCTTCAATTTTTGCCTGTTTAGCAAAGTGATTCCAACATCATTCGGACCCATAAATGCGAGCTTTATTACGGCGATCGGCATAAATCTGGCTTGTGACTTATCACGTGTATAACACTATAATTTCCGAACAACTCCGAATATCAAAAAATCACTTTACCCATATATTCTACACTATATCTAGATACAATTGATGGCCATGCACATGCACGCATCCGGAGATCTGCGTGTATGGGTATGTTTATGCGCAGGCCGGGTAGGTGGGAAGTAAACGCCCACCCGTGGATAAAAATTGGCTATGGGAAGGATACCCAGAAATAAAACCAAACGTGGAGGAGCAGAAGAAGAATGAAGTTACGGTGCAGGGCTTCGGAAACCCAGTAACGGCGGTTTTTGGGAGTGAGCAAGCGGGCTCCCGGCTGTCGATATCCAACGACCGCAGTGCCTCAGTAGTGGGAACTTTGGCTACTGTGGCATCTAATGTTGACCCGTTCAGAAGGAGCTCGATTTTTTGCAGATCCCCTCCCACACGGGCACAAGCCCCCACGATCGCTACCCCCAGTGGGAAGCGTATAGCGGGAGTCTTCGATGAGGAAGAATCACTGACGCCGATTCACCCGAGCGATGTTTTGGGCAATGATCAGTCTGGAGCTGCCTTTACTGCCCTCGGTAAGAAGATCATGGAGCTGTGTGAGTTTATAAAGGAGCGCAGGAACATTCACCAAAATATAAGGGCCATGATAAGAGGCATCAGTTTGACGTACAGCAAGGCCCAGGATGAACGAGTAGGAAAGTCGCCGATTGGAAAAGTCAACCAGGCAACTCAAGTAACGCCGGTTCAAAACACAGAAGGGGAGAAACCGGGGAAGAGGCTGCTCGAAAAGCTAAATGACTCAACAATCCAGCAAACCCCGAAAAGAAAAAAGGACTCAACTCCGAAAAAGGCGGAGTTCATGAAAAGTACGTCTGAAGCTGCCAGTGAAAATACTGCAGATTCTACCTCGAGAAAAGGGATCGAACCTTCAAAGGCGAATGCGGAATCTTGGAGGAAGGTAGAACCGCGGAAAAAAAATTATCGGAGGAAGATTAGACCGGAGGTGATTTTCATTTCTAAACGGGGCGAAGGGTCATACGCCGACATTCTCAGGAAAGTGAAGGCAGACCCCGAACTCACCAATTTGAGAGACAACGTCAGCCGCATTAGACGGTCCCAGAAGGGAGATCTTATGTTGGAACTTAAGAAATCCAAGGATGTAACCGCGGACAAATTCTTAAGCCAAATCGGGAAGACATTAGGGCAGGAAGCCGACATAAGAGCTAGCAGGCCGGAGATCACTATAATCTGCAAAGATATAGATGAAATCACGACGAAAGTGTGAAAACTTTCGAGGGGAACAGGTTTTCCGCGGTGCTCAAATCCGACATATCCCTGAATTGTACGGCTGGAGAGAATGTCACCCAGATCACTCGATGGGTGACGGAAGCATGCGATGCTACTATGCTCAGAAGGCGATTGCTCCCCAGTAGGCAACCCACCTACTGGTGGAACAATGAAATCGCAAGTTTGCGAGCCGCATGTTTTTGGGCAAGGAGGCTTTTTTTTTTTTTTTGGGAGTAGGGTAGGTGAATGCGTTTACGTACAGAGTGTTGGACTCCCGCAACAGCACGCTGGCGGACTACCAACTAAACACCTCCCTGTCACCAGAGAACTAGCCTGGAACCGTTTGACACATTACTTCGGGCTAGCCCTCCCGCTCTCCCGGCTTTGGGAGCCTTCAAGTCAGGGAATTCCTTTCACCAACGGGAGGGGAGGGGAGGAAGGGAGTTGTTAGTTCAGGGAACCCCTTACCGTCCGATCCCTCTGCCGGTCGAGTTCAATCTTCTTCGTAGTAAGAAGAGCCCGAACATAATGCGCAATACGCAAGGAGGCTTTGCCAGAGGCTCAGGGAAAAACCCGGTGGTGACGGTCGAGAGGAGGCACAGAAGCAATTGCGTGGTCGCCTAAAGGAAGCCATTCGGAGGAGCAAAAGGAACTGCTTCAAACAGCTGTGCGACCATGCCGACATAAACCCTTGGGGCGAGGCTTACAGAGTGGTGATGAAAAGGCTGCGGAAATCACCCCAGGTGACCTGTCCGCGCCTCCTGAAACAGATTGTTACCACTCTGTTCCCTCACCACGAAAATAGGGGAAGGCAAATTTTTGTCCAGCTAAATGACGGCATAATACCGCCTGTAACTGTGGAGGAGCTGCGGGAAAATAGGTTCTGTGATAACAAGGCCCCAGGTTTGGATGGCATCCCCAACCGAGCTTTGAAACTGGCAGTGAAGACTAGACCCGACCTTTTCGCCAACACCTTCGAGGCGTGCCTAAAAGAAGGAATATTCCCTGCCCAGTGGAAAAAGCAAAAGTTGGTGTTGCTTCCGAAGCCTGGCAAGCCACCTGGAAACCCAGCGTCGTATCGTCCTATCTGCCTGTGGGATACAATGGGGAAGATGATGGAGAGAGTCATCTACAACAGACTCCTGCCCATCGTCGAAGCCAGCAATGGTTTGTCGGAACGCCAGTTTGGTTTCCGACGCGCCCACTCTACGGTGGACGCAATTGGCATGGTGGTAAACCTGGCAAAAGATGTATTGATTTCTGGCGGCTGCTGTGCCGTGGTGACGTTGGATGTCAAAAACGCATTCAACTCAGCCAACTGGAATAGAATTAAAGGGGCGTTGGCTGACATAGGTGTCCCCGGATATTTAGCGAATTTGGTGGAAAACTACCTCTCAGAGAGGACTCTCTGGTACGGGACGGATGGGGGCCCCAAAGAGTACATTGTCACAGCCGTGGTACCACAGGGATCGGTATTTGGTCCCTTGTTGTGGAATATCATGTATAATGGGGTGCTTGCTCTTCCCATCCCAGAGGGGACTACGATTGTCGGCTTTGCTGATGACCTAGCTGTGGTTGGTGCAGCAAAACACCCAGAAGATGTGGAGGTTTACGCAACGGAAACAGTGAGAGCGGTAAAGTTCTGGCTAGAAAAGGCCGGGCTGACCTTGGCGGACGCGAAAACGGAAGCGGTCTTAATAACGAAACGCAGGAAAAATAACACTGTAAAAGTGGAGGTCGGTGGACATACGGTCGTATCAAAGCCGGCTATCAAATACCTGGGGGTAATAATTGACACCGAATTGAGTTTTAGGGAACACCTAGAGTATGCATGCCAAAAGGCAGCCAGTGCCACCACGGCACTTGCAAAAATGTTGCCAAATATTGGTGGCAGAAACATTGCCGGTGGTTGGCGCTAGCCGGAGTGGTGCGCTCCATCCTGCTCGACTCGTCGCCTGTGTGGGCAGAGGCGCCTGCAAACTCTCAGAGACGGAAGCAGGTGAACTCGGTTTACCGGCGGATGGCTTTAAGGGTTTGCAGTGCTTTTAGAACCACATCAGATGAGGCAGTATTGGTGGTGGCAGGCATGATCCCGGTTGACATTCTGGCCAAAGAAATGAGTGTCCTGTACAATGCAAGACATATGGAGGGGCATGCACAGCGTAGAAATGCGGTAAGATCAGAGTCGCTTGATCTCTGGCAACGCAGATGGGACGAGTCTACGAAAGGTCGGTGGACGCACAGGCTCATTCCCAATATTAGGGTGTGGCTTGAGCGAAAAGATGGGGAGACCAACTACCACGTTACCCAGTTCCTCACGGGACACGGTGGTTGCTACAGGCAATATCTGCATCGCTTTGGGTTGGATGATTCTCCAAACTGTCCCAGATGCGATGGCATACCGGAGGATCCAGAGCATGTGATGTTTCACTGCCCACGATTTGCGATGGAGAGAAGGAGCTTAAACCAGGTGCTGGGCAGGAGCGGGACCCCGGAGACCTTGGTTACTGAGATGCTGGAGTCCGAGGAGAAGTGGCTTGCGGTTGGTTCCGCAATCATCCAAATGCAGGAGGACTTGATGAAGGAAAAAAGAAGGAGGAAAGCCGCAAATAGGAGAAGGATGAGTGCCTAAGAGCAAACCTACCCCGCGAAGTAATACCTCAATGGTGGTCCCGCGGGGCTAGGGCTGGAGAGACCGGGGGTGGTTTTTAGTGGGTGTGGATCCCACACGCGCCCGCTGTAGTTCCGCCGTTCGGGCGGCGGAGCTGCGGCGGACGTGTCTTTCTAAGATTTTCCACCTCTGTGTACGCACAAAAAAAAAAAAAATATGTGCATTAATGAAGTTTACGGGTAGTGTACATATAATTCAGATAGATGTATTTGTAATCAAGTGTAGTTAGATGCGATTTTGGTGTATCAAACCACCACCAGTTGGCGCTGTTGGTGTTGAATATTGAAGTATAAATACTCCTATATTTAGTCAAGGTGTCATTTTAGTTTTCACCATCCTTGGGATAACAGGGAATAGAAAGGAAAAAAAGAGCCAAGAACGTATACTTTTCCTGTATGAGTTCAAACTCGGTCAGCAAGCGGCGGAGATGACCAAGAACATTAACACCGCATTTGGAGCTGATACGGTAACCGAACGAACCACATGGCGTCAGGCGACGTAAACCTTCAAAGTGAGCCACGTGGACTTCCAGGACCATCGATTGACAACGACGAGCTGCGTTTGCTAGTCGAATCCGACACACGTCAGTCTGTGAGGGACATTGCAGAGAAACTGGGCGTACACTATTTGACAGCTTCCCGGCACTTGCAACAACTTGGAAAGGTGAAAAAGCTCGACAAATGAGTTCCGCATGCCCTTACGGAGCAAAACATGGCCCTTCGAATGGAAATTTGCAGTTCTCTACACACCCGCAACAGAGCCGATCCTTTTTTGCACACAATGGCTAGATGCTGATGAGCCACCGAAGCATATGCCGAAACCCAGCCTCCATCCGAAGTAGGTATAGGTGACTGTTTGGTGGTCTACAGGTGGTGTTATCCACTATTCATTTTTGACACCTGGAGGAACGACAAATGCACAGAAATACTGTGCCCAACTCGAGGAAATGCACCAAAAATTGAGTATCCAACGGCTGAGATTGGTCAACAGAGATGGTGTGATACTCCCTCCTTCACGACAATGCACAACCTCAGAAGAACGGTTCAAAAGTTGAATGAATTGCAGTATGAGACTCTGCCTCATCCACAATATTACACACAACAATTTAATACATTAAACCAGAGGTATTCAATATACATACTATATATTAAGATATATATGCTTTTGCGCACGAAGTAGATAGGAGATATGGGTACGATCAATTTATATAATAATAATAATAATCGTTGGCGCAACAATCCAATTGGATCAGGGCCTTGAAGTGTGTTAGAGCACTTTACTCAAGACCGTAACGGGACACTATAGGGTTACAGTACCCTGATTTGATTCAGATGAACTGGAATCCGACGTCAAATCACGATATATATCCCACTGTCAACAGATTTGAACCTTCCGTACGACAGCCTTGTGCTCTAACTACTCAGCTATCCGGATACTGGACAATTTATATACGTGCATGTATGTATTGCATTTGGTAATAGGCAGTTGTCTGTTTAGGGTGAGAATAACATCTATGTTTGTTTGGAAAAATATGGAAGAATATGTTGGATTTGTAGCTATATACGGATGGAAAAATATGTGTAAAACACACACACAACACATAAATCTTTATACCCGAAGCGTGAGCTTCCGGTATTCCGACTTGTTTAATTGTTGCATTCATTATCAATTAGCTATAAGCGGTCTCTTATCAGTTATATGCTATTTTTCAGTATAGGTTTTTGTTAAATATAGAATTACCTTTTTAAGGTATTGTATGAAACAAAGCCTTATTAGAATCGAGACGATGTCTCTCTGTCCGTCACACCCGATTTATTCCGAAACGGCTTGACCGATTATCACGAAAATTGGTGAGAGCGTGTGATCTGTTGTTCCCTTTACATACAGCAAGTGGCGCCATTTTATGTTAAGTTTAAGGGGGGAGCTCCCCATACATGTCAATGGAGGGTGAACCTTTTTTTTCATAAAATGTAGCCATGTGGGGTATCAAATGAAAGAGCTTAATTAGTACTTTTCGAAACTGGTTCCATATTTGATATCGGGAGTGGGAGCTAAAAAAAAACCACCAAAAAGTGTAACAGGTTTTGATCTCAGAACCTATCTAACTGAAAAATCTGAAAAAACTCACAGTGGTGCATCTCTAAGAAATCTATGCCTCAAAATACATCCGGTTCCAATATCTGCACAAATAAAGTTAACAATAGCATATTTCCACATTTTAGAAATTTACCCGGCAACCCGCCTTATGTCCATCCCAGAAGTACCAAATTCGGTATGTGGATAAGGGATAACATAATGCACAATTTGGTCAAGCTTGAAGAAAATGCAACTATTATTAACAAAGTTATAGGGGGTGAAACTTTGCGATTTTGTGTGAATTTCGTGCATTCTACAACGTGTATGACTTCATCATCCCATATCAATTTGTCAATACCGCAACTAAATCAGTTCATATGAATGGGGTCGCAAAGAATTTTTTTGTTTTAGTTTTTTAGTTATTTGTATATGCATGTCAATTATTCCAAACAGAGATGTGTGCATTTAGGTATATAGTATATGCGTGCTAATGAAGTTTGCGGGTAGCGTCCAATTCAGATAGATATATTTGTACATTAAACGAAACGTATTTAATATACGTACTATATATGTACATATGTATGCTTTTGTGCACGAAGTAAATGGGAAATATGAATACGATGGCTGTAATATGGTTGTAAAATCTACGTATGGCTTGTAGTTTGGAAAAATATGAACGAATGTGTTGGATTTGTAGCTATATTCGGATAGAAAAATCTGCGTTGATGTTTCTTACATAAGATCAACACACAACCTTTATACCCGGAGCGCGAGCTTCCTGTATTCCGGCTTAAATAATGTATAAGTGTCTATACTTACATAGCCTATCACTACAACGCGAATAAAATTATTTTTAAATAAACCATAGCTCAAATTCAAGCGATAATTAATTATGGCCGAACCGCCAAAGGAGCTGAACCACCGTGCAATTTCTGTCTGTCCATCTGTCTGTCACACGAAATTTACTCCGAACCGGCCGGAGCTATCGTCACATAATTCGGTATGTGGTCTATGAGCCGCTACACGTGCAAAGAGTGGCATTATTTTTATTTAAACCATTGAGGATTAGTTTGGTGGGTGTTGAGTTGGTGGATCTCGTGAGATCACAATGATTAAACGTTAAACAGGCAAGATCAGAATAGACTCCGTCGGTTAGAAAATAACTATGTTTTCGACGCCGAAATAGTACTTTCACTTAATCAGTTACCATATCCAACCAATTCGGAACGTTTAAAAATTGAATGCTCACAAGACGGAAAAGATAACGCGGTGATTGGCTGACACTCCATGTGACTTCACGGAAATAGCAATTTAATCTTGGTTTGTATTTGTTACTTTTTATTTTAAAAGTAATCAATCAGTTTTTAACAGAAAAATGGGTAATTGCTGTGTGAAAGGGCAATCCTTCAATTTACCTTACATTTCGGTAGTAATGGTGACAAGCTATTTAGCAAATTCTGGCAAGTAAAACGGAAAGTTCAATATGTTGTTTGCCCCATGTTAACTGTACTAAGTAGAATAATAGTATTGTAATGTTAATTAATATTTGTCTTCATCGATTGCTTCAAACATATTTTCGATTTTACAAGTGTGAGAAATATAATATAATATAATTAATGCAAATCTTTGCCATATTTCTAAAGTTACAGAGACTATGCAGTGTGGGAGTGCAGTTAATGGGCAAGGATAATGTTTACACGGCTTTGGCGGAAATTATGCCCGAACACAGGTGCACAAGGAACTTCACTCACATCTGTACCTAGAGCAATGATGAAACGGGCCGCAAGAAAATGTACTTGCATTGAACGGGATTTGAACCGTGGGGCGGTTGAATATTCGCGGTGTCTCTTCCCTTTCTGATCATATATTATCAATTATTAACAAAGTTATAGAGCGTAAAGGTTTTGTATTTGATATGAATTGCCCAAATCAAATAGATTTACATATGAACATATGTATGCAACCAGCGGTATTCAATTCAATTTGTACGCATTGTACGCGGTATTAGAATATGTTTGTTTGTTTGGGATGAGCTATATTGATGACTTTAATATTTACATGTGTATATTTTACAGTTTGGAAATATATGAGGACTATTTTGAATGTACGAATGGAGAAACGTGCATAGAAAGTTTCTCACATAAGATGCACACAAAACCGATTTGAATTATTACTAATTTCTTCGTTTTGAATGCAGCTGAATTTCACATATAAATCAACAAAACCCATGATGAACATGCATTAAATATGATGCATACCAAACTATCCACTCACAATCATCTAAGGCATGTTCCCGCAAAATTTAACTCGCGTAAAAGGACAAACAAAAATGTTAGCCCAATATGTGAGCCCATTCCCAGGTCTAGAATCAACATGTATCTGTTTCTGGGAGCTACATTTATACGCATTATTACAGCTAGTTACACATGCTGCGAATATAGTTGCAAAATGTGTTTATATAAGTAGTACAGTGGAGAACAGGGAGCTTTATTAGTTGATATTATCGTATGTTTCACGTGTGGTGATTTGATACAGTTGGAAACAACGAATGCAATTTCAAGTCAAGCAGTTTGGAATTGGTTACTATGACTGCACGTCGCACACTGGGGACTTTACAGGGCACTCGTGCTCAAAACCATGTTTTTCGTGTTAGAATCTAACTAAATAATAAATAATGAGATAAAAACAGGCATAAACTAAAAAAAAAAACCCGAGAACATTTATATTTTCAACGCTTGGTTCAGTTGTTAAGTACAGTAAGTAAGGTGAAATATTAAGATAAGAATCAGTTCAATAAAAAATGATAATAATAAAAAAAAATAGGAAGAAATATGAATGTATATTTATTTGCACTTGATTCATTTTGCGTGCAAAATAATTTCTGGGAAGTGAATTAAAATCTTATGCAGTCGGACTTACGTATTTCCATGGATATAAACGTATGTATAATTTGGCAGTTTCCAAAAAAAAAATTGACTTTTTCTTTATTTAGATCAAAACCACTTGAAATTGTTTGTAGAATCATGTAAAGTCGTCTAATAAGTTATTTATTAAGTCCAGAAATAGTTGCGGATTCTTTGAAATTTTGAAAAAACTTCCTGGCTACATCCCCATTGTTATTGCTATCGTACCCAGGTGTTGTTTGATCGGTTATTAGTAACATTTTTTCCTAAATTTTTCTTGACGATTTTTTTTTTGTTGTTCTCAACAATATCGGTTGGGATTCGCCAAGATTTAATCGGTAATTTATATGCTAGTTGCAGTAAAAATTCAAATGTTCTTATCCATGAATGTAACACTGAAATACCAAATGACAGGAAGCCATCGACAATTCTAGATAATATCATATTTGTTGTTGAATATACACATTGTTGTTAAAATTTTTAGACGCGGCACCGCATAAATAGCATCAAATTTTTGTTTGTACTGCGTATGACTGGAATTATCATCGAAACCCACTTTTAAATTAGGGTTGGAAAATACAATGGATCCAAACTTCTAATAACATCTTTTAGAGCTGACAGTAGCCGACAGGTAGTATGGTCTAAAATTGATTGTAATGGTATCTCAGCTTCACTTTCTTTTAAAGAAATATTTTCTGGGTAATATTTTAATTTTTCTTTTTGGACAAATTTGTTAAGGGGGAATAATTGCTTCGCAAACCTCCAGATTACGTTACATTGTTTCATCAGTTACTAGCAAATGTGTTGACTTCTGGACATATTTATCTTTTATATTTTTGAGCAAACCCTAGGATTTCGGATACTTTCTTCACCACGTCCAATTGCATTTGTAAAGCATAAGCTAAAACATCCGGATGATTTCCAACACGCAAAGCTGCTCTTTTCCCACGTTTCGTCTGCTCGCTACTTGCTTGGAAATCGAATAGTGGCCGACCGCAACCACCTCTTCAATGTCGGTTGATTTGAAATACGTCGGACCCTTCTAGCCATCTCTTTTCTATTTAAAAAAATCAGTCCTTATGTCTATTGCAACTGACCTTCTATTGTAACATTACATTGGCGGATTTGAAATCCCCTTGCGCGAAATTGAAATATTCACATTCAAAAATAAAAGTGACTGGTCAGATTTGAAGGCAAATTTCTCCCTAATTTCGCCATTAAAATTTGTTTTTTGCATTTTAATGTATTACATACCATTACTAGAACTCGCCCTAGTAATTTGAAGCAGAACTTGCAAAAGATAAGAAATTGACGTATATTTGCTTTTGCCACTTCGAATATATGTAATAATTAAGTCTAATACCAACGGGAAATGACAAGGACTAAGAATGGTAAAAGTAAACAATTGGGACTAAACCTGTTTAGCTGATGGTCTGCCGAAATGTTTACATTGTTTTAGTCATTTAATAAATTCAAAATAACGTAAAATTAAAATTAAGGTTTTGAGTGCTATTTACGAAGAAAAGGCCCCAGTGTGCGTCGTTGCTAGCTGCTAATGCCAAAATGGGATGATCATTTTGAAAGACTGCCAAAAAGTATATTTAAAGGACAATGGTCCACCGACGACGTTACGAAAACCATGAGAAGACACTATAGATGCACACAACAAAAACGTTACTTTATTTATCGAGCTGAGTACGAAGTCGTGTATCACAGAACCCAAGGGATTGTCAACGCATGGAATTAGCAGCTTTCGAATTTTTTATTTAATATTTTTTTATATGTGTGTTGATGTTTGTTGATATGTTTGTGTTGATATATTTCTGATACAACTTATTTTCATATTCATTCAGTTCAAAATACGTACCTCGTTTTGAATAATAAAAATATACTTCTATTCAATAATTAAATATAATCAATAATTCAACGTACCTCGTTTAGTGAATCCATTAGAAATTAAATATTGCCGTAACCATTCTCTAGTTAGTTCATTTTTAGTCATTAGTTCTGCACCGAAGTCGATTTTGTTTTCTATCTTAAGTGACAGATTCACAAAAGTGGGCTCTCCATTTTCAAACTGAAAAAAAGGAACGCTGGTTTTTGTGATAATATTCATTTGCATTGAATTCGCATTAGAACTTTTCCTTTTTATTGCCCATTTTCTGAAAATTTCACTTGAGCTGAATGCGATGGATTCGGACGGACGAGGTGTTTTCTTGTGTAAATATTCATTGTAGTCAACAATATGATAGTCACAGTCTAAATCAACAGCATGTATATCCATATGTTCTCCATAAGTGTTCTTTCTTATTTTTCCATCATCTAGTGATAAGCAGCGACAATCTGCTTTCGATAACATCTGCTGTCTAATGATGTACTCCAAAGTTTGATGACAAACAAATTCGGTTCCAGAACGAAGTGGTAATGGTTCATCAAAAGAGATTAATCCATTCGAATTGCAATCTGATGGAGTAATTTTAAATGCTATCTCCCAACTTTCTAATGTGGGGCAACAGTTTAGAAGAAGGATTGCTGAAGCCTCAGGAAGGATAATGGCAGTCTCTGCAAATAGGCGCTCTATATTCTCTTGATTTGAAGTTTGAAATGAAAGAAATTCAATTTCAGAAATACTTTTCTCTGATTTCAACACATTAGTAAAGTTGAAATTTGGTAAATATTCGATAACATCACCGCTCTGTTTAACAATCTCGCCTTGTGTATACTGTATCGCATTCTCATTTTTTGACCCAAATGGAATTGCACTTTGAATTGAGTAGAACTGATTACCTTTGTTAATAATCTTCTGTGCTTTATTTTGAAGGATTTGCAAGTATTGTGCTATTAATACTTCCTTTAGCCTTGAAGTTCGAATTGGCTCTACACACAACATCTTTTCCACAATTGCATTGAATTCTTTCATTTCCTGAACTCTTTTATTTGATGTAAGAACTTGCGACGAAGTCTTCATTTTCTCTTGATCATGAAGCAAAACTTGCAGACCTGACTTATGCTCCTTTTCCGTCAGCGCCGAAACTTTTGTAAATACCGCAAACATTTTCGACATTCTAGTTTTGCTCACTAATTCCGAATTATCCACAATAGGATTTACTATTACTTTTTTGCTTCTTGGATCGATAGAAACTGCTTCGTAATCGATACTAAGCTGAGTTTCATTCTTTGACGTAAGTGGTGCCTCTATTTCATTCAAATGACAGAAAAAAATATCACTGTTTTTCGCCGAAAAAGTGTCATCGAAGTATTTCAAATACTCTCTGGATTGCCGAATTTTATACCATGACCTTAAAAAATCAAAAGAAAATATTAAAGCTAGAGAGTGAGAATATCTTACAATAAATAGGAGAAATACAACTGCGAAGGTAATAACCACAAATAAGGATTCAATGGCTTCAAGCTCATAATTCAAATTCTATTTTATACAAGATAACAGCCTCTTCAGAAAAACCAATTTCTCAGCTAATGAAGAGCTTAGGACGATATCGCAGGTCTCTAAAAATCTGTCCTAGCCACCTAAAGCCCTAATTCCAACGGCACAAATTAAACATCTTTCCCTTAGCTCGTCGCCTCATTTAAATCGAATTTACCACTTTTCTCGGCTCGCGTATGAAGGCACCGTTATTTCAACTGGCCTTCGGGTCATTTCCTACCGACTACGATGTTCATAGCGATTCCAGCTAGTGAGTTCTTGTCATCGCGAAATATATGATCATACCATCGAAGATGCCGCTCTCACAACTTTCCGCGACCCGCACAACCCCCTATCGACCACCGATGGCTTCATTTCGCACGTGATCATAGCGTGTTATGCCCTGCCACATTATAATCTGCATTACCAGAAGGCGCCGTTCATTGCCTATCATTTTTGCCCACGCCTGGGACCAATAGAGGGCACTTACTGAACGGCACTGCGGTAGTTTTCAGATTTGCGACATTTATTATTGGAACCCACTATATCCAGGCTATGCAGATGTGTGAATCAATTTCATAGAACAATTCAACGTTGGCGGAGAGCATTGACCCGAGATACTTAAACGGCCCAGTGCTGGACAGATCGTTGCCGCTGACAGTGATAGTACCTGTCTCACTAGAGTCGGTCGTCAAGAACTCTCTTTTATTCGGATTCAATCGAAGATCGTGGTGTATAAGTCAATGATTGTATTTTTGGACAAGCTGCTCGAGATCAGCTTTATTGTGAGACGCTAAGAGGGCGTCATCTGCCTAAA
This sequence comes from Hermetia illucens, assembly GCF_905115235.1. Classification (NCBI taxonomy): domain Eukaryota; kingdom Metazoa; phylum Arthropoda; class Insecta; order Diptera; family Stratiomyidae; genus Hermetia; species Hermetia illucens. The sequence continues at coordinate 70,107,714 of NC_051852.1, forward strand.
GCAATGTGTAGGACACTGGCCGTTAGATGTCCTGCGTGACAGTGTCAATATCAAGAACAAAGAAGAGCGAGGTGAAGGCACTTCCTTCATGTACATCGACAGGGATACGGAGTGTTTTTGGTACATCTTTTTTTGAAATCCCAATTCAATCTAGCGCACGAATTCCTCTGACACTAAATGTTGTCGCAGTGCATATCAGATGAGATTGTGTGATGCACGATCAGACGTCTTCTCTAGCTCCATTATCCTAACCGTACAGGCAACGTTCTGTCACCAATATCAAATATTAACATTCAACAGCCGATATTACTAAATATTCCTTATCAATAGAGGTGAATGCCATGCATTTATCAGATTCATAGCGTAATATGTATAGTACCGCCAAGTATGTGTAAATGAAGACATTTCATATAACAGAAGAAGAAAGCAAAAGAACCCATATACTACAGTATGTTTTTTTTTTTCGTTTAAGAATTGTAGCTTTGATCAAGTTCTAATTTCATTTGTAATAATTCGTACCCACATTGTGTTTTGCGGATTATAAAAAGTGTATAACACCTTCGTTCGGTCACACTGCTTCCAGAGTGGAGGTAAAGCAGCGCCTGATAAGTTACCTTTGCCCTGGACGAAACCGTTAGCCACCTTCGTTTTTTTACTATAGAAAGATATTTTTCACATGCAAAGAACAGGAAATCTTGATTCTGGGGAACGAGGATTACATCACTTAAAAATTTATGCATTTTGTATTGATTTGTCGGCATCGTGTGTAAGCAAGAAATCCTCGAAAACATTTTTCAATATCAAACCCAACTTAGAGACCAGGGAATCATATACAGATTCGAAAACGACACCCGGCATCATCACTTTGGTGATGTAGTGATGTTTGGATTGGGCTTGGTTAAATGTGATACTACGCTTTAAGGTGATTATCACTTTTGTGATATTACATACATCAAATATCCACCTTTATTGCGATGTTGTCAGGTCCATTTACTTTGCCCAGTTTCATTCGTGTAATTGGCTCTTCAACTTGTGATGCTGACAAATGGGATTTTCAAACGGCAATCGAAATGCTGACAAGGTTTGCGAAAATGATGGATGGGTAAATTTCTTTGCTCGATGTATTCTCGCCACAATCTGTCTTTTGTTAGCAATGTACCATTGTATTGTTAATACAACAGAAGTATTCAATTCTTACATGCGAAATGGCAGTGTAATTTTTTTTCTCACAATTTGGTTATGTAGGGTATCAAACAAAAGGGATAATTGCTGATCTTATTTCCAATATTAGGCAAAATTCATGTATGGCAACTTGAGGTCGTTTATTAAATTTCAATTAATGCCTTGCAAAACAGAGGGAAATATCTCTGAACGAATTCCTTTGGGTGATAACTATACGTCAACTGAGGATGACCCAGCGGTCAGCCGATTGACTCTAAAATTAAAACTGGAGCTCAATTTAGTGGCAATGATACTGTGAAAGGAGTATCGAAGGAAAGCGACTAAAGAGCACCAGAGATAGTGATGCTGAGGAGATGATTCGGTTGGAAGATCAAATAGTAAGAATATTGGAAATGGATATTCTACGAGAGTGAGGCGGGGATAGAGACTAAAACTTTTTATTTTTCAAAAGTTAACTTCCATTTACCAGTTTACACAAATACAAAAACTAGATATACGAAATGTGATTCTGAAACACTCAGAACAGGTCTCAACACCTGCACTATCACACTCTTCTTGGGTTTCTTTTGATGATTCCGCTTCTAATATAGATACGGTTTAAAATGTTGACAATTATTAATATTATCACTTTAATTTATGTGTACATTTATGTAATGTAAAATTAAATTACTGGATAAGACTACGATCTTGCCAGTCCTTATGTATTCCTCGGAGACTTGGGTTCTTAGCAAGAAAAATTGCGAACTCTTCGCCGCGTTCGAGAGAAGAATCCTCCGAAGAATTTTGGCCCCCTACATAGACAATTCCGTAGCCTACATAACGATGAAATATATGAACGATAACACGACGGTTGTGGATAAAATACCGCTCAACAGGTTGCGGTGGGCGGTCCGTATGAATGAGGATGATCCAGCCACGAAAACCTATAAGAGCAACATCTATGATAGAAAAAGAAGACGAGGTAAACCCTACCTGAATTGGTGCACCTCGGCGCAAAACCGGGTTGTCCCCTTAAAGTTACATCTTTCTTCTGGTGAAATTGGTTCACGAAAGTTTGTTTTTTGCTTTCTAATATCTCCTTCAATAATCGTCAGTATGTAACCAAATGGTTTAGAGACATTCTGGCATATTTAAAAAGTTATTTGGGTAACTTTTTTCCCGTAAGTTAGTAGTTTCATGTATGCCGGTTCTCTTCTTTTTGACAATTTTACACTCAAGTGACCTTACGCTCATTGAATAATATACGCTACGCTGCGCTACATTCCGCTACGCTTTTAGTCTGCACTGGACCTAGTCTGCGCTCGGCCTAAATGCTTAAAAGATAATTTTGGAACATTTGACCGCCGTTATTTTGATCAACATTTGGTAAATAGGGTTTTCCGGAATGGTTGCGGGTTGTCGCACTTCATTTTTAAGTCGTAAATTTTGGATAACAGGGTTGTCGTTTGGGGATATTCGAAAGATTAAAATCGCAAAATATGGGGTGGCGGAATGTGAAAATTTGTCACCTCTTGATTTGAAATTGAATAAAACGTTTCAAAGCACCACCGTAGAATTCAATTAACATGCATGCAATTAACTTTTTCTCAAAATTGATTGGCTCCAAAATGAGGAGCGGCAGCCCTAACCTTTTTTATCGAAAACGATCCGCGATTCGCACCCACCAACACAATAAAAAATCTAAAAAAACAAACGCCCATTCTAATATTTTACACAATAGGCTCCCCGCCATATTTTCACTAATGACAGAAATTACTTGTATGGTGCAACCTAACAAAACTCTCAAAAACCGTTTTGGAAAAATGTCTATCAGCAATTGAAATTTCAAGCAAATTCAAACAGACTGAATAGCCCGCGCCATGTTGTGAGACGTCACAACTCTACCGAGGAGACTTCATTGGCATGGCAACCCATAAAAATGTATAACTGTCAATTTCCCGTGGCATTTACAATTCAATTAGTGCCTTCCACAGTTCTCACAACGAATTCATGTAAATTAATTACATTCAAAAGTAACAGCCAAAAAACGAAAAGCGCCACCATATTGCAAATGACGCAACAAACTCTCTCTCACGCATCGCAAAAGCTTTCCGAACTTTTCTGCGTGCGGCATTGCGCATCGAACTTGTATATTGCTTCATACAAGTCCGTGTAATGAACTTCATTTGACAGCTCTCTCACTACGGAAATACGCAGTTACTCTGCTGTTGTATTTGGGCCTTAAGCATTCGGAGATCGGAAAGACCACAAACGCGGAGGATACCGTTCCATTCCATGGATCAAGTTTGATGGCATTCCACGCAACTGCCGTGGTATGTTCAAAAAGCTTTTAGGAAACTGAATTAGGTGCAACAGGGAGTTTCGAGTTGCGACTCCTGGAAATTACAAAACTGTCAAATTGTCACTTCGATCACGATGAAAATCGAACGGGACAGGAGCCTTCGCGAGCATTTATGAGACGAAGCTATAAGCTGTGTCCGATATCACTCGAGTCTCGCGATGTGTACGGACAAGCACCACCAAAGTCGTTACCTTTGGCTTGTGAGTTTACTGCCAAAAAGGGATTTTGAGGAGGTAATTATTTAGGAGATACTCTTCAGCTGATTTGACATTTCATCGCCATGCGAAGGCGATCGAAATCCGACAGAATACTCGCGATTAGACACAAATCTCAAACGGTACGCGTTTGTTTGCAAGAATTCTTCAGAACTCGCATTCATAGTGTGCAGTCTTATTTGGCGAATCACAACTTGGTGACGAAAACCGCGTATGTTTCACGAATCTAGACATGCAAAATCACAGATTAGTAAATAGAGAAATCAGGGAGCAAATAAGATCGGCTTTAGTTGCCTTTCTGTAGAATTATATATAAAGCTAACTCTACCGAACACTCAACGTAAATACTCACCAACTCAACTCACAAGGCTCTTCCATCTCTTCTTTATGCCCGCTTATATTATCCGTTAACTTGTTTTGGCCCCGGCAGCCTAATATCAATGCCGTAGCTTATTTGACATATATAGCAAGAACATGGATTACATCGACGCTTTCCCGGATTGACACTTAGGTTAAAGGCAGTGTACACAGACTAGACAAGGTAATATCAATACGAAACGTCAAATTGATGATAACGTCACTTGGACTGATACAATGTGTAGTGAAAATTAATAAATATCCGGTATCACTGGAACTATCATGGCTAAAGGAGAGTTATAGATTAAGATTTGTAGGAAACATCTCTGCTATGAAAAAGTCCATATCTATGAAAATCGACAGAAACATCTGAGAGATATTCGATTTTAAAATTCCAATTTGATAAGATAGTCACAGATTTGTTGGTTCTGCGACCAAAAATGAAATCATGACTAGAATTTATTATTAGCAAATTGGATCACGATTATGTTCGATAAAGAGCATAAACGTAACATGAACGCACCAAATTAATAAATAATATTAATAACTTTTCTCTTTTTAGTGGGCGGTTCTGGAAGGAAATAATTTCGATGCCTAATTCGAAAATAGAGACAGCATTTTAAAAATAGCTTTTTAACGAAATCGCCTTTTGAAGTAACTTTTGTCACTAAAATTTTATCATTTAAATATTTCGTACGGCCGTGTCCGCATTTCACTTTTGCTCACTGTATATAGTTATGACCCGAACTAGAACTAACGAAATTATTCAAAGGTAGAATTTTGGCTGCTTCTAATAAATTAAATATCAATTCAAAAACGTCTAAAAAGGATCTTAGTGCCAACGAATTTCGATGTTGTGTTGTGATTATTCTCATAAAACAATAATTAAAACCGATCCAGCAGTTCCTGAGGTTTCCGAAGATATTTGCGACCATTTGGAGTGTAAAAAGTTATTAAGTCTAAATACATATCGAAACCGCATAGCGAATATTATCATTTTTAAAAGTACTGGGCACTTGCCCACGAAAGAGTAGTCCGCGCACTGAATAGCAGAAATAAGTTCCTTCTCAAATATGTGCGGCCCGCTATCAAGTAGATGGTAGGCTCAAGACAACTCATCTCAAAGAAAAATTTTCATCTCTATAAGCTTAAACCAGTTTAGGTTCTAACAACGCGATTTCGGTCGTTACAATTCATACCCTTGGCGGATTTTGAATTCAATATAAACGAGCCAAATACCACCGGTCACGCCGCTCCGGGTAGAGAGAGGTCAAGATATTAATAAATCTATGGTGAAAAAAATTCTAAAAAATGCATTAGAGTCTTTATTCATTTCTTCTTAAGTGGGATGACCCACTTAGTAGAAGTTTAACGAAACTAGCAGATACGACAAACGCTTATTGTAGGCAGTCGCATTCAACTCTTATTGAGGGATTTCACATATCTGACAGATATGACTTTGCAAGGAACACTGCAATTGAGGCTTTTTCGATCATATGGACATGCCATTCGCACTGGCGGGAACTCATCTGCGAAGATTGGTTTGAGAATGGAAGTCGATTGAGAATAAACCAACAACAAGGATGGCTTGATATGCTAAATGGTGATTTGAGAGCCTGTCAATTCCATCATATTAGGTCCATAAATTAGCAAAATGGTGGATTTGACCGAGGACAGCCGGCCCCGCATTTGCCTATCATAGTTCTGACTAGTCGCTGACAATTGACAGTTCACTTGTCAGTGGATAAAAGCATTGAATGGAAACTTAGCATTATATGGTTCTGGAAGAGACGAAGTCATAAAAATGATTATAATAAATAAAGAATCTCAACTCGGAATTTCCTGCTGCTATTAATTAAGTTGGCTAAAAAAATTTTAGAGATGCCATGCCAAAAAAATCCACAATGCCATTGAATACTTTCCACTTAAAATCGCTAATAAGCTGGTGCAACGCAAATAATCGTAGACGCAAGTGATTATAAGTTCTATTCAAGGTTAAGAGGAAAAACTTAAAAATTAGAATTTATTCGTTTTATTAAAGAAATTCCATTCTTAAGCATCTTCCTTCAACTTATAATATTAATTGAATTAAATCTTAAATTTAACACCTCTTTTAAATGTTCTTTTATCTATCTATTCAATTGCATCTGATTATTAATATCTTATTTTATGGGTGGAAAACGTAACTCAAAAATCAGGGCCATGCGCTTGTACGAAGTCTAGTCCCCAAAATATGTCTCATTAGGAGATCTGTTTAAATAAACTTAATAATAAATTATTACCAGCTTTTAGGATTGGACCGGATAACCCCTCTTAGGTTCATCCTAGTTTTACTAAATTGCAGCAACCTAGGGAACAGTATCGCGTTCAACACTGCAAAGTTTCATGAGAATCCGGCTATTAGTTTGCTCCGAATTTACTGCATCTTAAGCCATGCAAATAAGATGCTGACGTCATAGTTAACGAGAATAATTGACATTCGAGTAAAAAAAGTCGAATATATAAAGAATTTACTTACCTTTACCCTTTGCTGCTATTAAGTGAGTCCTTTTTATGGTTTTGTGTGAAACAAAACCTTATTAAAATCGATTCAATGTCTGTCTGTCCGTCTGTCGGTTTGTCACACCCAATTTACTCGGAGACATCTGGACCAATTATGTGGTCTGTGTGTCCCATTATATGTAGCGATTAACACCATTTTAGGTTAAGTTTGGAGAGGAGGTCCCCACACATTATTTGCATATCAGTATCAATTACTCGAGGCAGACATGTGTATGTACTCGTATATGTATGTGTAATAAAGCTTGCCTGGTTACCAGCGGTTTCTAGTTTACGTACGCGCATTTGTGCAAGGAGTGCCTGAAGATGCGTTAGATCAATTTATCAATGCGGTAGCAGACAATGTTCGTTTATTGTTTATTTTTATGATGAACACAGTATTTATGTCAGCGATATGTATGTTGATATGTGTATCATCTGGTTTAGCGCAATATTGTAGAATATTTTGTATTCAGGGAGGCAGGGAGTTTCTCACACAAGATTAACCCAAAACATTTATACCCCAACACGCCCAGCTCCCGGTATCCCGACTTGTTTGTTTGTGTGTTTTTGGTGAACTTCTTCATATTTGCTAATAATGTTGAACTGCTGCTGTCAAGCGTATGAAATTAGTTATTATCAGAGCAAATTATTTCTATAAATAGCTGCTGACACAGTTGAATTTTGCATTATTTTGCCAGTGCAATTGCCATGCACTCAAAGTTCCTCACATATGGAAACAAAACCTTTTATATCTAAAGCGTCCAGCTTCCAGTTTTCCGACTTTTTTAAATTTATTTGCGAGTTTCTCTGCCGGTGTATTTATATGCACTTTCATGAGATTGCTTTTGTATCTGAAATACAAGAACAATCAATTAGTAAATTGGTGAACATTATAGCGGGAAGTGAAGATATAATGACGTTACGTTGTTAAAATTTGTTACAAAATGGCTGTATTTCTCCATATAAATTTCAAGTCAGTATAATTCCCTTTTCAATTTCTTCAATATAACTATGATTATTAGCTTTGCTAATTTTACCCACAGTTAATTAAATTTTCCAAATTCTTTCTATATTTATTTACAGGGAATTTTGGTTACGAAATTTAATCACAATTTGATCAACTATATCAATTTTTGTGTAGTTAAGAGAAGGTATAGGGCGTAAATAAGATGTTGATACTGGGTTGTTGTAAAATATTGGAATACTTAATACTAAGCATAGGATGTTGCTATTAACTTTTGCAGATAACTATATAGTTAGTTATACGTTGAAATTCATAAAAACGGGTAGCAGTGTTTCGAGAAAGTAGCCATTACATTTTTACATTAAAAAAAAACATGGAAAAAAAATTTATCTACATAGAGTCCTCAATTCCAGCACCACATAGTAAAAAGCCTGCTGCAGCGCCAATATCTAGGTAACACTTGCTCCTTGCTCCCACCTTTTTTTATTAATTTGGTTATCATCATTATTAATATTTCGAAGGAGTTCAAGGATTTGCTGGCGATTGTTGTTGTACATTATATCGAACATATAATCCTTTTTTGAAAAAAGCTGTTTGTTAAATTATCAAGATAATCCGCAGAATATTCATCCGGTCCAAGGTTCGAATCCCGCGCCGTGCAAAACCGATATTTTGAAAATTTTTCAGAAAATGTACATTCGGTCGCCACTCAGGTAAAGACGCCAGTGAAGTATTTTATTCACCTTGTGTTCGGGCGTTATTCTCGCTAAAGCCGTATAAACATTGTGTTGCGCATTAACTGCACTTTCCCCACTGCATCGTCTTTATAAGTTTTAAACTGGGACCTGCAAATCAATTATGTAGCAATATGTCGGAGATTTGCATTAATTTAATTTCTCACATTTGCAAAATAGAAAATATGTTTGAAGCATTCGGTGCAAATAGGTGTCGGTGTCAACATTACAACACTATTATTGCAATAGAATCCCCGCTTTAGAAAATGACTGAGCAATTTGAATCTTATCCACGTGAAAGTATCAGGTTAAATGTTTATTAGTTTTTACTTTTAGAGTAATCAATCAGTTTTTAACAGGAGAGTGGGAAATTGACGCGTGATTTCTTCAAGTTACTTTACGTTTCAGTAGTAATCGCAACAAGCTTTATAGCAAATTGTGACATTTTTACCTGAACGGCAATAAAACGTACATTTCTGAAAGATTCACAGGTCGCAAAAAAATGGATTTGCACTCAAAGACGCCTCAAAGTCCACTGCGTGCATCGTCTTCGTTGTCCGTTTCGCTTCGTTTAAACTTAGCAAACCACTTTTGAACGTTTGATTTTATTGGTGTCCGAATAACGTTTATCAAGCCAAGCCTTGGCTTCAATAGTATTTTTTTTCGCAGAAAGCAATGCTTTATTAACCCATAAAATTCCTTTTTATCTAATTTCTCCAAACTAACAAAAATTGTTTCATTCAAAATGCTCTATCCCATAAACTAATAGTCCGACCGATGTTAAATTTGTATACGTATCTTTTGACGGTTAGGGTTATGTAAAAATCATATGAATTTAATACTTGTAGCGCCACCTGTGTGTTGCCCCACGACTTTTTTAGCCCAACTTTTACTTGCTCTGGGATAATATCGTAAGTAACTCTTATATATATTCATGGTTGTATAAACCTGTGCTCCTATTTGAATACGAACTTTATTTGTTGGTATCGAGTAATTTCTATCTAACAACATTAACTGATATTTTAATCTGTTAACATAATCTTTCTTTATTGGAATTAAAAGAGTCTCGTTTTTTGGTTCTGAATGAATGGTAACATTATCGTTAATGGGTGCGGGTATCGGTGTAGATCCATTTTGAACTTGCAATGACTCAGAAATACTTTCAATGTTTATATTATCTGCAAGTTGAATGTTTTATTCCCTTCAAATATTTATTATTTCTTGTAGAGTCTTTTTAGGCTGTTTACGAATTATTGATGATTGTTCGCCCACATGTATTGTCTGTACCATCCTTAATACGTGACAAAATGTGCGTAACTGGATTATTTTTACCTTTAATATGATTTATTTGAAAATCAAATTTGTTCAAATGAAGTTTCCATTTTATGAGTTTTTCTTTTTGTGAATTAACCAAATTAAAGGACCATGGTCTGTTAAGAGTTCAAAAAGAAGAGCAAACACATAAGGCCTAAAGTTGTTTGTTGGCCAAACAATGGCACGCAACTCTTTCTCAACTGTAAGATGGGCATTTAGAATACGTGTTGCGTAAACTATTGGAGTGGCACCTAAGAGTTTTCGAAAAATCTGAATATTCTTATATGGATGAATTAGTGAGAATCAGTTTCAGTTTGCTAGAATATTCTATATATTCGATGTTATTGCTGTATATTTTCACATAATTTTTCAGACAGAACTGTTAAAGCAGAATAATCCCTAATGAATTCTTTATAATACCCCGCCCAGGAACGATCTAACTTATTTAATAGTCTTAGGAATTTTATCCAATTTGATGGGACTTGTTTTCCTCACCCATACGCCCACCCAACCTATTCAGCCGGATTTTATCCACAACCAGGCTGTTTTGGTATCGTTTATAAATTTCGTCGTTATGTAGGATACGGAATCGTCCATCCTCATGTAAGGGGCCAAAAACTTCTTCGGAGGATTCTTCTCCCGAACGCAGCCACGAGTTCCCATTTTTTTTTGTTAAGAACCTAAGTCTCCGAGGAATACTTGAGGACTGGCAAAATCATTGTCTTATACAGTAAGAGTTTTGACCCTATGGAGAGACGTTCCGAGCAAAATAGTTTTGGTAAGCTGAAATAGGCTCTACCAGTAGGCAACAACCGTGCGCGGATTTCATCGTCGTGGCTGTTGTGATTTTCGCGTATGGTGCCTCTCGCGGTTATCTCAGCATCACAGATTACTTTTTCCAGGGAAAAGGTAAAAAGGTGCACGATAGAGCATCTTCTTATTTTAGACCGTTGTTGATGTCGAACGGTCTCGAGAGTGATCCTGTTGCTTTTATCTGACCTTGCACATTGTCCAGGTCAACTTAGTCAATCTTATCCATTTGGTCAGAATACCGAATTCTCGCATAGCCATATCTCTGGCTATGCTATCACAAGTGGCTTTGAAGTGTATGAGCTATTCCAACAATCTTTCTATTGCTTGCCGTAGAGAGAAAATCTGATCTGTTACTGATTTGCCCACCTAGCAGGATAGCGGAAAATACCTTATAGATGGTACTCAGCAACGTGATATCTCTATAATTGCTGCACTGTGTTATATCTCACATATGGGACAGTTAATGCCTATTTGCCAATCGTCAGGCATTGATCCCCTAGCGATGTTGTACGTCAGTGAGTTCGATTCCGTAATGATTTCTCGTATCTCGTCCCCTTCCTTGTGGATTTTCAGTTGACATTTGATTCTTGGAAGCGCAGGATTAGGCATTCGAAGTCGCCCAATATTAGGGAATACCACACCAGCTTCCTTCAACGCTCGATCAACGGGAAAATTTCTCTTGCGTCATATAAACCGAACGACAACCTTGGACGCGGTTATTAAACACAGACTCAGGTAATTGCCCTTCAAAATTAATAAGATCCGCCGCGGTAATTAACAGGTAATTAGGTTAATATTTTAAAAAAATTGTTTAAAGTAATTTAAGTAATTAGTGATTAAGTATAAACAAGTCGGGAAACCGGAAGCTGGACGCCTTAGGTACGAAAGGTCTTGTGTATTTCTTAGCACGTAGCATGTAATATATCCATATATTATGTGAGAGTATCCACTTCGGGTGATATTGACATTCATAGTTTTCAATTTTCAAAAGCAACAACTTTGACATATTGTTTGTTAGTAATAGTGCGATTTCCACCATGGTATGATCATGCTCTACATTACAGCCTAGGTCGCTGCAAAATTTCGTGGTGCTAGGATGAATTTAAGGGGGGTTTCCAGCCAATTACAAAAAACCCTAATAATATACTATTATTAACTTTATTTGAACAGATACCGGTATGGAAGGTATTTCGGAGCCCAGGCACCATATAGTGGCAGCCTCCTGATTTTTTCAGATTTGGGTAGTTTGGTAGTTTCTGAGAATGGCCCCCTTAAAGGAATGATTAATTTAAATCCCCTGCACTCCCCACCTTTCCAACAAATGTCAAAACTAAGCCCGGCTTCGAAAAGTACTAACCATGTATGGAGGCCCTCCTTAAGTTCGTCGTAAAAGTAGTAGTAGTGTATGCATGGGCGTTCACAGTTCCCAGCTTTCTACCGAATTTGGTGTCAATCGCTGTAACCGTCTCCGATAAAAATGTGTGTGACGGACAGACAGACAGTAAAGCGGTTTTAATAAGGTTTTGTGTCTACACAAAACCTGGTGTGGTTGTCCGCTGTACTTTTCAACTTCACAGCCTTATTGGTTGTCCGAAGCTTCCTTTTTCTGTGTGTGTTCGCTTCTCCACTCGACGGAGTTCCTGATAGACCTCTGCACATGTCCGCATTCTTTGAGAGTGCAGCATTCTTCCGTCCCATTTGGGGAGTCCTTTCGTTAAATCGTCCTTTCGTCTAATCTATAATTAGCTTTCCTCAATTTGTCAAACAAATTTTCTATGTTTAGAATTATAAAAATAATCGTTGGCGCAACAATCCAATTGGATCAGGGTCTTGAAGTGTGTTAGAGCACCTAATTCAAGACTGTAACGGTACACTATATGATTACAGTACCCTATAGTAGGCAATGTGGACAACATTGCGCTCGCCCGAGATTATTACCCTGATTTAACTCTGGTACGCATTCAGCCTTGTAAAATTTTGCACCGACATAGAGGACAGTCTCGTGCATACACATGCCAAGTTCCATGGAAATCCAACTATTAGTGTCAAAGTTATAGAAGTTCAAACTTATCAATTTCGTTCTAATTAACAGCCTAAACCATACAAATAAGATGCTGACGTCATAATTAACGAGAATAATCGACATTCGAGTGAAACATTAAAATTCCATTCAAGAAGAATCTAATTCTCCCTAGCCTTTTTTAAGGTTTTGTGTAAGACAAAACCTTATTAAAATCGATTCAATGTCTGTCTGTCTGTCTGTCTCACGCATTTTTCTCCAAGGCTAAACCGATCCGAACGACATTTGGTGGACAGATGGGAGCTATGAAATCCCACGGGGGACTCCCCATATATACAAAGGGGGGATTCAAATATTTTTTTTACCGGATATAGTTGTGTACAGTATCAAATGAAAGGTCTCGATTTGTACTTTCCGAAACAGACATTAGTTTTGGCATAGATTGCAAAGTGCGTGAGTAAGGAGTCAAAATGTAAGAACTTAAAGTGAGACAGGACTGATTTCCGGAAACTGCCTAACATAAAAATCCAGAAAAAATCAGGGTGGTGCGCTTAGATGAAATCTCGGTCTCAAAATATGTCCCATTCCGATATCTGCTCAAATAAACTTACTAATAGTATATTACCACTTTTTAGAAATTTACTGAAAAACCCCCCTTAAATTCATCCTAGGACTTGCGAATTTTGTAGCATAGAGGGCAGTTCCTCCTAGGTGTACAAAATTTTGCACCGACCTAGAGGACAGTTTTGTGCATACACATGCCAAGTTCCATGAAAATCCAACTATTAGTGTCAAAGTTATAGAAGTTCAAACTTCCAAACTTCCAACCATTCAAGAAGAATCTAATTCTCCCTAGCCCTTTTTACGGTTTTGTGTAAAACAAAACCTTATTAGAATCGAAACGGTGTCTGTCTGTCCATCTGTCCGTCTGTGTGTCTGCCTGTCTGTCACACGCAATTTTCTCAGACAGACAGACAGTCTGTCTGTCTGTCTGGCACACCCGATTTATTCGGAAGCGACTAGACTGATTGCCACAAAAATTGGTGAGAGTATGTAATCTGGTGTTCCCTATACATGCAGTAGGTGGCGCCATCTTGTGTTAAGTTTAAGGGGGGCTCCCCGTACATGTGAATGGAGGGTGAACATTTTTTTTTCACTGAATCTAGCCATGTTGGGTATCAAATGAAATTATTACTTTTCGTAACCGGTTCAATATTTGATGTTGGGTGAAACATGGGGGAGTGAGGGGTTAAAATATGACCCACAAAAATTGTAATAGGTCTTGTTCTCGGAACCCATCCAACCGAAAAATCTGAAAAAAATCGCAGTGATGCATCTCTACGAAATCTAGGCCTCAAAATATATCCGGTTCCGATATCTGCACAAATAAAGTTAATAATAGTATATTTACACATTTCAGAAATTTACCCCCCCTTATCTTCATCCTATAAGTATAAAATTTGGCATGCGTATAACGAAGAAGATAATGCATAATCTGGTCAAGTTTGAAGAAAATCCAACCATTATTAACAAAGTATCATCACATATCAATTCGTCAATACCACAACGAAATGAGTTCTTATGATTGGGGTCCCAAAGAATTATTTTGTTTTAGTTTTTTAGTCATTTGTATATGAATATCAATTACTCGACAGACTTGTTTGTATGTAGGTATATAGTATATGAACTTTAGGGGTAGTGCCTACTTCAAATAGATATAAGAAGTTAATCGGAAATATGGGTACGATCAATTTATATACGTGCATATATGTGTATAGTATTTGGAAATAGGTAGTTTGTTTGTTAAGGGTGAGCGTAATATCTATGGTTGTAATATGTACGGATGTCTTGTGGTTTGGAACAATATGAAGGATTATGTTGGATTTGCAGCTATATACGAATAGAAAAATGTGCGTTAAAATTTCTTACATAAGATGAACACAAAACCTTTATACCCGAAGCGTGAGCTTGCGGTATTCCGACTTGTTTATATTTGATGTTGGTTAAATTCTTGGCATTTGCTAATAATATTAAACTCAGAGTGTGAAGCGTATGAAGTTGACTATTATCAACACAGTGCTTTCCATCAAATGATTTATTTAAATTACTTTCTAAAAAATAGAGGCCAATCGAATTTTTAACTATGTGACACGGAACTGTCAGGCTCATCGCTCCTCACATCTTTTTCTTTTCCTTCAGCCTTCAGTTCACAAGCGGGGTCGGCTCGTCGTGATCGGTTTCGTCATTTTATTTTATCAAATGCCTGATCAGGATGTAATCGCGAGACCTTCAAATCCCCATCCAGTCTATCAAGTAACCATTGTTTGGCCGGCTTTTTGGTTGCTTACCATTGACTTCGATGTTCAGACCAATATTGGTAAGTGAATTCTCTTTAGCGTGAATTACGCTACACTATCCAAAACGCTTCTCTCGCAGTTTTTCCACGATCGGTGCAAACCCATATCGGTCGCGGTTATTCTCATTTCAGACGTGATCAAAACGTGTCACGCCACCAGTGCAAAGCAACATCTTCGTCCCCATTACCGCAAGGCGCCGTTCATTGTCCTTTATAGTCGGCCAACACTCAGAACTATAGAGAGCGGCAGATAGACGACATTGCAATAAATTTTAGATATCGGACGTGCGCTGATACGTCGATCATTTAACTAAATTAGTCCATTTCTTTGCAAACCACAATTTTTAAGTACACCCGAACATAGACTAGGTTTTTTACAATCAATACTCGATAGATGTAATAATTAGAATTTATTAAATTTTAATGAATCAGCAAGAGCAAACGACTATTTACACACATTAGAGGCAGAAGAGAATGATCTCGCTTCATGTGTTTCTTTCTGCCCCTAACTCATGGCACACTTTCCTCGCTAGTTCCTCCGATAGTTCCGCGCCACCTATTTGTTCGCATTCGCAACATTTGAAATAAATTTCGAATGCTGCGAATCCTGCCGCGCCACAATCACAAAGAACACCAGTTGGGGAACGCCACTTCATCCAGGTTGCATTAATACGTGAAACAATTTCAGTTCTCCATTGGCTGATAGCATTGACTCGAAATATTTAAATCGCTGAGTTCTGGCAATGACAGTAACCTGCCCCTCGGGATATTTAAATCGCTCAGTTCTGGCAATCGCAGTAACCTGCCCAGAACTGAGGGATTTTAATATCTCGGGTCAATGCTATAAGCCAATGGATAACTACGTTATGCTCCTCACATAGGGAAACACAAAACCTTTTATATCTGAAGCGTCAAGCTTCCGGTTTCCCGACTTGTTCTTCATTATTGGTGGACAGTTTTTATGTTGTTTTTTGGTGGACAGTTTTTTATGTTGTTCAACTCCGCCATGCTATTAACATAGTATGCTGGTCCCAAGCCCAGGTAAAAGAGGAGGTTTTGAGGCAGCGTACTCTGTACTATCCTCAGTAAAACAAAAATAAAATGCTGAGATCAGGGAAAGAGATAAATAGAGTATAGTTGGAGTTATTCTACTATGCTAAATCCTACCTGATCTCCCTTGGTGACAGGCCCCGCGACAGGTCGACAAAGAAAATGCATACAATGTCGTTACAAACTTGATGATCGGATTGAGTCACAAGCCTCGGAGAAATGCTAGGCCGTCCACCTCAGTCGACGCGGCAGGACGGGCCCTGGTCCTGTCGAGAAATGGGCAAGGGTTCTTGACGCATGGACGGCGTCAGGACGTAGGCAAGTTAGTCCCAACAGAACGAACAAAACAAATATAGGTCTGCACGCTAAATGTTGGTACCCTAACTGGAAAGACCGAGGAACTCGCAAGAGCCTTTCGGAAAAGGCGCATTAATATCTGCGCTCTACAAGAAACCCGATGGTCTGGCGCCAAAAGCTGCGACATTGAACGCGAACGCGGTAAAAATGGCTACAAACTTCTCTATTTTGGTAACCCATACACTCAATATGGTGTTGGCATTGCCATCTCAGAGAGTTTCCGTGATGCCATTAAAGAAGTCGAACGATTTGATGATCGGCTGATGAAGCTCACCATTATATCGGCTGATCGCACTATTCACTTCTTCACCGCGTATGCACCAGACAGGTCGACCTGATGCCGAGAAAGATGCCCTCTGGCAACTTCTCGATGAAAAGACTTGTCACGTGCCTGCTGACGATTATATAATCATTGCCGGCGACCTTAATGGTCATGTGGGTGAAAAGGCAGACGGTAACAGGTGCCATGGGGAAAGGGGTTCGGAGCGCGCAATGAGGGTGGCGAGCGTATAATCGATTTTGTGGACACCCAAGACCTTGCACTTATGAATACATGGTTCATCAAACGATTGTCTCATCTTCCTACATTTTATAGTGGGAACAGTAAAACGCAAATCGATTATATTCTCATAAAACGCCGACATTTTACCACTGTCACTGATTGCAAAGTCGTTCCCTATGAGACCATCGCACCTCAACATCGGCCGTTGATTGCCGTCCTGCGAATTAAGCCATCGATAAAACAGCGTGAGGAATGCACTGGCCCGCCGCGCATTAAATGGTGGCGATTTGGTGAGAAAAAAGAAGAAACGATCTCACTCATACGATTGTCGACCATTACGAATGTATAATAGAAGAATCATGGAACCAAATGAAAGACACGATCTACAAAGCGGCCTCTGCAACCCTCGGGGACACCAAGCCGCGTAAGCGGTACATCAACCAAGATACTTGGCTTAGGAATGATGAAGTTGAAATGAAGGTCCGTGAAAAGAAACGCCTCTAACACAAATTTCTCGACGATAAAACGCCTGGTAATTAGCAAATTTATAAGAATGCCAACCGGGAAGCAAAGAAAGCGGTCGCTGTCACCCGAGCGAACCATTTCAAAAATCTTTACGATAAACTGGACACTCGGGATGACGAGAGAGATCTGTATCGACTTGCTAAAAGCCGTAATGAGCGCACACAGTATATCGAACACTTCTGTTGCATTAATGACAAGAACGGTACTTTGCTTACTGATCGTCGAGCCGCGACGGATAGATGGCGAGAATACTTCGAGCAGATTTCAACTGAAGAATTTGCTCATCTTCCACTTCCAAAATTATTGCCGACATTTGGAGCAGTTCCACCAGTGAGCGCAACTGAAGTCGAAGAGGCAATAAAACGAATGAAATCGGGGAAAGCAACAAGAGCTGACGACATCGCATTTGAGCTCTGGAAAGCGAAGAGCTGGGACCCAACACTGTGGTTCAGTGAATTCTTTAACCGGGTTATTCAGGAAGGACGAACACCATTTGACTGGCAAGAAAGTACCACTGTTCCAATATGGAAAAAGAAAGGTAGTCCAGAAGAATGTTCAAATTACCGTCCGATCCGGTTACTTTCCCATACCATAAAGATTTTTGAACGCATTCTTGACAACCGTATTCGCGAAATCGTTCAAATAACCATGAATTTGTCAAGAATTGCGGAACTACTGGCGCAATACACGCTGCGCCGTTACCCATGGAGAAACACCGTGAGAAGCGTCGCCCTCTTTACATTGCATTTCTGGATCTAGAGAAGGCGTTTGACCGTGTACCACACGAACTCATCTGGTATGCTTTACGACAACACTTTGTGCCAAAAGAACTCGTGCGCTGGGTTCAATTGCTCTACCATGATCCGAAAAGTAAAGTTCGAAGTATGGCGCGTGTGTCAAAACCGCTTCGTGTCTCTGTTGGTGTTCATCAAGGAAGCGCCCTCCCACCACTCCTTCTTGTTCTTGTTATGGACAACGTCACACTGGATATCCAACGTCCAGCGCCCTACACACTTTTTGTTCTTGTTATGGACAACGTCACACTGGATATCCAACGTCCAGCGCCCTACACACTGCTTTATGCAGATGTTGTTTTCCTAGCATCTGATAGCAAAAATGATCTCGAGCAACTTGTTCAAAAATGGAATGATCGCCTCATGCAACACGGTCTCAGATTGAATTTAAACAAAACTGAATTTTTGACGACCGATTCCCATGAAACAGGCACAATCACTGTCAGCGGCAGTGATCTGCCCAGAACTGAGCGATTTAAATACCTCAAGTCAACGCTATCAGCCAATGGAGAACTGCGTTATGAAATTGCTTCACGAATTAACGCAACCTGGATGAAGTGGCGTTCCACAACTGGTGTTCTTTGTGATCGACGTATCAACGAACGTCTCAAATCTAAAATTTACCGCAATGTCGTCGGTCCAGTCGCTCTCTATGGTTCTGAGTGTTGGCCAACGATAAAAGACAATGAACGACAATGAAAGCCTCGAGATTGCACCCAGATCAAGCATTCGATAGAGCTAAATGGCGAAGCCGATCACGACGAGCCGACCCCGCTTGTGAACGGGACAAAGGCTGAAGAAAAAGAAAAAAAAAGATTTTTTATGTTGTTCATATTATATAGTGAAATAAAAGCTTTCAGATATTAGTTTAGAGCCTTGTTTCATGCACTAAGGGAGACTTCCCATATAGTGGAGAAGGATGCTCTCTACTAGCAGTTGCACGCAGTTCAGGAGAGGCTTCCTAAAAATGACATTTCGATCGTGATGGATGATTTGAATGGCAAGATGGGCTCAGACAACACCTTCCTCGGACATGTGATGGGGAAGAACGGTCCCCAACCATAAAGATAATAGGGGGAGGTTTGTGGTTTTCTTCCACTTCCACCGCCTCGTTATTAGTGGTACATTGTTCGAGGAAAGAGCCAGCCATAATGTGATTCAGAAGTTGTCTCCTGGATGTGCCAAACAAGAAAGACGCTGCATCGCTTTCGAAAGGGATCACCAGCTTATGGTCGTTTACGTTAGTTTGCGTAATATATCGGCCACTTTTCGTAAGGTCGGAAAACTTAAACTTCCGAAGTTCAACATCGATCACTTATATGATTCAGTTATCACTCGCCCGTGAGAGTGCTGTTTTGTTTATTCGATGGCGGATATACTGAGCAACCAGCCTGACAGTATCGATGATCACTGGACTACCATCAAACATGCTCTTTCTTTGGGAGCTGTACAGGTTCATCGGACGCGTCCCGAAAAGGCATCAGGATTTGGCTGGCTACGGAATCATAGAAGTGGATCGATGAACGCTCGAACTCCGATACCGAGCGAAATCTCGAGAAGTTCACCGTAGTAGCCGTGACAAAAGCCAATTTTCAGAACGCGATGCTTTCAGAAGTGTATACAACATCATCATCCTATCTTTCCCAGAAGATGTGGAGGAGTTCAATGGACAATGACATCTTTCCTCAAACACCTCGACTACGCTAATTATATCTCCTTGTTCTCTCACTGAATCATGAACCTTGGCCAAATGTCTCTGCATTTGGAAAGATGTTTTGAGATGTTCGCGCACAAAACTGAAGTGAAGACCTTGTAGATGGTAGGACGACAAGTAATTGGTGGTAATTTTGAAGGGCAAAAGCTACGCTGCTTCTAAATTGCAACGGCTAGGTTCGCGAGCAAATTCTCCAGAAGTTCAGCGTAGTAGCCGTGACAAAAGCCAATTCGCAGAACGCAATGATTTCAGAAGTGTATACAGCATCATCATCCTGTCTTTTCCAGAGGATGTGGAGGAGTTCAATGGACAATGACGTCTTTCTTCAAACACCTCGACTACGCTGATGACATCTCCTCGTTCTCTCATCGAGTAATTTTTTTTTTTTTTTTCTTTTGGAGTAGGGTAGGTGAATGCGTTTACGCACAGAGTGTTGGACTCCCGCAACAGCACGCTGGCGGACTACCAACTAAACACCTCCCTGTCATCAGAGAACTAGCCTGGAACCGTTTGACACATTACTTCGGGCTAGCCCTCCCGCTCTCCCGGCTTTGGGAGCCTTCAAGTCAGGGAATTCCTTTCACCAACGGGAGGGGAGGGGAGGAAGGGAGTTGTTAGTTCAGGGAACCCCTTACCGTCCGATCCCTTTGCCGGTCGAGTTCAATCTTCTTCGTAGTAAGAAGAGCCCGAACATAATGCGCAATACGATTCCAGCTGCCAGCGCTCTTCAGCATCTCTCTGACAATGTTGTCTGGAGAGAGCTCCCCCGTGTCTGCATAAAGCTGCTGGCGGAGGCGATCCCACCTCTCGCAAGAGAAAAAGGTGTGTTCAGCGTCATCCGGCACTCTATTGCAGAACACACAATCAGGAGATCGCACCTTCCCAACCCTGTGCAGGTAAGACTGAAAACCTCCATGCCCACTTAGAAGTTGGGTAAGGAAGTAATCAATCTCACCGTGCTTTCTGTTCAACCACGGGTCTAATTTGTCGATGAGCCGCGCAGTCCACTTGCCCCTTGGCTCATTTTGCCAAGAAACTTGCCACTCGTTAAGGGTGCGTTGACGTTCTTCACGGGCAACCACTTCTCTTAAGTTTTCGCCCTTACGGCGATAGATAGCTTTGCGCTCCTTGGCAAGGAGGGCAACGGGGATCACTCCCGCAATCGCCATCACAGCCGGTTCGGAGACAGTGCGATAAGCAGACGCCACTCGCAAAGCTCCCCGCCTTTGCACTTGAGCTAGGCGTTTACGATGCACCTCCTTGTCAAGGGCATCAGCCCATACCTCCGCACCATAGAGAAGAACGGACTGCGTTGCTCCCATGAGGAGACCTCTCCTAGTTGATATAGGGCCGCCCACATTCGCCATTAGCCGACTCAAGGCCGCGACTCCTGCTGCAGCCCTGTCCGCGGCTGCTTTGATTTGCTCGAAGAAGCTCATCTTCGAGTCGAGCATTAAACCAAGGTATTTAACCGCTGGTTTTGACTCTATAGTCAACTCGCCGATCGATATGGGACGCAAGGTCGGGATTCTCCTTCTGGTCAGGATGACTACTTCGGTTTTCTCCAGCGCAAGGTTGAAACCGTGAGCAGTCATCCATCCGCTTACCCGTCGCATCAATATGTCAAGTCTGCTTTGCGCCTGTTCAACAATGCGTCCGGCAACAAGTGCCACAACGTCGTCTGGATAACCGACCAGGCGCGACTCTTCAGGCATATCGAGTCTCAGCAGACTATCGTAGGAAGCATTCCAGAGGTCCGGCCCTAGGATGGATCCCTGCGCTACTACCGACGTGATTTCCATCCTCCTCTGGCCCTCTAGCGTCTCATAGAACAGGGAGCGGTCTTTCAGATAATCCCTCAATATCCGCAAGAGATAGCTTGGCACGTGAAAGGAGTTCTCTAGTGTGCCCAGCATATCTGTCCATCTTACGGAATTGAAGGCATTTCTGACGTCAAGCGTTATGAGGAGCACTATCCGTCGAGATCGGCGGCTGTGCGCCCCGGCTCGATTAAACGCATCTACGACCTCCATAACAGCATCCACTGTAGATTTCCCTGTTCTAAACCCGAACTGCCTTGCGGATAAGTCCCCGGCAGCACGGATCGCTTCAGCGAGTCTACCCCTGATGAGCTTCTCGAGCACTTTTCCGGCCGTGTCAAGCATACACAGCGGTCGGTATGCAGACGGGAGCTCCGGATCTCCTTTACCCTTACGGATCAACGCGAGTCTGGCCACTTTCCAGCGAGAAGGAAAAATGCCCTCCTTCAAGCACGCGTTGAACGCTTCGAGCAGCAATTCTGGCCGTTGGCGGAACACCAGTTTGTAAACTTCCGCCGGGATGCCATCAGGGCCTGGCGCCTTCCTGTTTTTCATAGTGAGAACCGCTTCTTCGAGTTCTCCCATTGTGAAAAGGGGGCAATCCACGAGGCTTTCCGCACTGTTTACATCAACCCGTACAGGGTGTCTGGGGAACAATGCCCGCACAATGCGGTCCATCTGGTCCATCTCATCGAGTCATGACCCTTGGCCAAATGTCTCTGCATTTGGAAAGAGAAGCAAGTAGAATTAAACTGTAGTAAACACCATCAAAGCAAAGGTTCTCAGTCTGGCCGGTCATCTGCATTAATGGCCAGTTCGGGTTTAGAACAGGGAAATCTAAAGTGGATGCTGTTATGGAGGTCGTAGATGCGGTTAATGGAGCCGAGGCACACAGCCGCCGATCTCGACGGATAGTGCTCCTCATAACGCTTGATGTCAGAAATGCCTTTAATTCCGTAAGATGGACAGATATGCTAGGCACACCAAAGAACTCCTTCCACGTGCCAAGTTGTCTCTTGCTGGATATTGAGGGATTATTGGAAAAACCGGTCCCTGCTCTATGAGACGCTAGGGGGCCAGAGGAGGATGAAAATCACGTCAGGAATAACACAGGGATCCATCCTAGGGCCGGACCTCTGGAGCGCTTCCTACGATAGTCTGCTGAGACTCGATATGCCGAAAAGTCGCGCCTGGTCGGTTATGCAGACGACGTTGCGGCACTTGTTGCCGGACGCACTGTTGAACGAGCGCAAAGCAGACTTGGCATATTGATGCGACGGATAAGCGGATGGAAAAAACCGAAGTAGTCATCCTGACCAGAAAGAGAATCCCGACCCTGCGTACCATATCGATCGGTGAGTTGACTATAAAGTCAAAACCAACGGTTAAATACCTTGGTTTAATGCCCGACCCAAAGATGAGCTTACTCGAGCAAATCAAAGCAGCAGCGGACAGGGCTGCAGCTGGAGTCGCAGCCTTGAGTCGGCTAATGGCGAATGTCGGGGGATCTTTAGCTTAGCGTCTGGGACCATTTCAGCATATTCTGTGAATGCGAGCTGGAATGCGATCAAAGCCTCATTATAAATTGGGTCGACATCCCCAGTTACTAAGCTCCTCCTGACTACTAGGTTCATGGAATGCCTCGCAGGTGGAGTACTTGTGTTGCTCCTTTGACTAGTCCGGTAATTTGGTAGCTCCAAACCGAGCTCAAGTGAAACCTCTTGGAAGATTTGTTGCCTAGTTGGTAAGGCAACTCGGTTGTTATTCACTATCACTCGGTACTGGTTGACGACGTTCTGTTCGGTAACATGATTTAGTTCCGGCAATCAGGTTATGAACGCGTCATGAAGCCGGTGTCGGTACCCTGATGGATTCCGTTCCAAATTCGTGACACGGTAATAGGCGCGGACGATAAATTCGTTGAGTTGGTTCGTCCAAACAATACGACGCCTAGCTCTTCCGTCACTGGTGGTTGACGGCATAACCGCCAAAACATCCAAGGGGGAAGAGCTGCTCTGATGTTGTTAAGCGACTCTTAACCGTATTGGGTACTGTCTTCGGGTCCCATCAAAAGAATTTGAAATATTTTCCCCAATTTTGTTCCCACGAGTGTTGGGCAGGCAGTCAACCCTGCAACAGAGCCCTAATGTTGCAATGCCCCATGGTTACTTCCAAAGGTAGGGAAGGTATTTCGAGGGGAGCCGCTGAAATACAGTGTAACGTCACTGCAATTCACCCGATAGGCGCGTCGATTCCTTGAGCCCGAATTGCGGGTTTGTTAAGGAGGTTTACTCCCCCTGAAAGGGAATAATAGGTAAAGAAATGTGAACACAAAGGGAAACGTTCTGCTTGTCCTCGGCTAATTATTTACAAGATTAACTTGCGATATTTGTAGCTGACCCGGTAGGCCATGTCTTTATCCGCAACCCATGACACGTGCCTGTTTGCATGCAGCTCTGCGTTTGCGACTCAGGTCGAGAATAACCTGGTGCGCGGGAAGTTGCCAAATCTCCCATCAGGCGCGTCCATTCGTGCGGATATGGAAATGCTCGGCGGTGTCATGGGCATGGACATGCACGCATCCGAAGATATGCGTGTATGGGCATGCTTATGCGCAGGCCGAGTAGGTGGGAAGTAAACGCCCACCAGTGGATAAAAATTGACTATAGGAAGGATACGCAGAAATGAAACCAAACATGGAGGAACAGGAGGAGAGTAAAGTTACGGTGCAGGGCTTCGGAAACCCAGTACCGGCGGTTTTTAGGAGTGGGCAAGCGGGCTCCCGGCCGTCGATATCCAACGACCGCAGTGCCTCAGTAGTGGGAACCTTGACTACTGTGGCATCTTATGTTATAAGCGTACGGAAGGGACTGGAACTAGCTCCATTGACGGACCCGTTCAGAAGGAGTTCGATTCTTCGTAGATCCCCTCCCACACGGGCACAAGCCCCCGCGATCGCTACTCCCAGTGGGAAGTGCGTAGTGGTGAGTCACTCGAGCGATGTTTTGGGCAACAATCAGTCTGGAGCTGCCTTTACTGCCCTGGGAATATAAGGGCCATGATAAGAAGCGTCCGTTTGGCGTACGGCGAGGCCCAGTACGAACGAAGGGGAAAGCCGTCGATTGAAAAAGTGAACCAGGCAACTCAAGTAACGTCTGTTCAAAATGCAAAAGTGGAAAGACCAGGGAAGAGGCTGCGCGAAAAGCTGAACGACTCAACAGGCCAGCAAACCCCGAAAAGAAAAAAGGATTCAAGTCCCTAAAAGGCGAAGCATATGAGAACTACAACTGAAACTACCAGTAAAACTATTGCAACGGCGACCTTCAGAAAAGAGATCGGACCTTCAAAGGTGGATGCCGAAGCTTGGAGGAAGGTGGAACCGCGGAAAAGAAATGATCGGAGGGAGATAAAATCAGAGGTGATTATCATTTCCAAACGAGGCGAAGGGTCATATGCCGACATTCTTAGGAGAGTGAAGTCAGACCCCGAACTCACCAACTTGGGAGACATTGGCAGCCGCACTAGACGGTCCCAGAAGAGAGACCTTATGTTGGAGCTTAAGAAATCCAAGGATGTAACCGCGGACAAATTCTTGAGCCAAATCGGAAAGTCGTTGGGACATGAAGTCGACATAACGGCTAGCAGGCCGAAGATCACTATAATCTGCAAAGATAAAAAGGAAAGTACGACGAAGGACGAGGTTCGCGAAGCGTTGGAAAAGCATTTCGATCTTGCCGGACTACAAGAGACAGCGGTAAAAACGCTGAGGAAAGCCTACGGAGGAACACAAAAAGCCATCACCAGCCTACCAGTAGAGAACGCACTCAAACTGTTAGCAGCAAGGAGAGTGAGAATAGGCTGGGTTATGTGTCGCCTTAGGGAACAGGTGGCGTTGAAGCGATGCTTCAGATGCCTTGGCTTCAGTCACATTGTGAAGGCATGCACTAGTCCAAATGACAGGTCGAAGCAATGCAGGAGATGCGGAGTGAAAGGTCATATCAGCAAGAACTGCGGAGCTAACCCAAATTGTCTACTGTGCAAAGGAAAGGAGGGTGTGGATCATCGGCACATTGCAGGCAGCAGCAGGTGCACGGAATACAGGAGAGCCCTTAGCACGAATCGCAGATGAGGTTGATACAAATCAAGAGCGGATTGAGCTCAAAAAAGAGTTCTCACGGGTGGTGTGCTCGGCTGGACAGGGAAAGCTTTCGAGGGGGACACGTTTTCCGTGGAACTCAAACCCAACATATCCCTGAATGGTACGGCTAGAGGAAAAGTCACCCAAATCACCCGATGGGTGACGGAAGCATGCGATGCTACTATGCCCAAAAGTCGATTGTTCTACAGCAGGCAACCCAGCTACTGATGGAACAATGAAATCGCAAGCCTGCGAGCCGCATGTTTCCGGGGAGTACCGACAAGGATCAACCGCACGCTCAGGAGCCCCAACCTCAAAAACGCTGTCAGTGCAAGCCGCAAGGAAAAAGTTTCTTTTTAAGTTGTAAAATTTTGACATATTCCTTCCGTGTTCTAGTAAAAGCGTAAATAAATATAGAACCACCGCAAGAGACGGCGACGATATTCTTTTTAAAATTCTTCGTTGGAGTTCCGCTCTCGTGGCGAGTTTTTTATTTTTGATCTTCGCGTCAAGCGTCCGCTTCGGGGTACATCGGTGGATTTTGCTGAAGTTTGTTTTTCTTTTGTCTTTTGTACGGGCATTTGGGGGTGCGGTCTGACGTCGTCAAATTAGGGTCTCTTCAAATTCGGTACAGTCGCGTCCTCGACTCATTTCGCATCGTTTAGCTTAGCAGCCAAGCACGCGGTAGGCCCATCTGACCCTTAAGTGACCGCCCCCGCTGTGCGCGTTTCTCTTTCTTGGCGAAGGAACCCGGAGTTGTGGTTCGTCCATCTGGAGGGACAATTCCAGATGCCCGGAATCACAGCGCACGCGACCAAGTTTAAGCACGCCATTCTAGTAGTAGTAGTAGGAGATCATCCTCTTTGTGGCAGACATTGTCAAAACGGCCTGCTACAATGTACTCAAAATGGAGCTAATTAAGCGCCTGTCGATAAGTGAATCAGTTAAGCTGGATCACTTGCTGGCAGGTTTGACGTTGGGCGATCGCGAAATGAGGCAGTTGGGTAGAAGCAAAATCGACGACTTGCTGAAGTCGCTCTGGCTTCGACGACTTTCAGAGAGTGCCCAGACGGCCTCGCGTTCGTCTCCGGTTCTTTAGAGGCGCTGGCCGTTGTGGCTGATAAGGTGTATGAGGTGCGCGCTTGTCCCACGATAGCAGCCGTTCAGAAGCCTTCAGAAAAAATAGGCAAGCTGAAGTTCGAAATCACTGCTCTTGTGGCCTCCATGGCGGAAATGAGGGCGACGCTGGACGCTCAGCCACGTCGCCTAACAATTTACGACCCTCTCAGCAGGCGCAGTTCTCTTGTTGATACTGGTGCGGAAGTTTCGGTTCTTCCCGTGCCCTGGCACCACCGGCTATTCCCACAATCTTTGAAATTTCCGGCGGCAAATTCCTCGCGCATTAACACCTACGGTTACAAGCAGGTGAACGTGGCGATTCATCCTGGCGGATGTCAGCTTCCCCATTTTAGGCGCAGACTTTTTGTGTCACTATGGGCTGCTAGTGGATTTATAGACTCCACAACCAACCTCAATTCGTCAGGCAGAATCTCATCTCACCCCTACAACAATCTTTCCGTACTTTTGGAGGACATTACTGACTCTCGTGTTGGGGCACTCCTCCAAAAGTTCAGCCAGATTACTACCGAATGTAGAATCTCTAAACCAGTGAAGCACAATGTGCACCACCACATTAACAACACTGGTTTAGTTATCTTCTCAAAGGTGCGTCCTCTATCACCCCAAAAGCTGGCTATTGCACGGAAAGAATTCGAGCAACTAATCCAACAGGATATCTGCAGATCTTCAGACAGCTGTCGGTCTGCCCCACTCCATATGGTCCCTAAGCCGAATGGTGCCCCGTGGGGATTATAGAAGACAAAACGTACAGATTGTTCCTGACCGATATCCCATTCCACTCATCCACGACTTTGCACATCATTTCGCAAACTGCCGCATCTTTTCGACCTTGGATTTAACCAAGGCGTATGCACACCCTTTGGACGATTCGAGTTCACACGGATGACTTTCCCAAGGCTGCCCAACACCAGTACGTTTTGAACGCGTACTTGTCTGGCCCCAAAACAAAAGAGACACGAGAGATTGTATTGTCTGAAGAGGCTGTCCGCGCGTTTGACAAATCCCGACAACAACTGGCTGATGCTACAGTCTCGGCATTTCCTCGACAAAATGCACCTCTAGCCGTTTTTGTTGATGCCTCTGACATCGCAGTAGGTGCTGCTCTTCACCAAAAAGTGAATCAAGTCGTTGGGCTTTTTCTCTAAACATTTGAACCCCGCTCAACGGAACTACAGTACCTACGATCGAGAACTGCTGGCCGCGTACTTGAGCATTAAATACGTTCGTTTCTCCCTAGAAGGCAGGCCGTTCACAGTGTTCACGTACCATAGGCCTCTCACGTATTGTTTAAACAAAGCGTCTCCTCGTCAGTTTGACACCTGAGCTTTATAAACCAGTTCACGTCCGACATAATGCAGCCCGTCCGGCAAGGACAACACAGTTGCTGACGCTTTGCCACATGCCTCCGAGGTAAACTTCCCCGCCTCACTCGACTTCTCGGCTATAGCTAAGGCAGAAGAGGATAACGTAGTGCTTTAGAGCCTCAAATCCAACCCCAAATACAAATTTCGGAATTGCCTATCTTCAGCTCGAAACTCTCTCTCTGCTGCGAGTACTCGGAAAACGGACCCCGACCATACATTCTGGCGACCTTTCGCAAGGAAGTGTTCCACGCAGTTCACGACTTAGCGCATCCAGGCATCAGGACAACAAATCGGCTAGTCACCGAAAAATACTTCTGGCCATGAATAAGGACGTCAACTCCTGGGCCAGAGAGTGCATAGCATGCCAGAAGTGTAAGGTCACCAGGCATGTAAGAAAAGAAGTGGGTTCATTCCCACGCACTACCAAGCGATTCCACACAATACACCTCGACATCGAAGGCCCTTTGCGAGCCTCGCACGGTTTCAAGTATAGTCTCACAATCATCTACAGACTTACGCGGTGGCCTGAAGCAATACATCTGATGGACATTACGGCGCAATCTTGTGCCAAAGCCCTCTGTCGAGAGTGGATCCCTTGCTTTGGTGTCCCTGCAGTGATTATCACTGACCAGGGAATGCAATTTGAGTCCACCCTTTTTATTGGAATTGGGCAAACTACTGGGATTCCAACGCTAGCGGACTACTGCATACCGCCCGCAATCAAGTGGGATGCTAGAGCGTTGGCACCGAACGCAGAAATCCGCCAATATGACCCGCGACGATCCATCCTGGACTCAAGTCTTGCGCCGAGAGGAATTTGGAGGAGAGCTTAAGGCTCCCAAGTGACCCGGTCTTCGACAAGACCTGCTGGGAGACAACCTCCACACCCTTAAAACCACACCTCCCGTCCGACACACATCCGCACCTGCCTGCGCTCCCAGAGAGCTAGTCTCGGGCACGCGCGTCCTGGTCAGGAAGGATGCTGTCCGGAAGCCATTGCAGCCTCCATACGAAGGCCCGTACCGTGTTCACGAGCGTGGAGAACATTTCCTCCAGCCCGAAATCGGGGGACACAGGAAGGCTATCTCCTTGTCCAGGCTGACGCCAGTTTGCGCCCCAAATCAACGTCGCGTTCGCTTCGCCGAATGATGGGAAACGCGGTTTTGGGTTCAGTCGCTGAAACCCCTAGATTTCATCAGGGGGCGAAGTGATGTGGAGCAGCGGGGTTAGCAACATTTATTTCGAATGTTATTAATTCAACTGACAGATGCCATCGTCGATGCTGTCCGTGGCTATTTTGACATAGAATTAAATGATTGAATGATTATTAAGTTGTCAACCATCGACCGGACTGGTCGACTTCATTTGGATTTTATCTAAAACTAAAATAATAATTGTAAATATAAGTTGTAAAATAAAAGAAAATGTTTCAATGCTCTTCCCGTCCCATAGGGGACTATGATTGTCGGCTTTGCTGAGGACCTAGCTGTAGTTGTTGCAACAAAGCACTGCGAAGATCTGGAGGTCCACGCGACGGAAGCAGTGAGAGCGGTAAAGTCCTCGCTAGAAAAGGCCGGGCTGACCTTAGCGTACGCGAAAACGGAAGCGGTCTTAATAACGAACCGCAGGAAAAATAGCACTGTGAAAGTCGAAGTCGGTGGACATACGGTCGTATCAAAGCTGGCTATCAAATACCTGGGGGTAATAATTGACACCGAATTGAGTTTTAGAGAACACCTAATGTATGCATGTCAAAAAGCAGCCAGTGCCACCACGGCACTTGCAAAAATGTTGCCAAATATTGGTGGGCCGAAACATTGCCGGAGGTTGGCGCTAGCCGGAGCGGTGCGCTCCATCCTCCTCTACTCGTCGCCTGTGTGGGCGGAGGCGCTTGCAAACTCTCAGAGACGGAAGCAGGTGAACTCGGTTTACCGGCGGATGGCTTTGAGGGTTTGCAGTGCTTTTAGAACCACATCAGATGAGGCAGTATTGGTGGTGGCAGGCATGATCCCGGTTGACATTCTGGCCAAAGAAATGAGTGTCCTGTACAATGCAAGACATATGGAGGGACATGCACAGCGTAGAAATGCGGTAAGATCAGAGTCGCTTGATCTCTGGCAACGCAGATGGGACGAGTCTACGAAAGGTCGGTGGACGCACAGGCTCATTCCCAATATTAAGGTGTGGCTTGAGCGAAAACATGGGGAGACCAACTACCACATTACCCAGTTCCTCACGGGACACGGTGGTTGCTACAGGCAATATCTGCACCGCTGTGGGTTGGATGATTCTCCAAACTGTCCCAGATGCGATGGCATACCGGAGGATCCAGAGCATGTGATGTTTCACTGCCCACGATTTGCGATGGAGAGAAGGAGCTTAAACCAGGTGCTGGGCAGGGGCGGGACCCCGGAGAGCTTGGTTACTGAGATGCTGGAGTCCGAGGAGAAGTGGCTTGCTGTTGGCTCCGCAATCATCCAAATGCAGGAGGAGTTGATGAAGGAACAAAGAAGGAGGAAAGCCGCAAATAGGAGAAGGGCGGGTGCCTAAGAGCAAACCTACCCCACCTAGTAATGCCTTAATGGTGGTCACGCGGGGCTAGAGAGACGGGGGATGGTTTTTAGTGGCTGTGAATCCCACACGCGCCCGCGATAGCTCCGGCGTTCGGGCGGCGGAGCTGGGGCGGACGTGTCTAAGATGTTCCACCTCCGTGTACGCACAAAAAAAAAAGATGTACACATACACATACAGAAACCAGGGCAGTGCGAATTGCGCGGTGAATGCGTCTGGCAACACCGCAATCTAGGCGTGCGGAAGACTGGCCATTCGGGAAGTCATGGCCCCACCGGCAGTCGGTTTTATAGGGGCGAAGATCAACGGTGTTCATATTTACAGCTGCTACGCTCCTCCTAGTGCAACATTAGCACAATATGAGGAGATGTTAGACAGTCTGGTGTTGGACGCTAGAGACCGCAGCCCTAAAATCATTGCGGGCGATTTCAACGCGTGGGCCCTGGAGTGGGGAAGCCGATCTACGAACACCAGAGGTCAAATTGTGTTGGAGTCTTTTGCGGAGCTGGACGTTTCGGCGAGTCCGTTCTACGGTCGATGCAGTAGCAAAGGTCGTGGAATTGGCTCGTAATGCAATGGCCATGGGCAAATGCTGTGCTTTGGTGACGCTGGACGTCAAAAATGCTTTTAACTCAGCCAACTGTGGCTGGATTAAGGGCACTTTGGACAAACTGGGTGTACCTAGCTTCTTGGCTCGGCTCATCGAGAGTTACCTTTCGGACAGAATCTCTGGTACGAGGCGGACGACGGGCCGAAGGAGTACATTGTGACAGCAGGTGTGCCTCAAGGTTCTGTATTGGGACCGCTGCTGTGGAACATAATGTACGACGGAGTGCTTGGCCTACGCGTGCCGGAGGAGGGAACGCTGAATGGTTTTGCGGACGACCTGGCGGTAGTTGCAATTGCAAAGCATCCCGAGGACGTGAAGCTTATGCAAATGAAGCCTTCAAGTCATGGTTACGAATGGCTAGACCTGGCGAACGAAAAGATCGTGGCGGTCCTCATTACCAATCGTAGGAAGAACAACACGGCTAACATCTGGGTTGGTAATCGTGAGGTCGTCTCAAAATCAGTTGTCAAATACCTGGGAATGATGATCGATGCCAAGCTGAGTTTCAAGGAATACTTGGATTATGCACGAGAGAAGACAGCGAATGCCAGCTCATCCCTTGCAAGGATGATGCCTAACGTGGAAAGGCCGAAGTATAGTCACAGGCTACTCATCGCGGGAGTGGTAAGACAAATCCAGCCGAGGTGAAAGCGGATTTCCGAAAAGCCATCAGGGGAGAGTTGTGTGGCGAGTGGCAACAACGGTGGGATAATTTCAACAAGGGACGGTGGACCCATACATTGATCCCGTGTATCGATAAATGGGTCAACCGAAAGCACGGAGAGTTGAATTACCACCTGACACAGTTCCTTACGAGACACGGTGGCTATAGGAAGTACTTGCATCGCTTCGAGTTGGACGAGTCTCCCAACTGTCCTGAATGCGGTGCTACACCCGACGACCCGGAGCACGTTATGTTCCATTGTCCCAGATTTCTGCAGCAGAAAAGGAGATTGAACAGCATCTTGGGGCGGACATCGAGCCCTCCAACCTGGTGGAAGAGATGCTTAAGTCGGAGAAAAGCTGGATGGCGGTAAACGAGACAGTAGCCATGGTGCAGACAAAACTCCTGGAGTTGGATCGAGCTCGGAAGGCGGCGCGACGGAGACGCGACATAGACGAGCTGGTATAGCGAACCAGAGCCTCCCCCGCGAAGTAATACTTCACGGTGGTCCCACGGAGAGGCGCGGAAGAGTGGGGGTGGTTTTAGTGGGTACGAATCCCACACACTACTGCAACCTGGCGCAGCAGCGTCTTTCTAAGATTTCCAGCTCGTTCCATAAAAAAAAAGAAAAAAAAATATATATAGATATGAAGATATATATATAGTTATAGTTAAAAAGGTCCATGGACCCTCTTCCCGCCCAACCGGACCGAGGCCAAAGGCCCGCATCACAGCGATGATGCGTTTTAACGCAAAGTGTGTGCGACCATGCGAAAATGTATTCCTATATCCCCCCCCCCCCCCAAATACACTACAGAGACATGGATCTTGAATCGAAGACAGTGCGGATCAAGACTGAAACTCATTAACGCTTTATGTAAGTTCTGCGGGACTAATCCCGTCGCTGAAATTTCCACTGGGACTACTTCGATTTTTGTAGTCTCCAGACATATGCTATGTGCTGGATGGTCTCCTCTTCACAGTTGCATAACCTACAACTGCAGTTGGTGATTGAAGAGTCGTGAAGAATGTACCGTTTATAATTTTTTGTTGGGAGCGAAGCATCCTCAATTGAAGTTAGGAATGCTTCGGTCTCATAGAAAAGTACACCATTTGTCAACCATTTGTTGGAGGCTTCGATGTCAATGCCTGACAATAACAAATTTTTGATATGACCTCCGTGAATGGGTTTCTGAAATTTATTATCTGCCATGACATTTGGCTAGAGGATTGTTTCTTATAGAAAAACTCACGAAGAGAATGCACTTGGTTGTAGTGCAACGTTTTTTAATCAAGTACCCCCCTTTCTCCCTGATGACGTGAGATAGTGTGTCCCAATTTTTCGGCAGCTCTATTGTGCATGTTGTTGTTTGCAAGAACTACCCTTACCCGTCTATTGACAGGTTCTAAATCCGTATTACTTCACTGGATTACACCGAAAGTATATAGAAGGGCGGGAATGGCAAAGGTGTTGATTGTCATGATATTATTCCCGTAGGAGGACAAGATCCAGACGCCGTTCAAATTCCCCTTCAAATATATATATGTTTATGGATAATCTAAGTTGCTGGGGAAATTTGAACGGCGTCTAGATCTCGTCCTTAAAACTGAGCTGAACTCTTCATTGGCCGGAGGTTTTCTCTTTTTTTTTGGACAAATCAACATGCCAATGAATGATAAGAGTTTGCATTTGAAACCGATTCAACCGCGGTTGATCAGTAACCTTGAACAGCTTCACATCCAGTCTGCCCAGGATGAGTTCATTGAACGATGACTCAGTCTGAGAAGTCGAACTTCCCCAAGCCCACGTGAAACATCTGGAAAGGAAAGCGAGGAAGACCCTGCAAAGTGGCATACACAAACTGAGATCGATAGGTACATTTTAGTGACCAAAAGAAAGCGGAGCCCCCAATCAACAAATGACAAAAAAGTGCATAAAATAATGAAAGCAAATGGAGGCACCAGTAGTGGAAAAAGTTTGCTTTGCTTGGCAACGATGATGAAATCAGCAAGGAAATTAATTCTTCACCAGAGTACAAGTTACCACCGATATATCTCCGAGAAAAAAACATGAATAAATTGGAGAAGTTGACCGTTAAAAATGCGTTTCATGTAGTCGCTGTCACCAAGGATAACATACATGAAACTAAAATTCAAATTTACGCCGAAAACAATTTTAGAATTGTCGTGTCTGAATTCGAAAAGGTATGAAAATAATGATAAGTGCTACTAATCTTGTAGTTGTAATGAAAGGCATTGAATCAGAAGTAGAAACGAGTGGCATCCAAAAAACATTGGAAGTTGATGGATTCAAGGTTAATTCGGTATACAATATAATTAACCGGGATAAAATTCCTCGACAGCTATACCGTGTCGTACTGGAACCAGGCCAGACAAAGCTAAACAAGTCGCGAAACCGGAAGCCGGACACTTCAGGTACGAAAGGTTTTGTGTATTTCTTAGTACGTAGCACGTAATATATGCATATATTATGTGAGAATATCCACTTTCGGATGATATTGACATTCATGGTCTTGAATTTGCAAAGAAGCAGCAACTTTGAGGTATTATAATGTCGTTAGTAAAATTGCGATTTCCACCAAACTTGAGATCATGCTCGATGTTATATCCTATATAGTTGCGAAATTTCGTGGTGCTGGCATGAACTTAAGGGCGGTTTTGCAGCTTATTTCTAAAAATTACAGTCATATACTATTATTAACTTTATTTGTACAGATATCAGTATGGATTTTGGAGCCCAGGCAGCATATAGTGGCAGCCTCCTAATTTTTTTCAGATTTCTCGGTGTGGTAGTTCCTGAGAATGGGCCCCTTAAAGGAATGATCACTTTCAACCCCCACACTCTTCACCTTTCCACAAATGTCAAAACTAAAACCGGCTTCGAAAAGTACTAACTGAGACCTTTATTTAATACCCCGCATGACTATATTTGATGAAAAGAAATTTACACCCCCCTTTTGCATGTATGGGGACCCCCACCCCCTCACTGTATTTGTCAGCGTTCACACTTCCCAGCTATCTACCAAATTTGGTGTCAATCGCTGTAACTGTCTCCGAGAAAAATGGGTGTGACGGACAAACAGACAGACAGACAGCAAACCGATTTTAATAAGGTTTTGTGTTTACACAAAACAAAGGGCGAGACGTATAAAATGTATAACTTTAAATATCTAATCCATTGCAAAATTCTTTTTGCCAGGAATTTGGTCATACAAAAGCACAAAATAAAGAATGTTTGTGTAATCTGCGAAGACTTACAAAATACAATTGATTGAGCTAAAAACAAGAAGGACTGAAGTGCCAAATCTTGCAGTGAGTACAGTGGACCACATATTGCTAACTACAGAGGTTGTTCAGTGTACATAGATATTAAGTAAAAGATGCGACCACAGCCACGTCAGCAACCACATAAAATAGCCAAATCATCTTTCAGAACTGTGCAGATGCCAGTCAAAACACCTAGCAATCAGCCCGTCCTTAGCTATGTAACTGTTCTTAAATTCATTTCCCAAGGCCAAGCACCGGTGAACCCCGCCTCGCAGTCACGTTGACACAAACTATGACACAATTTCTGGCATCAAAGCAGACCATGTTCCAGGAGATGATGCGTAACCAAACGCAACAAGGTTCACGGTGGAACTGGTATTCTAATAAAATTCCGGCTTAGACACGCCCTCTGAACAGTTACTGCAAAGAATACCTTCACCGAATTTAGCGACAAAATCACCTTTTCAGTCGTATCTTGCTTCAAATTTAAATTTAAAGTTACGGCTCAACAGTTTACCGATTTATTCAGCAATCTTGGAAAGAAATTTATAGCGGTCGGGGACTATAATTCCAGGCACACCCACTAAGGATCAAGAATAATCTCTCCGAAAGGCAGACAACTATTCGAAAACATAAGCAAGTCCAAATGGTTTGATGTTATTTCTTCAGGACAGCCTACGTATTGACTCACTGACCTGTGCAAAATTCCTAATCTTATCGATTTTGAGAATACAAAACAAACCATCGCTCCCCTGTTATAATCACTATCACCAGCCAAGCAACAAATTTAAACAGGCCCGATAAACTAACAAAAAGAGGACAAATTGGTTGAAGTACAAGAACTACATTAGCGCTCATCTCCACGTCAGTGTTCCACTGAAAACTTCCACGCCACCGAAAATGCTCTCGAGCAATTCAGCCAATACTTCGTCGCAGTAGCTCGACACTCTTTTCCACCGCTGAAAACTAGTAGTGGGTCCAGAAAAATATCGCCGGCAGGACTTCAACAGTTGATAAGGAGTAAACGAAATTTGAGCCGGGAATTACAGGAACATCGGTCCCCGAGACTGAAGTAAGAGCTCTCAAAAGCCAAGCAGAGACTTTCTCAATTGTGTACTGCAGAAAGTCAATTCGAAGAAGACTGCTGCCTTGACGCCATTATCCCAACTGTGGCAACGATTTAACGCTAGCAAGCTCATATCGGTCAATCAGTTTGTTATCCGTAGGGTCAAAGCTTCTCAATGCCGTCCTCCTGGCAAAACTCTCACCGTTTCTTGCCGACGAAAAAGTAGTTCTCCAACATCAATTTGCTTTCCGCAAAAAAAAATATAATACGACGGGGCAAGTTCATAGAATTGTGGCGGGAATTGGCCGAGCATTGAAAGAGACGAAGAATTGTCCTACGGTGCTCCTGGACCTAGCACAGGCGTGTGTGTGTGTGTGTTTGAGGTGGGGGAGAGGCAAAGCCTCTGAGCACTCAGACCTTAGTGGTCCATTGTACTCGATTCCCCCGTCTAACGGAATATCCCGGATTCGTTTAGGTATCGTAGGATTTCCATTAGCGGATATGATGCTATCCACTGCAGTTGGAGCATATCAGCACCAAAAATCTTATGTCTGATGCGCCCGTAAGCGTATCATCTTGGATATTTCCTATTCTGCACATTTGCCTTGCTAGTGAATTATGGCTAGTCAGAACACCCTTGTGGGTCCTCCTTGCAAGTCCTTCTGCTTTTCGACAGAATAAACTTTGCAATATATTTGTTTGGTTCTGACAGGAAGTTTGGTCCATCTAGCAACATGAAGGCTTCGCCACCTGTCATTATGGGAAGCTTGTTCCCAGTTTTTGATAGCAGCCAATGCTACCGACACTCCAATTGTTGGTTCCGGTGCGGCCATGAGGAAAGTTGAACTCTCTTTTACTAACGCATCCGGGATTTCATTTCCCTCTACACCACAATGACCAGGTAACCAAAGTAAATCCACCATATTGAATCTGGAAACAAAATTCAATCGGTTTCTACAATCCTCAACGATTTTTGAAGTGATCAAAGTGCTACTCAACGTTCTCAACGCAGCCTGACTATCGCAACAGATTGCGATGTGCCTGCCCTTCAACCGCTCGTCAATCATCCAGGTTGCAGCCTTTAGGATCGTATACACTTCAGGCTGAAAGACCGTTACAGCACAGTCATTTGATGGAGTATGGCAAGAAGGTGTGGTGTACCAAACTAAGAAACTGTTTCCCTCTAATGTTCGCGAGATTCTTGCATCCTATCTAGTTGAGTGGAAGTTTAGTATTCGGAACAAAAGTTTTACCACACGTGACCACAACATCAATGCCGGCGTATCGCAAGGAAGCGTACTAGAACCGATGCAGTAATATAGTCACATCTATATTTGCGGATGACACTTCGTTTCTGTCCAAGCGTCTTACTGCGCCATTCAAATCGGATCGAAAAATGGTGGACGCAGAAAAGGTATATTGAAGCTAAGAAGCAACAGAGGACCATTAAGAGTCTACACTGACTTTTAAACAAACGCTCTATGCTTAAACTGTAGTGCAAAGTCCTTTTGTACAAGGCAGCTTAAAGCCTATCTGGACATATAGGATCCAGTAATAGGGTCTTACGAAAATGTAAGTTAGCACCTACACGTGCATTAAATACCTGCATGCGCACACAATATTTGCTGACGCCATGGCTGCGCCAATTTTCAGTCATCGGTTCAGCATTGCAATTTTTCCTGACTTCAACAACATTGCTGCGGCATCAACTATCAACATAGGTGTTAAGGAATATTGTCATTAGGAATTAGTTCAGTTCTTGTATAGACTCAAAATAATAAATATCAGGCTCAGTCCTGAAATTATTTTTCTAAAAAACACAAACGGTGTTTGAATTTATTAACTGACGCCCGAACAGGGACCGCTCAATAAAGCACGCGAGACATTGCTAAGGATTGGTAAGGTAATAAAAACTACTAAGTCTAACACGTCTTAACATCTTGCTGAAACTGGCCGATAGTCCTTGCAATTTCATCTGAAAAGTTTACGCGAATCGAAGGTAAAGTACGCGATAATTAAGCGTCGGTATTCGAGTAAACGCGATCGGAAAAGTTTATATCCGCAGACGAAAACCCAGAATTAACCGGAATTCTGAAACGCGTGTGTTTCCGTATTATTGGTTCCCAAGTAATCTGTGCACAAGGAAGCGAGGCAAAAGGGAAAGAAACCAAAGGACTTTAAGCGGTCTCAATAATACCCACAAAGGAGCACTCTACCCGAGGACCCAACACAATGAATTTTGAAGAAAACCCACATGGGAAAACAGGGAATTTTACTTATGTTAGTGACTACCTTTGTAAAATTACTCCAAATATATAGATTAAACAATTATGAAAAATCCACACAATTTATATGGAAGTGTTATTTTATTTTAAGACAAATTATTCATTCATCATTTCCATACGCACATTACTGAATCCAAAGATTCATTTAGCTAATTTTCCTGAAAATTGTTTAGTAAAACCGAATCAATATTTTGTATACATACAAGCAAACAAGAGTGAGTGAATTGGTAAAAGTGAACAGTGATAGTGAGTGCCTGCAATCGATTCTATTTCGTTTCCTTTACTCCGTTAAAAAAGGTGCGGTCACTTAAATTTGCGAATTATGTCGAATCCTCACAATTTAATCTATCTAGCGCGATTAAACATGGATAGTTTAGCTGAGGCACTATCTAATTTAGAAACTTCAGGTACAAGTGGCAATGAATCCGATAACGCACCCGATAATGAAACTGTGCGGCTCATTACGCGAATAGTCGCAGAAACCCTTAAGACTCAAGGGAGACAACTCTTCGGTTCTATCATGAACCCAGCATCCGATATCAATAATGATGTCGATGTACCGATTAACGTCGATGATAACGGGAATTTATCAGACATGGACAAAATCCCCGACTTTGTTAAGAGTTTAAGAACGTTTTCTGGGGAACCAGGCAAATTCAGCTCATGGCGAAAAAGTGTTGATCGGATTCTCCACATTTACGATCATTTAAAGGGCACGCTAAAGTATTATGGGATCTTATCAACTATACGAAATAAAATTATCGGTCACGCGGATATTGCACTGGAGTCCTACAATACTCCTCTAAATTGGGCTAAAATTTCCAAGTGCCTAACTCTCCACTATGCGGATAAGAGGGATCTCGGCACTTTGGAGTACCAAATGACCACGTTGGTGCAAGGTGGAAACACCATTTCCCAATTCTATCAGGTGTACAACCGCCTCTCGTTCATCCTGAATAAATTGCGTTCCATTGATATGAGTCAGGATGCGATGAATATTATGACACAGGCTTATCGCGACAAAACGCTAGATACCTTTGTCAGGGGACTAGGAGGCGACTTACCAAAACTATTAAGCATTCCCGAACCGGTGGATCTACCACACTTGTGCTTTAAATTACAGAACATGGATTACCGTGCCCAGTACGCGAACAATTCTAATTCTTACTCGAGAAAGGTACATCATAACGCTCCACCTCCGATTCCACCGCGAAAATTAATAGCAAACCCTTCCGGACCAGCCCCCATTCCGGCGCCTAGACGCGAATTTCATCCAGAACTCCTTCACAACCCTCAAGCTCCTCAACATCCACGTCCCTTCTTTCCAGTTAACCATCAACCCCAGCGTGAAAACAACTACAGTGCACCACCCCCCCGACCACCACGAGGCCCAGTGGCCA
Organism: Hermetia illucens; assembly: GCF_905115235.1. Lineage (NCBI taxonomy): Eukaryota > Metazoa > Arthropoda > Insecta > Diptera > Stratiomyidae > Hermetia > Hermetia illucens. Next base: position 70,147,839 of record NC_051852.1, read on the forward strand.
TGGACGTCGATCAGTCTATAAGGTCATACGCTGTGAATTATACCAATAGACCACAAAATCAAAGATGGCTTCAAAAACGCCCTCAACGACACCACCAACCATCTAAAGTACAAAGGGTTTACTACACAGAACCCGACGAAAGTACCGTCGTCTCAGGAACGGTCAACAACATCAATATCAGAGCCTCACATTTGAATGAAGAGCAATCAAATAAATTGTAGTCTTTTGAAACGCCAATTTGGGGAAGAATAACTTTTTCTCAGTAGTCGATCTCAAAAGCGGATTTCATCAAATTCTAGAGAACGGGATATACCCAAAACTGTTTTTTTCCATCAACAATGGCAAATTTGAATTCACGCGCCTTCCATTTGGTCTGAAAAATGCTACTTCAATATTTCAGACGACTCTCCACGGCATACTTCGTGAACACATAGGCGTTCGCTATTATGTCTATATCGACGATATTATCATCTTCGGGAAAGATGAAATAGAACATTTCAAGACCTTAGAGTTGGTGCTGGGAACATTGGAAGCGTCTAATATGAAAATCCAGTTAGACAAATGTGAGTTTCTTAAAAACGAAGTAGAATTTTTAGGTTTCATAGTAAGTGACGACTGGATCAAAACGAATCGAAAAAAGGTGCAGGCAATCTCAAACATGCCCACGCCTAGAATACTCAGAGACCTGTGGTCATTTTCAGGAATGTCAGGTTATTACAGACATTTCTTTCACGATTACGCCAAAATTGCGAAGCCTTTGACTTCTCTTTTAAGAGGGGAAGATGGACGAGTGTCCGAAAATCCATCAAAAAATAAAGCCATTCACTTAGACCCAAACGCCATACATGCCTTTAATACTTTAAAAAATGGTCTCACTTCTGAGGAAGTAATGTTAAAACATCCTAATTTCGAGAAAGAATTCCAGCTAACAACTGACGCCTCTGACTGCGCCATTGGCGCAGTTCTTTCTCAAGACAACAAAACTATTGTCTTCCTCTCCAGAACCTTAACGAAAACCGAAGAAGATCATGTCACCAACGAGAAGGAGATGCTCGCGATCATTTGGGCTCTCAATTCCTTACGCAGTTACCTATGCATTTCTTGGAATATACACTGAGTATCCACCGCTTACGTATGCTCTCAGTAATAAAAATACGAATAGCGAAATGAAGAGATGGAAGTCCATCTCAGAGGAATACAACCATGAGTTAGAGTACAAGCCAGGTAAAGCTAACGTGGTAGCTGATTCTTTTTCGTGACTTCCCAAACCAACATTAATTAACTCCCTAACACCTACAGACCATAGCAATGAAAGCTCATCACACAACACCATTCCCACTGTCGAATCGCCTATTAACGTTTTCAGAAACCAAATCGTCTTGAAAACCGGCGAGGAAGGCAGTTATCAACTCGGGAACCCTTTTCCAAATTATACAAGGCACACGATTATTAAGCCGCATTACGCAAAGCAGGATGTCGTAAACATTTTCAAAAGGTATCTTAATCCCAACACCATAAATGGCCTTCTAACTAGCGAAGAGATAATGGACAAAGTTCAAGAAATTTACCCCAATCATTTCAGCAGTTACCGGATACGATTCACACGGAGAATCGTAGAGGATATCCCCAGTGAAGTGGAACAGGAAGAAAAAATTTTGCAAACACACAGAAGGGCTCATCGCAATGCCGAGGAAAATCGGTTGCAACTCCTTGAAACCTTATATTTTCCGAAAATGGCAGCAAAAATGAAGAACTTAGTAAAACGCTGCTCAGTTTGCAAAGAAAACAAATATGGTTGACACCCCAACAAACCCTTTTTGAATTCTACTCCAATCCCCACACCATTCACATCGACCTATTTAGTACAGAAAAACACCGAGTCCTAACCGCTGTGGACAAATTTTCAAAATTTGGTCAAGCCAAAATAATTGCTTCGAAATCTATCGCAGACATCAAGCAGACTCTTATTGACCTGCTTTTCCTTTCTTTGTGTCCCAGAAATTGTCGTCATTGACAATGAAAGTTCACTCAGATCAGCTTCCATAGCTTCATTGATGGAAGATGAACTCAAAATTAAAGTATATAAAACACCTCCATGCAAAAGTGAAGTTAATGGGCAGGTCGAACGTTGGCATAGTACGCTCATCGAAATAATGAGGTGCTTAAAAAAGGATGGACCATCCAGACCCTTTGAAAATCTTCTGCAAGGTGCAGTGAATGAATATAATTTCACAATACACTCAACGACTGGAAAAAAGGCAGTCGAGTCACATTTTGGCCGTACACCAGGAATAGATCCGGAAGAATTAGAGAAAATTCGATCGTCATGGGTTCGATCGTATATGGAAAGACTAAAGCGGAAACAACAAACGGACATGAAAACTCACAATAAGACGAGACAACCGACTAAACAATACGAAATAGGTGAAACAGTTTACGTAAGGCAAAACAAAAGAGTAGGCTCAAAATTGATACCACGATATAAGCAAGAAATTGTTAAAGAAAATAATAATTCTAAAATTTTAACGAAATCCGGAAAGGTTATTCACAAGAGCCACATACGTAACTAAAGTTTTTGTTTTCAGACTTCTACCTCACATAATCAACGCAAACTTTACGGGCTCCCAAATTGTGTCCTTGCATACGGGGAGAGCGAAAAAAACAAGAAAGATGGAAACTTTAAACTGATCCACACTATTGACACCGACCAGTACGAACGTTTCCTAACGGATATAGAACCTATTCTCAATCTTTCGGAAGTTAGGCAATTCTCCTTCTCATCCCACCTGTCTTATGAACTCCAACAAACTCACGACCTCATTCGAAATTTAAGACCCCGACTTTATTGGCTCTGCATGGAAATGGATTGCAGGTAATCCAGATCACGAAGACTTCCTCACTATTAAAGCTAAAATTAACAATGTTTTGGAAAATAGCAATAAACAAGTAATAATAAATCAAATATACAACGATAGAACTAATAATATTACAAGAATCACTAACGAAATTAAAAAAATAATCAAAGAAAACAATAAATAAATTACGATATGATATTAGATGTACAATTTAGACTATCACTGGTAAAGGAAGAACTAAAAAATATCAACCTCGTAATACATTGGGCAAAATTAGGTGTCATAAATTCAATAATCCTCTCAAAAACAAAATTAAATTGGCCACGGACATAATGGACAAAGATCTGCTCCCATATTCCACAATTGAAGAGGCTTTAAACTTTTCAGAAATAAAAATAATAACAAACATGTCATCCATACTGTACATTGTTAATATTCCATTGACTACTAGCCTCACTTATGAATCCTTGTTAATTAAAGCAGTTAAGAAAAACCATGTAATCAATGATATTAAATTTAGTGGAATTTTGAGAAATAATGAAAAATATTTGGCGTAATTGGTAATTGTAAAAACATAAATTATTTAACCATTTGTAAATCCGACGAAATCACGGATATCTCAAGTACATTCTGTATACCGAACTTGATGAGGAGCTCCGCAGCCATATGCAATATAACCAATAACGTGCACATACCAACCATTGAAGAAATCGCATTCGGTACCATACTATTGAACCAATTCGCCGGAACTATCGAAGCAGATGGAGTAGTCCACAAGCTGAACGGTACCTAACTAATAAAGATTCATAATACCAACCTAACGGTTAATGGGAGGACCACAGTTAGATACTAGACAGCTACCTCACTCCCCCTTGCCCCTCAAGGGGGAAATCAGTGCGAGTACACACGATTTCAAATTGTTTTGCCCTTGAGCATGAGCGAGATGTACCGAAAACCCGATCAGCTGTGTTTGACATACCGCCCGGACTTGTCAATGTATTGGTGAGATTGGCAAGTTTTTGCTTATGGATAAGTGAATACGTGAAACAACTATTTGCTATATGGGTGAGCACGCCGTAGTACCAGAATAGCAAAAGCTCACCGATCTCTCTCTTACCAATACGATTTGACGAAGATTATGCCTTTTCCTTGTTTAGCGTCTCTGATGTGTACAGATAAGCTTCTGCAAGCATATTTGCAAGTGGGGTTATTTTTGTAAGGGTACTGCCTATAGTAGATCTACTGTGGGGAGGACCTTTATCAACGGCGAATCTACAATGATAAATGTACTACCCGCCATACTACAGCCATCTCCGAAAGTCAAGGCCTATCAGGAAATATTCTCGCTAGAGATGATGAAAGATCTCCATATAAACAACACCAGCGAGATTCAGTTGATGCGAACCGAAACAAGCACGCATCAAATGGCGACCTACGGAATACTTACCATAATCGAATGTTGCCTTACAGTCTCTATCAGTTGCAGGGTGTGTCCCAAATTCAAGACCAAGCCCACCGTTACAACAATTGAGATGAAGCAAACATCGGAATCTTCACCACCTCCGGCGCCTATCCCTACAACAGTTGAAAGGAAACAATCACCGCAATTACCACCACCACCTCCGGCAGCAAAGGAAACATCCTCAATACCAGATCGACGACCAGAAATAAAAAATGTCAGGTTCAACAACATCTAATTTTTTTAGCGATCGAGGACTATCCGCATTTAAATGTGGGCGAGTTAGCACTTGCACGTGCATTCAATACCTGCATGCGCACACAATATTTGCTGACGCCATGGCTGCGCCAATTTTCAGTCATCGATTCAGCATTGCAATTTCTCGAGACTTCAACAAAATTGCTGCGGCATCAACTATCAACATAGGCGTTAAGGAATATTGTCATTAGGATTTAGTTCAGTTCTTGTATAGACTCAAAATAATCAACGTCAGGCTTAGCCCTGAAATTATTTTTTTAAAAAACACAAACGGTGTTTGAATTTATTAACTTGTATAGTAGAGAGCTATTGCAACGCACGCAATTCAGAATTCTGCGAACAATCCCAGGGGCGCCTTGATTCGTGAAAAATAACCAGCTTCACAGAGATCTTCAGATACCCACAGTCTTGCATAAGATTGCAGCCTATACCAGCAAACACATGTACAAGCTGACAACTGATCCCGATAATTTCGCAAAGGATCTGCTGCGAAAGTAAAAGAAATTGACGGCTCAAGATGCTTCAAATATTTGAAAGATGGATCCAATAATGTCAATATGTGGTGAAAGCATAACGTTCTACTAGCCGCTAATAATCATACATACCCCGATCATTGGAAAGAGTTATGTACCCTTGGTTTTAAGATTTGATTACTTAATGTGAGTTTTTTTTGTAAATGAAAGATTCATTAATGAAAGAAAATAGTTAAAAATGGAAAAAAATACCAAAAAGATTTTTTGTTTTTTAATAATTCAAAAAATAAAGACGATAGTGGAAACTGCTTCCTTAATCATTTACCGAGAGAAAGGTCACACTTTTGTACTTTAGGATTTTTTCACTATATTTTTTATTTTTGAGATATTCGAAACAAAATGATTTTAGTTTTAAATATAAAAAAATTGGAGAAAACAATTTTTTTCCGAAACCATGCACTTTAAATTCACCAAACTTTCAGAATTTTTTGCGTGGGCTCAAATACAGTAGGTTCTCATTCGTCTTACTTTTAATTTATATGAAAAAATAAGTTTTGACTTTATTGATTTTTACATAAAAAATCAGATAATTGCATTATTTTGATCCTAGCTCCTTTATTATTTATCCCACCGATTTCCACTAACTAAATTAATCTAAAAATTTCCACTATATCAGCATAGCGTTGACCAACGCGATCCTGAAAGTATTAATTTTTTTAGCCATTGCGATTTGACGAGCTATAGCTCAATCCATATTGCACGTACAGAAAAATGAAAAGATTCATATTCTTTGCTATTCAATTTGGTTTGTTTCCGCTTCATATCATTTCTACATAAAATAAATGACTCCGGAGTTTTTTGCGAAAAACCGTCTAAGCCATACATATTTTCGAAGAAGGAAGGGACATGTCTGAACATAAATAATCCGAAAACTAGTATGTACTTGCACGAACAATTTTGATAAGACTTTGCTTAGGATTGACCATTTCATCGATTTCTGCGGTTATTTAAAAAAAAATTCCACCGCGAAGGAGAGTGCCACACCGCTCCAAGGGGAAGCGCAAATCGGCACTAGTATAACTTTTCTGTCTTATGCGACCTACGACAATTTTTTAATTATTTTGTTTTTAAGAATGCGATGACCGGAAATGGGGTCATTACAACTTTAACGACTTAACTAACAGGACAGGCAATTGTGACATTTCTTTTTAGCTACTGACGTGTTTCAGTCGCAGTTCCAAATGATACGGGTCTAAGCGTTTAACTGTCATGGCAAGTTCAAAATGCCTTTAGCGAACTCGATTAATTGTTACAATACCTTCTATGATTTCGTCTCTTCCACTACTACATAGCGGCAAATTTTCATTCAACATTTCTCCCCTGATAAAAGAAGTGTCAAATTGACCTTCCGACCACGAAGAGATGGACCGTGGCGAGCTGAGTGCAGTCAAAAAAAGTGACGTTGCAAAATCGCGGCTACGTCCTAGCACGTTAAAGAATGCTCCCGAGCTCCTATTGTCACGCAACGATGGTGGGAATAATGTGGTAATTAACGGTTGGCGGAATACCATCTGCCTGGCTATTAGCCTATATTCTCGGAATTTGGCAGAGAAAAGTCAATGACACCAAAAAAGAGCAGGAGGATTTAGTAGGCGGGTTGCTTAATTCAGTCATTAAAGTCGACTTGTCATAGATGTCATTCAGATTGTCAATTGCCGCTTACTTCAAGTGAAATTGGAACAATCAAAGAGACAGGTGAAGGGTCGTAGTGTTGGAGTGTCAAAGATGGCTGATCAGATTGAACTGCGTATGAATTTGGCAGCAATTAAACGAGTTGATCCGTACGCCAAAGACATCGTGGATTCTTCCGCACACGTTGCATTCTACACATTCAATTCTGAAGAAAGCGAATGGGAAAAAACGGATGTAGAGGGTGCTTTCTTCATTTACAGCCGGAACGCTGAACCTATCCACAGTATTTTTATAAACAACAGACTCAATACGAATTCTTTTGTTGAGCCGATAACAGGACAACTTGAGCTGCAGTCACAGCCTCCGTTCCTCCTCTATCGCAACGAAAGGTCACGTATTCGAGGTTTTTGGTTCTATAACAGTTCAGAGTGTGACCGCATCGGAGAGTTGGTAGGACGTCTAATCAAAGAGTGTGAGGTAAAAAGCAGTGTGAATAAGACGCAAGAAATGATGCGGCCGGCAACAAACAATGTCGACATTTTTACTATGCTGAGTAAAGCCCAGGAAGACTTTAATAATGCAAAAGGCCAGTCGAATAGTACGAAGAGCGAAAGTCGGCCGCAACCAGATGTTACATCGCAAAGTGTGATGAATTTTTTCGCAGCTGCAAAGCCGGCAGCCGCATCTGAAGTTCCTTTGTTCCAAAGGCTGTTATCAAATCCAGTGAGTGTTGATCAAATCGAGAAACAACAAAGAGCAACGACGCCACAAGATGAAGTTCTAGTGCCACCTTTTCAAGCGGTAAGCCACATAACCCCCGATAACTATCCTCAAATAAATGTTGCACCTTTTTAGAATCAAGAATTGGTTGTATCGCCTTTGGCGAAATTCATGGGATCGTCAAATGTGAGTGCAACAAGCTGTCGCAACCCTGCTCCACTTACGAGTACGCAAGGCGCTTCAGAGGTAGAATCGAATTCGCAGCAAAAGCCCATTCAACAACTTCTCCGGCGTGAAAATTCTTTGCCAATCCAATCACCGTCATCTTCGTCGAAGCCAGCGCTAATGCCTCCCACCATGTTCCTATCGACATCGTCGGGCAAAGCCCCGGCAAGCATTGATGGTATCAGTCAGAATCCTACAATATTGGCGGCGAACATTACGCAGGCATTGAACCAAATGGACCTTTCCGGACCAGAAGCGGTGGGCTTCGCGAAGCCTGAACCCCTGACTCAGACGCAATTGCTGCAGGCAATGCTGTATTTAATAAAAAATGATCCAGATTTCATAAAAAAATTGCACGAAGCCTATCTCAAATCATTTACTGACATGGTGTCGTCGTAATTGTGCAGATATTCCCATTTGCTTGGAATGGTATTACGCTTGGAAGCAACTTCCCTAGTTGTTAAATATTTTTAAGTATTCGTAAACACACTAGGAACTTCGAATTCGACGAGAACTTTTAATCAGATTATTTTGCTTAAGGCCGATGGAGGAAACACGGTATGCGCTTGCATAAAATCTTAGGATTCTCAAGAAATTGGTTGGCCATTTAAACAGTTACAGTAGATTTTATTGAAAATTTCTCAAGCCCAAGTATTTGCTGCGGTTTGAACTTTTCAGATCCCGCCTTTGAACAAAGAAACTATGCCTTCAGCCGAAAATGAAGTTGTGAGCGTGTAGTGGCATTGCGTCTTTTAATCAAGTACCATAATTTTATGTCCTTAGCAGGCACCAGTCTTTGAATATTTGAATTAAAATTTTATCGCCAAAAGTCGAAGTTTCCCGTGAAGACGACTTGACTATTCACTTCCAGCTTTTCCAAAATGTCCTTAAACAATTGTTTGCTTCTTTCCTGACAAAAACTTTCTATTGGCATACGTTGGATGATGATTAATGCGATTACTCACTTGTACCATAAGCGAATCACAAGCTAGAGAATATACCAATAAAGAGCATTTGTATGATAGCTTCATTAAAGAGTTTCGTGATGTAATACGTGAAAGTCGAAAACACTAGTCTCTTGTGGACATTGTTTAGAATAAAAACGGTAATGTTAAGAGAAATGAAAATTTTAATAGCGACTCGTTGGAAACAATACTCGAAAAAATTAAGAAAATAAATCAAACTTCAAGGAAATCTGATTTCATCGTATGATTTCATGCGCTTACCAAGATAGTTCCTTCCCGCTGGGTCGCCCCATACAGAATAAATTGTTTCCGAAGATACATAATTGCACCCTCCTAATAGTTGTAATAGGGAGGTTGCTAGCCCACAACGAAGCATATTAGGAATTTTTCCCAAACTAAAAAAAAGTTATTTAGTATTAATGATTGTTGATACATATACGCGAACCGTAGTATGCTTTTTTGTTCTCAAGGAAATCAGATGAGCGGTGAAAGTTTCAGCCATAATGGTAGGTTGTTAATTCTTCAATACGCAGGGGAGAACCAGAGATATTTTTGAAGTGGGAAGAATTAAGTCGAGTTCAAATTTGGACATTATATTAGTCATATTTCACTCAACTATTGAGAAGGCTTTTGAATAATTTAAGCCAAAAATAACAAAAGTTACGTGGCATTAGTCCACTGAATACAACTGCGGGATGTGTAGCGACTCCAATTTGTGTCTGAAACTAAAAAAAATTAATTTTACATTGCTTATTTATTTTTTAATAATATAAACCTCAATGCGGAGAAATAGTCACAATTAAAAATTTTGCAGGTGTTCGAAAAAAAATATTTCAATTTCCATGAAACTATGGTATCATCCCAAATGTTTTTCGTACATGAAGAAATTTTTCATTCATTGCAAATAAAATAAAGTTACAACAAATGCAAATGCACTCATGCAAGGGACTGGCACCAAGTATTTATAAATACGCTAGTTACATATCGCTACAAGGTTGTGTGTGTGTGTTTGAGGTGGGGGAGAGGCAATGCCTCTGAGCACTCAAACCCTAGTGGTCCATTGTGCTTGATTCTCCCGTCTAATGGAATACCCCGGATTCGTTTTTATATCGCAGGATTTCCGTTAGTGGATGTGATGCTACCCACAGTTGGAGCACGTCAGCATAAAAAATCTGATACCTGATGCGTCCATTGGCGGGTCACTCACACAGAAAATGTTCCCTGGATTCCGTTTCCTCATTACAGGATGGACACGTATTATCTTGGATAATTTCTATTCTAAACATATGCCCAGCTAGTGAATTATGGCCAGTCAGAATGCCTACAATACTTCTCCAAGTCTTCCTGCTTTTCGACAGGATAAACTTTGCAGGATGTTTGGTTCTGACAGGAAAAGTTTGGTCTGTCTAGCAGCATTAAGGCTTCGCCACCTGTCATTATGGAAAGCTGGCTCCGGTTCGGACATGGGGAAAGTTGAAGCCTCTTTTGCTAAGGCATCCAAGATTTCATTTCCCTCTACACCACAATGATCAGGTACCCAGAGTAAATCCACCGTATTGAATCTAGAAACAGAATTCAATCGGTTTCTACACTCGTGAACGATTGTGCAGCTTGACTATCGCTACTGATTGCGACGCGCCTGCCTTTCAACCGCTCGTAAATCATCGAGATTACCGCCCTTAGGATCACATGCACTTCAGTCTGAAAGACCGTTGTATATTATCCCAACGGAAAAGCCCATTTTTCGCTTTTTTCGAGAGTTAGACTCCTGCTCCAGAACCCAGTTCTAATTCTGAACCATCGGTGTAGAAGACGTCAGTATATTCTGACACGCATTTTTCTGTTCGTCTCAGTTTTCTCTTCGTTTCAAGATAACTTCATATCTTCTACCAAACATATGTATGAGAATCCGAGGATCAGAAGGCTCTGCAAAAACTGGATTCAGTTCTCCTAATAACTCTTCCAACACTCTGTGCCCCCTTAGTCCATTGCTTTCCCATAGATCTAATCGAATTAGTCTATTAGCTGCTCTCATTGCAGTGCTCTGAATAAATAAATCCAAGGGCCGTAAATTGAGTAACGTTTGAATCATCATAATTTAAGTTTTGGCTTAAATATTTCCACCAGGGCGATTTCGTACTCAACTCGCTTTGCTCACTTTTCTTTCGAGTTTCTCCCGTGATATAAATAAACATTTTTTTTTATCGCGTGACCACTTTTGTCGTTGGATACAATGCGAAGAAAATTAGCGAAAAAAGATAAAACAAAACTTAACTTACTGAGGGCTAATTATAGGAATTCATTTTCCTAGGGTAAATTAAAATATGGACGGAGGTAAAAGGTCGTAATAACGACATCAAAAAGTCGAAAATGACTAGTTATACTCCTATTAACTTCCTATACTATGGAGACTTTTAGTTTCATACACTGCCTTCACTTTTCGTGTCATGGATCAGTCCAACCGCTGGACATATTATTCGGTTGGATTTTTTTTCAATACCCCAACCGCAAAATGTTTAATCTTCAAAAGGATAATTCGCTTTAACAGTTGTGCTGAAAAATTCGTAAGTTAACATAGAAAAAAATTGTTTATAAAATTTGATTTTATTATTCAATATAATTGTCTTCGAGGGTGATACAAGGATTATGGCGATCATACAATTTTTATAGTACGATTTGCCTTTAGCCTCAAAATAGGCCTCAGACAATAGGCTCAGATGAAATAAAAAAATTCTAGACGAATCTGTCAGCGTTTGGTCGAAACCATGCCACGAAGAGTAAAGGCTGTATATGGCGCTAAAAGTTCTCATATGAAGTATCAACAAGTCATTTCAAATTTTCCTACAAAAATACAGTTTCTTTTGTAATTCACCCGGTGAGTTGGGGCTTAAAAATGCACTTAAAGCGATTTCGTCATCTGAAAAGCCAAGTGGTAGCAGACGCGAACTCAGTGTTGCGTTGCTCCTGACGGCTACCGCACAAAATATTGCTTCTTAACAGCAGTTTGACAGAACAACAGCAACAGTAAAATGCCCTCTTCTTGAGAGGCATTTTAAACCCTGCTTGTATTCAGTTCGTTGTCGAGCGTTCATCGCAAATTCGTAAATTGTATGAAGCTAAAGGTATGAACTACATTCTTATCGAGGTGTTTTCAACTTTGCCTATGTAGAGGCGGGATTGATAAATCGTGTGGTGTTTGATCCGATGGAATGAACTCTTTCTAATTTGAATCCGATCGAAATGAACAGTGAATGCTTAAGTTTCCAATTTGATTTGGAGGTAGAGATGTGGCTTGAAGTTAAAATTAGTGTTGAATATAAGTTGTAAGTAGTTTTCGAATTGAAAGTGGTGTATTTATCGAATCAATGAAAGGTGAGGGTATTCATTGTTGTGTTATTAATCTGTTAGTGAAGTCTTTTGGATCGCGGTCGTTTGCTAGTAAAAAAGCAAAAAAATTGTTGATAAATGGAAGTATTATTTTTAAATGCCCGAAAGAAATCTTGCGTTCGTGATTTTTCTAGTAAATTGTTTAGTGTTGTGGATTGGTTCGTCGACTGCGACATTAAAAACAAATTTATTTCTGGGGCATGCCTGTTATTTTTTACCGAAAGTAACGTGTGGCGAACAGAAAGATTTAGTGATTTAAATAATTTTCATAAAGCTATTGTATTGTAAGCGTTACAGGAGATGCGACCGGTTTCCTGGAGAAGAGCCGCTACACCATATATTATAGTGGCCATCAAGTAAACCATGTGCTTGGAGTAGGTTTCTTAGTCAGCCAAAAAATGAAACCTGCTGTTATCGTTTTTGAAAACATAGGCGAACGGCTATGCACTGTGCGCTTGCGAGGCAAGTTTAGAAATATAAGCCTCATAAATGTTCACGTCCCTACTCAGGAGACTGCAGAGTCGGAGAAGGATACCTTCTACGAGGCAGTAGAACGAACCCTCGAAGCCTGTCCCAGATATGATATCAAAATCATACTTGGGGATTTTAACAGCCAAGTAGGGAAGGAGCCCGTATTCAGTCGATACGTTGGCTTCCATACCTTACACGCAAATACAAATGATAACGGACTGCGGATTATTCAATTAGCAGGGTCACACGAAATGGTTGTTGGAAGTACCTGGTTTGCGCGGAAAGCGGTCCACAAACATACGTGGGCCTCTCCAGACGGGACCAGTTTCAATCAAAGTGACCACGTGTTGATCGAACGCCGCCACCTCTCAGCCTTCATGAATGTCAGAACATATAGGGGGGCCAATATAGACTCGTTGGCATGGTGCTCCGAGCTCGAATAACAACACCACCTAGAATCCCCTCTCACAATCAGGTAGGAGTTAACACTGAAGCCATCCACAACACAGCCCTCCGCGACACCTATAAGAGGGAAATGGATGCCGCAATAATCGCAGTCAACAGAGGACCTGGAGATGAAGCATCAACAAATGATTTTCACAGATAACCTGAAGAAGGTTATCATTGATACGGCCACAAACATACTTGGCCCTAGCCGCAAAAGGAGTCGGAACGGCTGGTTTGACGATTAATGTAAGCTGTGAACTAGAAAAGTACAGGGAGCAACCGCACCAGGCGCGAAAGTTTTACCAACAAGTCAGTAGGATGAAGCCTTATATGCCTCGATGCTCATCCTGCCGAGACAAAGAGGGAAATCTGATTTCCGACAGAATGGGCATATTGGAGCGATGGGTTGAGTACTTTGATGAGCTACTGAACAACCAGAACATCGGCGAGTTGGAGGTCCTTCCAGCTGAAGACGACGGACAAATACTGCCACCACCAAGTTTAGGAGAAACAGTCCGTGCAATTCATCGGCTTAAAATTCATAAGTCGCCAGGAACCGTGGAATTACAGCCGAATTGGTTAAATATGGAGGCGACCAGTTACACCAAGTGGTTCATCAACTTGTGTTCAAGGTATGGGACAGCGAATCATTGCCTGATGATTGGCAACGAGGCATTATCTGTCTCATACATAAAAAGGGAGATATCACACAGTGCAGCAATTATAGAGATATCACGTTGCTGAGTACCATCTATAAGATATTCTCCTCCATCTTGCTAGGCCAGATAGCCCCATTCGCCCAGAATATCATTGGCCCATACCAAAGAGGCTTCACTCCAGGCAAATCAGTAACAGATCAGATTTTCTCTGTGGAGCAAGCGATGGAATAACTGTTGGAATATGGACAACAGCTGCACCATCTATTCATCGACTTTAAAGCCGCCCATGGTAGCATGGCCAGGGTAAAACTGTACACGGCCATGAGAAAGTTCGGTATCCCGACGAAACTAATAAGACTGACTAGGCTGACCCTGACCAATGTGCGAGGCCAGATAAAAGCAGCAGGATCAATCTCAAGACCATTCGACATCAACAACGGTCTATGACAAGGGGATGCCCTATCATGCGTCCTCTTTAACCTGGCCCTCGAGAAAGTGATCTGTGATGCTGATGTAAATGCAAGAGGTACGGTCCTCTTTAAGTCCACACAACTACTGGCCTATGCTGACGATATCGACATCATTTGAAGAACTACCCGAGACGTACAAACTGCCTTCATCCAGATCGAGCAGGTGGCCATTGGGGCGAGATCTTGGACTGCACATCAATGAAGGCAAGACAAAAAATATGGTGGCAGCGTCAGCACCGAAGACCAACCGACCAACAACATCAAACCGCACTGGTCAAACAGGAAGAATAAGGATAGGAGAATACAACTTTGAGACCGTTGACAATTTCTCCTATCTAGGTCGAAAATCACAACCGATAACAGCTACGATGATGAAATCCGCGCACGATTGTTGTCAGCCAACAAAACCTATTTCAACTTACAAAAACTGTTTCGCTCGAAACGTCTCACCATAGGGTCAAAGCTCTTACTGTACAAGACAATGATCTTGCCAGTCCTCATGTATTCCTCGGAGACTTGGGTTCTTAGCGAGAAAAATTGCGAACTCTTGGCCGCGTTCGAGAGAAGAATCCTCCGAAGAATTTTTGGCCCCCTACATGAGGATGGACGATTCCGTAGCCTACACAATGACGAAATCTATGAGCGATACCATGTCCGTCCGGTTGTGGATAAAATCCGGCTCAATAGGTTACGGTGGGCGGGTCACTTAATCCGTATGGATGAGGATGATCCCACCAGGAAAGTCTATAATGGCAATATCTATGGTAGAAAAAGAAGACGAGGCAGACCCTGCCTAGGATGGAGCGATGGCGTAGGCCAGAACGCCAGACAGCTTTTAGGGATATCGAATTGGTGGACCTCGGCGCAAAACCGGGATGTCTAGAGGTCCTTATTAAGGCAGGCCTAGATCGGATTCCGGTTGTTACCCCGTTGATGATGATGATGATATTGTAAGGCACGGAAAAAAGCGGTTGAATATTTGAGCTCGGTATTAGCTTTGTCTTAATTTGGTAACAATCCAAGTATCAAAGTTTTGATCGATACTTATTACAGATTATCAATTACGAAACATTAATATATATGTATATATTTCCTGTATGTTTTTCAATGCTATGTTGTTGGCTTTTAAATAATTTTAATAAAAGCAACATTTTGAGCCGTGTTATGATTTATACAGTAGTTTCTTCTTTTGTTTTTATGTCACTGTATTTTCGTTAAGAAGGGGAAACAATGCTCCCCTTGCTTCCAATGACGTACCATCACTGACTCCGGAATTTAATGTTTTTACATGATTAAAATTAAATACCTTACATATAAATTGAAGCGAGCCAGCTTTATACTACAGAGGGTTTATACAAATTACCGTTTTATTTGTAATCTTAACTAATTATTGCTACTTATGATACTTAGTTCTAAGCACCCTGCCCACCAAGAACTGTTGCTATGTTCCTGTTTAAGAAGAAGTTTTTCCGTTACAGGAGTGGCTGGTTCAAGTTGGTGGTGTTGATTAGTATCAACTAAATAGGCTTTATGAATTTCGATTGTATGTCGACAATCCTTGAAGTTTGTGGTGATACTCGTATTATAGCAGATAGACTTTAGAAAATACAAACCTTTGGAGATTATTACGATTGGTTGCGTAGTAGACTCTAGCCAGTTGTTGGCTCGCATTCGCTGCTTTCAAAGTAAATGTTGCGTTGGCTGCTCGTTTGTAAATCTCGAACAAAAGGCAGTTAGGAAGAGCACCAATGCTTGTAATATGTTCACCGAGCAATGATGTTCTGTGATTGACATTCTATTATATTACATTAGACAAATTGCCTTGGACTAGTTCATCCCGAAATAGTCTGCGTAAATCTCTAGTACTGACATATTTCCAGTGCCTAAGCTCTGAGTAATGGCAATGAATAAGCTGGAAGTCCCTTCGTTCAATTATTGGAAACACTTCTGATATGATGACACCACTTTCAAACAAGGAAATTTGTGTTGCCCTTATTTCCTTTTGCCTAATGAAAAACGGGTGTCGCAGTTTTGATTGTACCTGGGCAAGTTTACTGTGAAATAAGCCTGGAGAGCATGTTTCCGCAAAATTTTCAAATCCTGATTTGATTCTGTACAGGGCCTCGTATCGATGTCGAATTTGCCATCTGAAAGCTATTTGACACTTGGTTAGGGAATCAATGTGCTTCTATGAAGCTGTACTAAACCGACTTTCCTGCCAGTGTCTTCGATATTTGATTAAGGTTTTGTGTGAAACAAAATCTTATTAGAATCGAGTCGATGTCTGTCTTTTTTTTTCAGGAAGTGGAAATCTTCAAAAGACTCTGGTCTGGGCACGCCAGAGTGTGGGATTTTTACCCACTAAAACCACCCCCGACTAACACCCTTCCCCCTACCTCGTGGAACCACCTTTAGGTATTACATCACGGGGCGGAGTTAGCTTACTTTAGCTAGGTCTCCTTCCGTCTACCCGCGGGGTTCGCGTATTCCTCACTTCTTCTGCTTTTCGCAGTTTATCCTAGATTACTGCGATCATGGAATTGATCGCATCCCAGTCTTCCTGACAAGCTACCATTCTCCGGACAAAATTTTACAGTGATAGCACTTCACCTAGAGTTTCCTCTAGGTTCCTCCTTTCTTCCACGAACACTGGAAGAATGCGTGCGCTGGGTCCACTGGGACCTCGTCGCAGTTTGGAGGCGAGGTGTCCAATTTAAACCTGTACAGGTATTGACGGTATCCTCCATGATCGGTGAGAAACTGGATGAGATTATAATTGATCTCCCCATGCTTTCTCTCCAACCACTCCCCGATGGAAGGGATCAACCTGTAAGTCCAACGACCCTTTTCTGTCTGGTCCCATCGCTGTTGCCATCTGCTTATGGATCTCTCCCTTCCGGCTTTTTTCACCTGGACCTGGGGTTATAAATGTTCATCGTTTCGGTTGCCAGGATGTCAATCGGTATCATTCCCAAGATGACGAACGCTGCATCGTCTGAGACGGTCCTGAAGGCAGAACACACCCTTAAGGATGTTCTTCTGTAAACCGTACTCAGTTTATGTGTATTGCCTAAAACCTGCAGTGCTTTTCCCCAAACTGGGACTGCATACAGCATGGTAGAGTTCACCACCCTGGCTATGAGCAGCCTGCAAGTATGCCGCGATCCTCCTACGTTCGACATCATCCTTGCCAGACTCATACTCGTGGTGGATGCTCTTTTACAAATATGTACTATGTGCTGCTTAAAATTGAGTTTTCCGTCTATCATTTGATGGCTGGCTTGGAAGTGATGATACGATCGCTTAGTGATGAGAACCGCTTCCGTCTTTTCCTCCGCGAGTGCCAGTCCAGCACTCTTTAACCAAGCCTTAACAGCACTAATTGCTTCGCTTGAGTACAACTAAACCGGTCCTCGAGATGCTTTGCGACCACAACCAGTGCTATATCATCGGCGAAACCCACCACCGTGGCCTCCTCCGGAACCGGAAGGTTAAGTACATCATTATACATGATGTTCCACAGTAGTGGACCCAATACAGAGCCCTGTGGGACACCCACGGAGACAACGTACTCTTTGGGTCCATCATCGGTATTATACCAGAGTGTCCGCTCTTGCAAGTAACAATCGATACTAGCGGCGAGGTAGGTGGGAACACTAATCGTCGCCAGAGACTTTCTTATAAGGTTCCAATTAGCCGAGTTGAATGCATTCCTCACATCCAGCGTCACCACCACACAATATTTGCTGGTACAACCCCTTCCGTGAATTGCATTTTCGGCCAAGCCAGTAACCATTTTGATGGCATCAATGGTTGATCTGGCTTTACGGAACCCATACTGCCTCGAAGACTGGGAGTAATCTATTATAAATAACCCGCTCCAACATTTTCCCCGCGTGTGTTCCCCATAGGTGGACGGTTCCCCTGGAGGTTTGCCAACCTTAGGCAACAGCACCAGCTTCTGCCGCTTCCATGGTGCACGAAAGATATCCTCGAACATGCACGTTTCGGTATGCCGTCAAGACCCAGGGCTTCGCTGTCGCCTATTCGACTGTAGATCTCCAGCAGCTCGTCTCTGGTGACTAGTGGAATCGGCGTCACATTCAGGTTGCGCGGGAAGGTGTCTCTTGCTGCGGAAATAACCCCTGGATTATTTTCAACAAGAGCTTAGGCACGTGATCTGTGGAGATGATGGGCCTCTGAATCGTCCTGTCACGATTTTATAGGCACTACCCCACGGATTTATACCCACTTCCGAACAGAGCTCCTTAAAACTTTCCCTCTTACTCCGCTGGATGGCGAGCTTGAGGTTCTTGCGAGCTTGCCTAGCCACATCTCCTTGAATGTTTACTCATCCATCGCTTTTGCAGACCACCCTGGTGTTCTTTTGAATTTCGTCTTCCGGGGTGCGGCTATCCTGCCTTGTGGCTCCGTCCATAGTTCAAAGGTGATTGTCTGATGGTCGCTGTACGTGAAGTCCTCGCTAACTTGTCAGGACATGTCACGTGTTAGCGCAGGGCTGACAAATTGAATAATTGAACCAGTTACCCCTTTCCGATAAGTGTTTACATCGCCTTCGTTGGCCAGAACTACATCCAACTGGGCGAATGCTTCTAATAAGCATCGCCCCTATGCGTTATTCTCTCTGCTGCCCCACTCGATGCGTGGGCTCATTAAAGTCACTGGCTATCAGCTTTGGACCTCGTCCTCTTGCGTCGTGCACAAGATCGTCTAACAGGTCTTCAAATTCAAGCAGTGCGTGGCTTGGAGGGGCGTAACAGTTATATACGAATATACCGCTTATTTTTGCCCACACAAAGCCCCTAGCCGCCTGACGCATGCTATATTGTATGGCTTGACGACCGCACGCCCATATCGCCGCTCCACCAGTCGAATCTGTGACCCATACACCATCGTCAAGATTTCTGTACGGTTCGCTAATGATAGCAACCTTCATCGCGGATTCGTATGTGGTCTACGCAAGCAAATCTTGTACGACCCTGCAATGATTGAGGTTTATTTGTATTAACCTCATTTTTTCACTGCAGTTAACGCCTTCCTAAATTCTGGACATTTACCACTTCCGGTAATATGCTGGTTATCCTGTCAGTCATTTTCTTCGCACAAAATGCATTTGCAGCTATTGCACTCCTTAGCAATATCTCCTTTTTCCCCACACCTTCGACATCGATCGATGCCGCTAGTGCATGCGTTCGTGAAGTGTCCAAACATTAGGCATTTGAAGCACCTTTCTAAAGAGATTTGTTCCCTTAGTCGGCAAACAAACCCATCCAATCCGAAGCTCCCCCACGGCTAACAACTTTTGCGCTGACTCCACTGGCAGTCGCATTGTGGTCGTTTGAGTACCGCCATAAGCTTTTGTTAGGCTCACGATAGATTCTTCGCAGAATTCCTCCAACTTGAATTGTTCCTTCAAGGCAGTGCAGATCTCTTTTCTGGATGTTACCTCATCGATATCCTTCCACTGTATATAGAGACCTCATGTTTTTGGGAACGAACCGCGATATTCTCCCCAAGGGAGTTTATAACTTGGTTACGAAAGCCGTCAGTTTTCCCCACGCTCGATTTTCTCAGCTCAAACATGAGATCCCCTTTCTGGGTCCTCTAGATTTTGAGACATTTCCGCTTAGGACTTTTCGGTCTCCGCGTACGTTAGATGTCCTCTGCTGGAGATTACAGTTGTTTCCGGGCGAATTCGCACCTTTGGTTTCTTGTTTCTTTTTTTTATTCACGACCTTACTTCAACCATAGTTGTTATTTTCTTTCAGTGTCGCTTCACTAGCCGGCTTTCCTACTTTGGGTGCTTTGCGCGCTTCTGAACTTTTAGTTCCGTTTGATGGACTGGTCAAGACCCCTTTTCCTTTTTGGGGCCTGTTGATTCTCCAAAGCTTCTCCATTTTTGTCTCGCACCCTCTTACCTTAGTGAAGGTCGATGGCTTTGTGTTTTGGTATCAGTTGGGTCGCCTGTGACACTGTTGAGGCTGGGATGTCCGGCTTTTCCTTAGGCTTTCTTATTTCTTCCTGTGACCTATTGTAAAGCACCCTGATGGCTCTCACCATGTTCTTAATAGCTTGGGGCACATTGCGCTTGTCCTTGATGAATTCGGACAGCTTAACTATTTTAGTCCTAAGCTTCCAAGCTCCTTTTACTGACTCCTTCACTTTTTTCAATTGCTGAGCTCCCATGAGCTTTCTCTTTTGCCGGCTTTGGTATTGGAGGAGATTGTAAAATTGATGAGCTTCTCCTGAATGGATCTATTTGCTGCTGCTGGAATACCTCTTGAGCAAATCCGATGGGTGTCGAAATCACCTTTTTTGACCTACTATCTCCTTTTAGCCCATCACTCTTTGTCTTTTTAATTGGTGTTCTTGACAGAGTTGTGCTTCGTTTGAACGTCTCCTTCTCCAAATCTAAAACACTTGTAATATTAGATGCAACGGTGGCCAAGTTGTCCACCACCGAGGCACTGCGGTCGAAGGATATCGACGGCCGGGAGCCTGCTTGCTCACTCCCAAAAGCCGCCGGTACTGGGGTTCCGAGCCCCTGCACCGTAACTTTACTCCTTTTCAATTCGTCCATGTTGGTTTTATTTTGTGAGTGTTCTCCCCATAGCCATTTTGGTTCACGCACCAGGGACGAGCAAACAGTAGCCCATGCATAGTCAGAAAAGAAAAGTGCATGAACACATATTTACACATCAATAGATATGCCTCTATCCGCAACCTGGAGTCGTGCCTGATGGGAGATCTGGCAACTCCTCACAGGAGTCGATGTATGTCTGTCCGTCTGTCTGTCTGTCACACCCGACTTATTCGGAAACGGCTAGACCGATCATCACGAAAATTGGTGAGAGCGTGTGATCTGTTGTTCCCTTTAGATACAATATGTGGCGCCATCTTGTGTTAAGTTTAAAGAAGGGCTCCCCATACATGTGAATGTAGGGTGCAAATTTTTTTTCATATAATGTGGTCATGTGGGAAATCAAATGAAAGGGCTCAATTAGTACTTTTCGAAACTGTTTCCAGATTTGATTTCGGATGAAACATAAGGGAGCGAGGGCTCAAAATATGACTATCAAAAAGTGTAACAAGTTTCGTTCTCAGAACCTACCCAACCGAAAAATCTGGAAAGAATAACAGTGGTGCATCCCTATGAAATTTAGGCCTCGAAATACATGTGTGAATTTCATGCATTCTACAACCTATATGATGTCATCATCACATATTAAGTCAACAATACCACGACGAAATGAGTTCTTATGAATGGGGTCCCAAAGAATTATTTTGTTTTAGTTTTTTAGTCATTTGTATATGAATATCAATTATTCCAAACAGACGTGTGTGTATGTAGGTATATAGTATATGCGTGCAAATGAAGTTTGCGGGTAGTATCTAATTCAGATAGATATTTTTATACATTAAACCAACCGTATTTAATATATGTACTATATATGTACATATGTATGCTTTTGTGCACGAAGTAAAACAGAATATCAATTTATATACGTGCATATGTACAGTATTCGGAAATCGGCAGTTTGTTTGTTTAGAGTGAGGATAATATTTATGGATTTAATAAGTACGTATGTCTTGCAGTTTGGAAAAATATGAAGGACTATATCGGATTTGTAGCTATATACGGATAGAAAAATGTGCGTTGAAGTTTCTTACATAAGATGAATACAAAACCTTTATACCCCAAACGCGAGCTTCCGGTATTCCAACTTGTTTTTTCTTTGCTCCCAGGGAGTGATAGCGTCAAGGATCCTATTTAATATGTGGCTCAGTCGCTCTACTAGCTCTTTGCATCGTGTATTATAATAAAGTCGAATACGTTCTACGTAAATGTCAAATGTGTTTTTATACAAATATCGCATATTAACCGAGCCTTCGGAATTTTCTTCGGATGATATGAGAGTGTCCTTTTACTAACCGTACTTTGCCAACAAGTTCCACATACCATATACATTTGACTCGGGACGCTTGATAGTGTAATTTGCAATTACCAAATCTTTTCGGGACTTGGTAATGATTGGTCGGTTTGTTTCCGACTCCATCCTCTTTCGACAATGGGCAGATCTTCATTATCGGGCGTTTCAGCATGCCTTCCTTAGTTCTGATACTCTGGTTAGTCCATTTTCTCCTGGGTGAAGCGCTAAGATTCTCTCTAATGGCCATTGAGTAGAGGCTTAATTTTCAAGTTTGACAAGACCTGAATCCTCTGTCTTCAAGGTTCGATCTTTGCTGAACCGCTTTGCTTGTTGTTGTAACTGCATTAGGTATTCCAAGCACCAAAGTTGCCAAAAGCGTTACTTCATTTTCTGGGTGAATTTCAATTTCTTCGTCACAGTATCTTGTGCATATCCATGGGATAATTCATAGAAGTTTTCTCCAGTGAGAAAATGTTCAGGCGTGAAAGTATTTAACTCCTTCGGGCCATGCTTATCGAGGTCAGAGGTCTTGAATTTAAGTAGACCTAGATCTGGCTGGCAGAGTGTACATCTCTCCAACATTGAGCAGATAAGCGCCGACCATCTTTACTAAATGCCGTCTTATACATTTTACAGCAGCCTCCCAGATTCCCACAAAATGTGGACTTCTTGGTGTTTAGATTCCTAAACACTGCACGTCCTTGTTAGTGAACCTTGGGTGCACAAAACAGCTAACGAGAGAGGTTCTGGAATTTAAAATGATTTTAAAAGTTCAACTCCATAAATTAAACAAATACTGCATCCCCTCATTCTCAACTCAAGTCAGAGTGACGAAGAATCTTCATTATGTGATCCCGGCACTCCTAAAATCTGCCTTACTTAACTTCAGTTCCAGGTTGTTTAAGGTCCGTTGTTGGACTCGCCACAGATAAATCCTTCGTGGGAAGTTGAAACAGAAAATATATGCTAGATTTCTTTACCAGTTTACACTTGCGATGGCTGTAAATTCCGCTTTAGTGCAAACATTATCTTTCCTTATTTTAATAAAACAAATAAGTCTATTGAGTTTCCCAAAAACTACTTTAAACTATTTCTTTCTATGCGTAGACTTCTTAACTTCTCCATTTCCCTGTTTGCACTTTAAAAAACGGGTAATATTTTTCCATTCACCTCCACGAATCCGGAACGTGCTGACGATAATTGACTGTCGTTCTGTTTACTAACAGGCACAGGTAAGGATCGATACTACTGGGCGTATGTCGGTATGTCGATTACGATGTAAATAGCTAATATTATAAATTATTGTGTGATTGCTCATGGCCTGCAGTTTGCGCTTGCTTCGCAATTGTTGACATAAATGTATTGTATGTGCGTGTTTGGGTATATTTCGGGTATCCTGTATTCATCCAAATATCCTCCTGCCAAAAGAAACTTTTGGTACACGTTGTCGAGCTCGGACAGTGAATTTTGTACTAAATTTTGCACCGGCACCGCGTGCCAAGTTTCATGAAAAAGACGTCATAATTAAAGAGAATAATTAACATTCGAACAAAATATTAAAATTCCATTCATGAAGAATCTACTTCCCCCTAGTGTAAAACGAAACCTTATTAAAATCGGTGTCTGTCTGCCTGTCCGTCACACGCATTTTTCTCGGAGACGGCTACATCGACCGGCATCAAATTTGGTGGAAAAGTGGAGACTGTGAACCCTCACGCACACAGTGAGCTACATCCTGCGTTGAATTTACATGCAAAAGGAGGGGTAATTTTTTTCACCAAATGTAGTCATGTGGGGTATCAAATGAAAGGACTTGGTTAGTGTTTTTCGAAGCGGGGCCTAGTTTTGACATTAGCTGAAAAGGTGGGGAGTGCAGGGGGTCGAAAGTGATCATTTCTTTAAAGGACCCATTCTCAGAAACTACCCAATCGAAAAATCAGGCGGCTGCCACTATACCCTCCATACCGATATCTGTTCAAATACAGTTAATAATAGTATATAGCTATAATTTTTATTAATTGGCTGCAAACCCCCAATAAGTTCATCGTAGGATCATGCAACAATGTAGGCTATAGTATAGAGCATGATCCTGCTAAATTTGGTGGAAATCTCACTATAACTAACAAAGTTATAGCAGGTCAAAGTTGATATTTGGTGGAAATCTCACTATAACTAACAAAGTTATAGCAGGTCAAAGTTGATATTTCTGTGCAAATTTAAGACTTTGAATGTAGTTGTCACGCGAAAGTGTATATTCCCACATAATATATGCAGATATTACGTGCTAGATTCTAATGGGATAATTGCACACTCAAATGGCTTTATAAAAAAAATACACAAAACCTTTCATACCTGAAGCGTCCAGCTTCCGGTTTCCTGCCTTGTTTATATGTTACTTGAAGCCACTCGCTGCACCCTCAAAAAAACTTGCTCCAGGGGGATTATGACGGCACACAATTTGCCATGCCTCCTTTTAAACTCGGGCTGCCCCAACCAGATTTGTGCCATTATCTGACGGCACCGACCTATGTTGACCCCGCTGGCTAGTAAATCCTTGAAAGGCGGCCAGATATGCGTTGGTACTTAGGTCAGAAAAATCTCCTGATGCATGGCCTTAGTGGCAACGACTTCCTTAATTGGAATCGCCCGCACAAATTAGTACCTATATTCTCGAACATGTAACTCAGCGACACCCGTTCTACCGAAAGATTAGCCATCCAAGGAGCGATCCTCTATCCTCTGAATCTGGTGCACTTAATACACTCCCTTATATATTTTTCGACTCGTTGCTGGAGGCCGGAACATAATATAATACTTTTCTCGCATCAAAGTCATAGTTAGACTTATCCCGCAATGGTCATGTTTCTCGTGAATTTCATGGATCGGTAGCCAATAAGATGGCGCTTCACTAATATGATCGGGTGTTTTTGTTCTTAAGGTATCAAGACCTGACTCAGCTGCCTCCCAACTCGATGAGGACCAGAGAGATCATCCAAAAAGGGTTGCGAGCACTAAGGCAGTGAGACTGGCTGACCCTTCTGAACCCCTCCTAATTGCTTCTAAAACAGTGCTTCCTGCTGGCACTTAATTACCGTATTTCCGGCTTGCTACAAGTCTAGAGTTGTTAAAGGAGCGGAGACTTTGAATTTTCACCTTATGCACTTAGCAATGGTATTCACTAGTCGTTTTAAAGGGGTCATCCCGTGTGTCGGGTTGGAGAAATCGATTTTTTTTGCATGAATTGTATCTATATATAGCAGAGTATATGTGAGCAAAGGGGTTTACCCATATTCCGAGTCGTTCAGAAATTACAGTGTTAAACAAGTAAGGAGTTTGCAGCCGCGGCTAGAGCACTCGATGAGAAAGAGCATAGAATTTTTTTTTTACCTGTTGCACCTTATAAATTCGAATACAGGTATAAACCTAAAAAGATGGAAAACCAATCAATTGTCTAAACTTATTTGCTGTTTGGAATAAAAAGGATAATCCAGTCTAGAGTGAGCACTGAAAGGCTTTCAAGCTATACTCAGTTATATTTTGTTGTAAGTTTGTGCTGTTTGTGCGTTCAGTAATTTTTTTAAATGGATCGTACGAAGGGAGATCGCTTTAACGTTCAATGTCATGCTCGCACTAAAAAACGAGTATTTCATGCGAATCGATACTTATCAGAGAAGAAAAAGGACTTCGCATCAACATCAGCAAAGAAACTTTTAGCAAGCATGAACATGGATGCTCCAATTGCGACAAGTTTTGTATGCTGGAGTTTTCTCCGGTAATTCTGCAAATTTCTGCAAATAATAAAATATATGTAGTAGTAAAAAAGGAATGCGTAGGACATGTCGAGAAAAGAATGGGAACGCGGCTTAGAAATGCAAAGAAGAATCACAAAGGCATTGGTGGAAAAGGGGCTGGAAAACTTACTGATAAGGTTATTAACGACCTCAGTATATTTTTTGGGCTAGCTTTTCGCCGCCACGCAAATTCGATAGAAGGAATGAAGCAAGAAATTTGGGCAACTTTTTTCCATAAATGCTCTACAGACGAAAATCCTCAGCATCAAAATTGTCCAGCAGGCGAGGACAGTTGGTGCAAATGACGCAAAGCGGAAGATAAAGGAGAACTGGATAGTTTTCACCACGAGAAGGCACCTTTGACTGAAGAAGTTAAAACAGTCACCAAACCAATCTACGAAGATTTGTCACGAGATGATCTCTTGAACAGATATTTAGGAGCAGAGACGTTAGATGCATTGATCTGAACTTTCGCTCCTAAACACCTTCAATCTGGGGTCAAGGTCGTAGGAATAGCCACTTTTCTGGCTGTAATTATTTTCAATGGAGGATTCAATGGCATTTTCAAAATCCTAGTGACAATGGGATGTCAAGTTGGTCACATATGTCAGGTTTATGCCGACCGCCGTAATGGAGCGCGAATTTGGCGGTCCGAACGACGATCGACTGACCTCGCTAAAAAAGCCAGAATTGAAACCAGAGAGCAACAATCGGCCTTGCAAGACTTTTCTGAAGAAACGGAGGGTGCTCTCTGTGGACCAGATATTAATTAATGGTGAGTTAAAATTTTACTGTTGATAATTACATTTAAATTTTCAAATACGTTTTTCTCGAAACTTGAAAATCGGGTGCCACCATAGCTCAAAATCTATCCAACCAAATTATTTGAAATTTTCACGACTTCTTTAATACATATTCCTACGGTCCGCAAACTAGGATAATTGCAATCGGACGGGTCGTTTTTTTTTCATAAAAAAAGCCGTGAAAAAACACCAATCCAAAAAATTAAGTTTAAAAGCCCACCAAAAATTTACCTTTTAATATTTTCTAATTATCCTAGTTTGCGGACGGTGGAATATTGTCCACATTAAAATGCCGTATATTTTTTTTTCCTCAAATGAACACAACGCCCTCCAGCATGGGAGCAGAAAAACACCTTTTTTTGGAGATGAGTGCATAAATTGACACGTATTCCGAAAACTAGCTACGATATCAAGCTGAAAATCACATATACTAGAGATATTAATAAACATATGGTGAAAAAATCACGTTTCTATCTTTATCCAGTCCTCCAAAATAATTTTTCAAAAAAAGGCAAAAAAAAAACGGCCTTCACACAGGATGACCCCCTTAATGATGAAAAACATACTATGAAATCAGTAACAGCCGCTCAAATACCGAATGGTCTATATTCACTTGTGCACAACTACTCTAGCCTTCAGGAAAAAGGGTCAGGAGCTTCCGTCTTAGAAAAGAACAAGTCGGAATACCAGAAGCTTGCGCTTCGGGTATAAAGGTTTTGTGTTCATTTTATGAACAAAATGAAATGAATGAAATTTCAATGCACATTTTTCTATCCGTATATAGCTACAGATCCAACATATTCCTTCATATTTTTTCAAACTACAAGCCATACGTACATATAACAGCCATAGATATTACGCTCACCCTAAACAAACAAACTGCTTATTTCCGAATACTGTATACATATATGCATGTACATAAATTGATCGTACCCATATTTCCGATTTATTTCTTACATCTATCTGAATTAGGCACTACTCCCAAAGTTCATTAGCACGCATATACTATATACCTACATACACATACGTTTGTTTGGTAAAGTTTTATCCCCTATAACTTTGTTAAGAACTGTTGGATTTGCTTCAAACTTCAAACCAAATTGAGCATTATATTCTTCGTTACACGCATGCCAAATTTTGTACTTCTGGGATGAACATACGGGGGGCTGCCGGGTAAATTTCTAAAATGTGGAAATATGCTATTATTAACTTTATTTGTGCAGATATCGGAACCGGATATATTTTGAGGCCTAGATTTCGTAGAGATGCACTACTGTGATTTTTTTTTCAAATTTTTCGGTTGGATAGGTTCTAAGAACGAGACCTGTTGCACTTTTTGTGGGTCATATTTTGAGCCCTCACTCCCTTATATTTCACCCAATATTAAATAGCTTCGAAAAGTACTAATTGAGACCTTTCATCTGATACCCCACATGCCTTAATTCTGTGAAAAAAAAAACGTGCACCATGCACATGTATGGGGAGCGCCCTTAAACTTAACACAAAATAGCGCCACTTACTGCATGTAAAGGGAACACCAGATTACATACTCTCACTAATTTTCATGCCAATTGGTCTAGCCGTTTCCGAATAAATCGGGTGTGACAAACAGACAGAGAGACAGACGGGCAGACGGACAGACAGACATCGACTCGATTCTAATAAGGTTTTGTTTCACACAAAACCTTAAAAACCAGAGAACCATAACTCATACTCCATGAACTTCCGTAAATGCTACCTCTCGAAGCGCAGTCAGCCGGGTTCCATCTCCATCTCACCGTCCGTGAGTGATTTCGGAAGTATCGAGGATTGGCGGATAGTCGCGACTCGACGCTTTACTACTCTATTGTGTAATTTTTTTCCGATTCCTGATCCAAGGGAGAGCTACTTCGGAATCTGTGTAAGTTGTGAATTTAATAGGGATGTCGTCTAGTCTCCGACTCAAGGTCCGATACAGCTCCACCACACTCTCACCGACCCGGGCTTTTAATCTGGTTATACGCTTCTTAGCTGCCATTGGTCGCACAACAAATTTTTCACTTATTTTTACACGCCTGTAAATAACTGCACCATATTCGTCTCCAGTTGCATCACTAAACACCACTAGCTCCGTAATGCTATCCGATTTCCCATATCCAGTCCACTTCGGAATCCGAACCTGATTAAGATGATCCGATCCGGAAGTCACTTTTCCGAACTGTTCTTACGCAAGCTCCGAGAACCAATTGTCCCAGTCCTAACGTTCCTCCCAAATGCCGCTCTTCCTTCTGCAAGTCTACGTAAACCTTCAACTGCCTCGATTTATCCACGTCTTCTAGTAGTCATAAAGCAAATCGTCTATATAGAACGTGTCTTTGCTACCTGATGAAGAATTCTTATTGCTTGCCAAGGAGCACAAACTACTTCATAAGTGACCCTCTTCAGAAAATAGTCCCCTATCGGCTCCTCGGGACTGCTTCTCCACAAAATACGCATTTTCGGCTGATCCTCTGGAAGCAGAATCTGTCCATGCATTTTAGTTATATGCCCAGAAAAGACGTACTTAGATTTTTAATTGCAAGGAGCAGCCAAGGAGATAATATCGAAAATATGAGTTTGGAGCTTCGGACCATGATATGGCTTGGCTGAGCCTAATGCTCATCTGATTTCTCCATAAGCTCGGGGTCTTTTAACCACCCCCTCTAATGCTCAAGAAAATGGTGAACTATTTTGTGAAAATATCGCCCGTCCTTCTGCCGATAATATTTGGTGTGGAACACCGTCTCACACCGTCCCTCTCCCATTTAGGCAGCTCCCACCCGGCCATTCTGAAGATTATCCTCCTTGCCTATATCTGTATGTGCAGATGGAGAGGGGTTAATCCTAGAAGGACCACACGCAAGCCAGTCTTTGGAATTTGTGTGACTACCTGGCACATGTGCTGAGTTCAGTTCTTTGTGTCCCCTATGACTCTTAGGTGAGCAAGCTTTCGCTTTCTAGTGAATGGTACTATGGTGGTTTTGGCTGGATTAATATGCAGCTCCGCCTTCCTGCACCAGGCACTAGCAACCCTTAGTCTAGTTTCATACTTCACATAAGCGGTGTGTGGACAATCTTTAGTAGTATTTAGAACAATGGAATGTGTGGCAGTCGGTACTTCTATTTGGCTATTTTCCAACATTCTGATATCCAGAAAGCTACGGTGTTTTCCACCACTGTTTCTAGTTCCAGTTCGCTCCTAGTATCACCGTTCCTTGAAGGTGCGTTGAAAAGGAATCCCAATCCGTTCTCCTCAGATTCCTTATTATTCTTTTTATTTCGGAGTTGTTCTCAATGTCGAATCTGATTACTCTATGATCCGACATAGAGCGCTCATCCGACACCCCTTGATACTCGACCGGCCTTTCCTTAGAGTTATATCTAGTACCTTTTGTATAGTGCTGATATTACAATCAAAATAAATGCAAATAAAATAGAAGCGCAACACAGGCACTTCGTGATAACTTTACATTCCACAAGTTGCAAGTGTGCCTGAAACTTTACATAAATTCGGTAAACAAATAGTCAATCAACATATCGGCAAAAGTCTGAATGTTGATGTCGGCAAAAATTATGTAGCTAAACGGCATAGGAAATTGTTTGAGGCAACTTCTTCGTTGGTACTTGCTCTAAGTAAATACCAACATCCGAAATAGTCGATTGATCTGGCCTCTTCCTGGCTGTTAGCTATTTCGAGGTTTTGGAAAGCCTAATAGTAAGTCGTGGAGGTGCTTTGCTTTTCCCTTGCAGGGAAGTACCACCATGCACACATTGGGTAACGGTGGTGAAGTCACCAATGTAAAGGCATTCTAATTGTAATTTTTATGTAATTACATTAATAAATAATAATAAATCACACCTATATCCGAAGACGTATCTTTTACTTCTTGCAAAACGAGGTCCCCGGGAGCAGTAAACCAGCCCTAACAGACACCAGACGGAGGGCAATTACTTTTGTGGGGTACAGTAGTACAGCCTCCAGTAAGCAACGAGGTTCCGCGGCGGCCAAGAGAAGGACAGAACGCCACGAGGCGCCTGGAATGGCAGGCGCTCTTCCTGATTCAAGAGTACGCCAGACCAACTTGCGGAAACTTTAGGAACGGCGGAGGGTCGAGAAATTGGAGTATCGGCAACCAAAAAGGAAGAAGTAGCGAGATTCCCTCTTTCCCAACAATTGGATTTATAAAACGAAAATGAAAATAAGATTAATAAAGGATTTTATACTTTAAAACAGTTTTGGTATTCAAATGAATACAGGTGTTGGTAGGTGCTATCGACTTTCCACATAACGCTGATCACGAATGTTGGAGTGTTCCCTATGTTATATATCTCCAACTTATTGCTAAAAATAAATTCAAGAAGGTATTCTTCGAGGCTTTGTGATGGACTTTGGTATCACAGCCGAGGAGAAGAGGCGATCTCCTCTCGCAATATTTCACCAGGCTAGCTACTAGCTCCGGTAGGATCTGGATGTGTCGACTGGGAAGTAGCCTGATGGTACGACAGCCTCCCGTGTACTGCCTCCGGCTTCCAGTGAGACTTGGACTGCTACAAGTCTCCAGTCAGGATATCTGAAAGACATATATATTTTAAATTACATTTAAGAGCGATGCAAGCTCTTAGTTTTTCGCACGAGAAGTTCCAAATTACCTGTATGCTTCCTCCTTGCAGACCGCGAATTCGCGCCCGGGACACCTAGGGCTCCTAAGCCAGCACTATTGCAATGTTCTTGTTGGAACTTGCCCTTGCAATTACTGCAAACGCGGCTTTCGCATCACCATCATCAACGGGGCAACAATCGAGATCCGGTCTAGGCCTGAACTAATAAGGAACTCCAGACATCCCCGTTTTACGCCGAGGTCCACCGATTCGATATTCCTAAAAGCTATCTGGCGTTCTGACCCACGCCATGTCTCCATCCCACCAAGGCCTGCCCCGGCTTCTTTTTTTACCATAGATATTGTCCTGATAGACTTTCTGGGCTGGATCATCCTCATCCATACGGATTAAGTGACCCGGTCACCGTAACCTATTGAGCCGGATTTTATCTACAAACAGACAGTCATGGTATCACTCATAGATTTCATCGCCCTTCCATCCAGACATGTAGGGGGCCAAAAATTCTTCGCAGCATTCTTCTCTCGAACGCGGCCAAGAGTTTTTTTGCTAAGAACTCAGGTCTCCGAGGAATACATAAGGACTGGCAAGATCATATTCTTGTACAGAAAAAGCTTTGACTATATGGTGAGACGTTTCGAGCGAAACAGTTTTTGACGCTGAAATTGGCTTTGTTGGCAGCCAACAACCGGATTTAATCGTCATAGCTTTTATCGGTTGTGATTTTCGAAAATTTTCAACGGTCTCAAAATTGTAGTCTCCTATCTTTATTATTTTCGTTCACCAGTGCGATTCGAGGTTGTTCGTTCTTTGGTTTTTGGTACTGACGTTGCCATCATGTACTTCGTCTTGCATTCATTAATGTGCAGCCGGAGATCTCACGCCGCCTGCTCGATCTGGATGAAGGTAGACTGTACATCTTGGGTTGTTCTTCCCATAATACCAAGCTCATCAGCGTAGGCCAGTGGTTGGATGGACTTAAAGAGGATGGTGCCTCTCGTATTTACGTCTGCATCGCGAATCATTTTCTCCAGGGCCAGGTTAAAGAGAACGCTTGATAAGGCGTCCCCTTGTCGTAGACCGTTGTTGATGTCGAATGGTCTCGACAGTGATCCTGCTGTTTTTATCTGACGTCGCACATTTGTCAGGGTCAGTTTTATTAATTTCGTCGGGATACCGAACTCTCTCATGGCCGTGTACAGTTTTACCTTGGGTATGCTATCATGGGCGGCTTTAAAGTCGATGAAGAGATGGTGTAACTGATGTCCATATTTCAACAATTGTTCCATTGCTTGCCGCGAGAGAAAATCTGATCTGTTACTGATTTACCTGGAGTGAAGCCTCTTTGGTATGGGGCAATGATGTTCTGGGCGTATGGGGTTATCCGGCCTAGCAAAATAGAGGAGAATATCTTATAGATGGGACTCAGCGACGTAACATCTCTATAATTGCTGCATTGCGTGATATCCCCCTTTTTCTGTATGAGACAGATAATGCCTCTTTGCCAATCGTCAGGCATTGATTCGCTGTTCCATACTTTTTTAAGCCGGTGGATTGCACGGACTGTTTCTTCTATACTTGGTGGTGGCAGCATTTGTCCATCGTCTTCAGTTGGTGGGACCTTCAACTCGCCGATATTTTGGTTGTTGAGCAGTTCATTTAAATACTCAACTCGCTCCAATATGAACATTCTGTCAGAAATCAGATTTCCCTCTTTGTTTCGGCAGGATGAGCATCGAGGTTTATAAGGGTTCATCCTGCTAACTTGTTGATAAAACTTGCTTGCCTGGTGCTGTTGCTTCCTGTACTTTTCGAGATCACAGGCCTGTTGATTCTCTCAGGTTTCCCTTTTCCGTCTGTGAAGTCACTTCTCCGTTCGTCGGAGTTTCTGGTGGGTCTCTGCGTCACCCGCGTTCTTTGAGAATGCAGCATTACTCGGTATGCGGCATTCTTTTGCTCCGTTTAGAGTGTTTTGAAGAGGCTTGTCCTATTTTCCGAGGCCAAAGAGGTAAAACGGTTCCATGGTAGAACCGAGAACTGCAGAGACTCAGGAAATCAACCAGACGACTTCAAAATCGTGCTTGCAAAAGCAATAAAGATGAAGACTGGCTATACTTCCGGAACTCATAGCGTGAATATAAGAGGCTCGTAAAACGTTCGAAATCAGACTCTTTTAGAGCGTATTGTGAGGAGCTGGAAGATGAAAGGGAGACTTCCAGGTTGTGCAGAGTCCTTAATAAGGATGAGTCGGCCAAGTTCCACTTTCTTAGAAAACCAGATGGTACTTTCACGAACTCCAGAGTTTAGTCTATACAGACTCTCTTGGAAGTATATTATCCGGGAGAAGAGGTCTCAGAAGTGGGAAGAAGATAATTGGCAGTTTCCGCAAACCCTTCAACACGAAGGTGTTGCAAAGGGAATTGGGACACTGCGAGAGCGGTTGTTACCAATGAAAAAGCAAGAGCTGCTATACTATCATTTGAACACTTCAAAGCACCTGGTATGAATAGTATTTACCCAGCGATGCTAAAGGAGGGTATAGAGCACTTAGAGAAACTTCTAAGAAATATTTTTCGAGGATGTCTTGCTTTGGGCTACGTGCCTTCCTCTTGGCAGAAGGTGAAGGTAGTCTTCATACCAAATCCTGGAAAAGATGACTATTCTAATCCAAAGAACTGCAAACAAATCAGCCTAACATTCTTTTCGCTGAAATATCTGGAGAGACTTGTTGGGCGTCACATTCGCGAGAAGGCGCTAAAGTAACACCCCCTAAATGAAAACCAATATGTTTACCAACGTGGAAAGTCCTGTGAGTCTACTCTTCATTCTTTGGTTTCAAAGATAGACGATGCAACTCTGAAGGTTGCGTACGCGATGGGGGTGTTCGTGGACACTGAAGGGGCTTTTGACTGCGCGCCCTTCCAAAAGCTTTGTGATGCCGCCAGAGAGCATGGTGTTGACGAAACTCTAATAAAGTGGATCTACGCTATGCTAACGCAGAGATTGTGTGCTGAAGTGAGTGTTGATCGCTACTTAACAACGGAAGCGACGAAAGGTTGCCCTCAAGGAGGTGTGCTATCGCCACTTCTGTGGAGTATGCTGTTCAACTCACTACTATTCAAACTGCAAAATCTGCCACTACACGCTCAAGCTTATGCTGGTGGCATGACTGTACTGGCTGTTGGTCGAGATGTCGGAATGGTGTGTAGAAATACACAACGCGTCGTTGATTCAATTGGCAGTTGATGTCTCAGGCATGGACTTTCAGTAAATCGAAATAAAACCACAATGGCTTTGCCTTCTAGAGATGAGGGGGTACAACCCTTCAACTCTCCGAAGAAGTGAAATATCTGGGAGTTATTCTCGACAAGAAGCTTCTTTGGAACAAACGTGTATAGGTAAAGATGAAACGAGCTCTCACAGCTTATGGGCTGTCTAGGCGGACCTTTGCCTCGACATGGAGACGTAGGCCTCAGGTAGTAATGTGGATATATGTTGCTATCATCAGGCCGATGTTTGCTTATGCATCCGTAGTGTGGGGAGTTAAGGTGAAACAGAAAAGTTTTCGCTGTAAACTAGCCACACTGCAAAGAACTGTGTGTCTGGGTATCACCGGTGCCATGAGCACCACATCCGGCGCAGCTCTGAATGCATTACTCAATTTGCAGCCATTAGATTTGTTTATTCAGAGCACTGCAATGAGAACGGCTCATAGACTAATTCGATTAGATCTATGGGAAAACAATGGACATGGGGGTACAGAGCAATGGAAGAGGCATTGGGAGAACTGAATCTAGTTTTCGCGATGGCTTCCGATTCTCAGATCCCCAAACATCTGTTTGGTAGAAGATGTGATGTTATCTTGAAAAGGAGAGAAAACGACGAACGAGAAGAATGCATATCAGGATATACTGACGTCTTCTACACCGATGGCTTAAAGACAGAAAATGGTTCTGGGGCAGGAGTCTACATCTCGAATAAAAACCAGAAGTAGGCTTTTCCTTTGGGAAATACACAACGGTCTTTCATGCTGAAGTGTATGCGATCCTAAAGGCTGCAACCTGGACGTTTGACGAGCGGTTGAAGGGCAGGCGCATTGCAATCTGTAGCGATAATCAAGATGCATTGAGGGCGTTGAATAGTACTTTGATCACTTCAAAAATCGTTCAGGAATGTAGAAACCAATTGAATTCTGTTTCCAGATTCAATATGGTGGATTTACTCTGGGTACCTGGTCATTGTGGTGTAGAGGGAAATGAAATCTCGGATGCGTTAGCAAAAGAGGCTTCAACTTTCCCCATGCCCGGACCGGAACCAGCAATTGGGGTGTCGGTAGCATTGGCTGATGTTGCTATCAAAAACTGGGAACAAGCTTCCCATAATGATAGGTGGCGAAGCCTTAATGCTGCTAGACAGACTCTCCCTGCCAGAACCAAACAAAGTTTATCCTGTCGAAAAGCAGGAGGATTTTCAAAAGTATTGTAGGCATTCTGACTAACCATAATTCACTAGCTGGGCATATTTTCAGAATAGGAATTATCCAAGATGATTCGTGTCCATCCTGTAATAAGGAAGCGGAATTCACGGAACATTTTCTATGTGAGTGCCCCGATTACGGACGCATCAGGTATCAGATTTTTGGTGCTGACGTGCTCCAACTGCAACGGATAGCATCGCATCCACTAACGGAAATCCTGCGATACATAAACGAATCCGGGATATTCCGTTAGACGGGGGAATCGAATACAATGGATCACTAAGGTCTGGGTGCCCAGAGGCTTTGCCTCTCCCCCACCTCAAACACAGTAACACACACATCACTTAAATACGGGCTTCGTCTCTACTTGACTGTTGAAATCTCCAAGTATGATTTTGATATCATACTTGGGACAGACTTCGAGGGTCTGCTCAACTGCCTCGTAGAAGGTATCCTTCTCCGACTGTGCAGACTCCTCTGTAGGGGCGTGAAAATTAATGAGGATTATACTTCTAAATTTGCCTCGCAAGCGCACAGTGCATAGCCGTTCGCTTATATTTTCAAAGTCGATAACAGCAAGTTTCATTTTTTGGCTGACTAAGAAACGTACTCCGAGCACACGGTTTACTGGATAGCCACTATTATATATGGTGTAGTGGCTCTTCCCCAGCAAGCCGGTGCCTGTCCAACGCATTTCCTGCAACGCTGTTACGTCAGCCCTATATTGGGACAGGGTATCGTCTAGCTGCTTAGCAGCTCCATCTTTGTTAGGTGGCGCACCTTCTATGAGAAAATGCGTTAAATCGTTATTCCGTTGTCATTGCCGGGTTCGTCGTTGTAAATTCCATCCTGTCCGAGGCTCCTTCTGTTTTTTTGTGTAGGGTTGCCAGCCCTAGCCAACGCCCAACCTGGAGGACCAGTTGGTACATTTTGTCCCGTCTTTAGGTGCAGCCCTCCATCTTTGGACAGATTTGTCTTCCATATTGACTTCATACCTAATCGGTTCGCTTGCATGTGAATGTGCCTGCTAGATGCGTCAAAATAACATAAATCTAGTGTAAATATTCTACTGGACCTTTATTGGTTACTTGCTCTTCACGTTTCCATTAATATAGGTCTCTACTGGGTTGTGTCGATCTGTGTCTATTTAATAATGAATCCATTAAATTTAGAGCTTCTAAAGATATTGCGTTAAAATATCTTCGAGTTTTAAGCTGATCAGTCACGTGAAAGTGGCCCCAAGATATTGTGCATACAACATGCACTCAGAATGCATCGATTCCCCAAGAGATGCAGGGAAGCCTGCATAATCCGATTTAAAGTGTGGGAATGTGCTATATTGTTGTGCGAGAACCCATTAGCGTCAATCCTTAAGTTGCGAACAATATTACTAACTTCTTATGTAAATGCAGAGACTATTAATGCTTCTTTGTAATTGAGATACTTGCCAACATGCTGTTCAATCAAGCTTTATTGATGGACTCAATCGTGTACTGAAAATTCCTGTGTCTTTTGGTCTTATCTTCACAAGGAACATATGATGTGTTCATGTACTTAGATAGTGATTAATGAAAATTTGATGCAAAGCAAATTCCTAATTACCTGTCAACAGTTAGTATGTGATCATTTCTGATACGTGCGCATGGCATCGATTTATTTCCCAGTTGTTTCACCTGAAAGTAGCAAGCATACATGATGGTGGGTGAAGGTGCAAAGCAAATTCAGAAAAATATTAAATTAAATTTGCTAGAGTTTCGTGAGAGAATGCTGCTAGTTTTCAATCAAAAATTTTCTTTGGGAACTTGAGAAGCCTTTAGATGGGACAGAGTGCTTGGGTCCGCGAAAGGAATATAGACTTTCCAGCCATCGACCTCACCCGTTTTGCATTAAATGTTAGAACTAGTCAGGATTGAAAAGTATTAATCGAGGCCTTCCCTTCGATATCCCACACGATTATGTTTGGTGAAAATAAAATGTACAACTCCATTTTGCAAGTGTTCATCCTAGGATGAATTCAAGGGGGGTTTTGCAGTCATTTTCGAAAAGTTGATAACATACTACAGCGGAATCCTAATAATTATTCGTCTTTCTAGCTTATTCATACAAATTTTCCAGTCCCCAGAGTTAATTTTCTTTATTTTACACTCCCGTAATCTCGATATTTCGTACTAGTCCCTTGGCGGTACGAATTATCGGGATTTTACTGTATTAATAATAATAAGCTTGGATGGAGTTTGGATTAGACAAGTGTCGAATCCAAGCCATCCGCAAAGGTCATCACGGGCCGCATGCCGGACATAGCATTGCTGACCTCCACATCGAAGCTATGACCGAGACAGACTTCTACAAGTACCTAGGAATTCTGCAAGGAACCCATGCTCGAGTTGGTGATCTGAAGGATGCTCTGCTGTCCGAATTCCTGCAACGTGTAAAGCTGGTGCTGAAATCGCATCTCTCGGGAAAGAATAAAATAAGCGCGTTGAATGTATTCGCTATCCCTTCACTGGCTTATGCATTCGGAATATTGCCGTGGACGAAGACCGACCTGGAAAACATCCAGCGGCGGATACGGACAACTATGTCTAAATTTCGAATGCATCACGCAAAGTCTGCTGTGGAGCGGATGAACCTGCCTCGTGACATCGGAGGTAGGGGCACAACATCATCGTTAAGTCGACTCGCTGCGCGCTTATTTTTACGGCAAAGAGCAGGCGAGTCCCTTGCATGCGGCTGTCTGTAAGGCAGACTGTGGCGTCTCGAGCGGGTGGTTGTAGTTCCCATAATATTGTCAGCTACAGGTATTGTACCTAAATCCCTCATGGCTTCCCTTGATGTTCTGGGGCTTTCGCACAGTCTGGTTCAAACCATGCAGAAGTACAACATTCTGCATACGTGTTCGATGTTGCGTGGAGTACTCGACGGATTCTCCCACTGACCTACCACCGGCCACCACCGCCAGCGCCCCTTTAGTTTTTAAGTAGATAGGATCGTCCGAGCCTAAATGACCTTCCGTACGACAGCCTTGCGCTCTAACCACTCAGCTTTTCGGACATTTTACTGTATTAGTAGGTTTATTTGAGCAAATACCGCTAACGAATTGAATTCACGATAGTGTAAGCTGCACCACCCCCATGAGTATCCTCCAGCGCGACCTCACTTGCCTGAGTGAGGCATTGAAGTTAACCCCGACAAGGATCCGCCCATTCGTGCCCAAGATAGCATCCTCCAAAGCACAAACCTTCCGTCGAAAGTACGGCATCGTGTCTCATTCGGCGGAAGATAGACACTGAAGAATGTTATCCCTAGACACCGAATCCAGACAAAGCCGTCCTTGGGTAAGAACCCCAAGGAGGATGCGTTCCGAATCTACATGGAAGCGGTACCTGATATGTCAGGGTGCCATGAAATTGGGTCCTCGTTTAGCTACTGCTCACTGATACTAAATCAGTTTTGTTCTCCACAGTGAACTGTGCTGGCAACCCGTGAGCAGTTGGACTTCGGTGCATATTGATTTGTAGGACCACCAGGCGTGATTAACCGTATTTGCGGTATGTTGCCCTTCTGTCAGGTCCCTGACAGGTTGCAGACGTGTGCCCATAATCCAAATATCTGTAACATTTGGTTGGGGCGGCCCGGATTCGTATCCTAGATACTACCCAACCAATTCTGCTCGGCAATTTCCACCAAAGCGAGTTTTTGGCCTCGGGAGTTCGCAAAACTGATACCAATTCAATGACGGTCTTTTCTATCTCGTTATTTTCTGTGAGCTAGTCAAGGTCTCGAATTTTCAGAGAGCACGTGGGTTCTAGGCTAGACACCAAAGCTTCCCCCCCCCCCCCCAGAGGCCCCTTGAATGCTTCACAGAATGTAAATTTATTTGTTGTCCCCGTTTTACGAATGGAAGACACTTGTAACGAATTTTACTGAAGACTTCCGCAAAAGTCCTGCTGGCGGTTTGGTCCTCCTTCGTCTCTTCACCTTTTCGTTTGGTGCTCCATCCTTCGTGTCCGCCTTGACTTATTTTGATGATGCGGCTTATTGTTTTCTCTTCTCCCTCTTCGTCTTCTTCTTTTAGGCCCCTGAGTGAAGTCTTCTTCTGATGGCCCTTCCTCCTTTCGTTTTTTCCCCAGCTCACTCTGTAATGGACTGTCTGCGATTCATTTGGCGCTCGTAGTGATTTCATCGGGAGGCGCGGTTTTTTATGCTCCCCGCGATTTTTCTCTTACTCTCCATGTCCGCCTATAAGACCAAATTATGTAGAGGAGGTCCTCCAGCTCCATTAGACCGCTTTTCATCCCTTTGCTGACGTTTTTCTGGAGGAACGTTGCAGATCGCATGCGTTTCACAACTACCACGCATGTCTTAATTTTTTCAGTTTTCGCCAGAGTAGTCGACAGCGCTCCCACTCGGCTGTGCCACTTTTCGCAACTATACCACTGCGTAGTACTGTTTGGGTTGCCGTCTCCTTTGCAGGTGCCGCATGACTTTGCGAGTTTTTTCTCTGTTTGTACATCCCGTTCTCTGGTCGGGTATTTTGGCCCTTACTGCATCTTTCGCTGGGCGTTGGGGCGATCGACGCATTTACGTATTGCGTATTAACGCAGCCAGCTCACTCTCCATTCCCATTATCTCTTCGTTCGTATTGCTTATGTTTGCCATTTAAGCTTTTGGACGAGATTTTAATATTTCACTTGAATGTCAATTATTCTCGTTAATTATGACGTTAGGATTTTATTTACATGGCTTAAGATCAGTAAATTCGCCCGAAATTGATAGGTTTGAACTACTATAACTTTGACACTAATAGCCGGATTTCCATGAAAATTGACATGCAGTTCAAACTTGACTGCATTGCGTATGCGCCTCTATGCTGCTGCAAAATTTGGAACTTCTAGGATGAACTTAAGTGATTTTTTCCAGTCATTTTCCGAAAGTCGGTAACATACAATTAGTAAGTTTATTTGAGACAGAACCGGAACGGGACATATTTTGAGGCCTAGATTTGATATAAATGCACCATCCTGATTTTTTTTTTATTTTTGGGTTGCATAGCTTCTGAAAATGAGTCCTGTCTCAGTTTAAGTGTGCACATTTTGATTCCTTACTCGCGCTCTTTGCAATTCGCAGTTCACGCTAAAACTAAAACTAGAACAATTTCCAAAAATACTAATCAAGATCTTTCATTTGATACCTCGGTGAAAAAATGTTTATATCACCCATTTGCATGCATGGGTAGCTCCCTTTAAACTCCACGTAAATTTGTGTTCCTCACAGTATGCGTGGGAAGTCATAGTTCCAATATGTGGACCAAATTTCGTTCGGATCGGTTGAGTCATTTTAGAGAAAAGTGGTTGTCAGAAAGACAGTGAATCACAAAAAGCTTAAAGCTTTCGTCGAGGATATCAGGGAATTATTTCTGCAGTAAGGCACGAAACACTATTTCACCGTCCTCCCTGACGTTTCACGCGTGAAATTAATTTTGACACTTTTATATTTTTATGAGTAACTGCCAGTTCCCAGTCTGCAACATGGCGTAGGTTTTTCAGTGCATTTTAATTTGGTTAAATGCTTTTAATTTCAAACAGCTTTTTTCAAAAAGGGAGTTTCGTTAGATTGCACTATAGAAGTAATTCCCGTCATTCATGAAAATAAGGGAATCTGCGTCCATTAAGTCTTCTCAACGCTTCCTTGGCTTTCCTTTTGGTCGACCAACACCGGCTCTGCCTTTCAACACTCGTTTCGGAATTATTCCCTTTTCGGATTTTGACTAGTCTCGATGCTGGTGGATCGTCAAATAATTCATACAATTCATGATTGTATCTGATTCTGATATGCAACGGTTTTTCAAGCCGAAGATTATGCGATCCTAAGGGCGGCAAACTGGCTGATTGACGAGCGGTTGAAGGGAAAGCCAAGCTGCATTGAGGGCGTTGAGTAGTCTTTTGATCACCTCGAAAATCGTTCTGGAATCCAGAAACCGCTTAAACTCTATCTCTAAATTAAATACGGTGGAACCGTGTGTTTTGATAATTGCCTGTCAACTACTGCTTTTTCGCCAAAGTCTGATCTTCCTCTACAACCATTGAAGATATTAGAATCCCTTTCTACCATATCATCGACTACGACTACGAAATGGAAACATCGAAGGTTTTTAAGGAACGAACAACGGTGCTTCGCGGAGTTCATCGAGAATTCGCAGCGTAGCTACAGAAAGGATAGCGGTTTCAGGAAAGCCGTCGACTATTTCAAAAAAAGGCTAGCGGACATCGACAAACACTTCAGCACATTGGAAGCAAACCACGAGCTGCTGCTAGCTAGTCTCGCGGAAGACCATCCATATTATAAACACGGTTTGTATGGTGCTACCAAACGTCTCTATATGGCTACAAGGGTGATATATACGGAGAAGTACGAACGGTAATGTTTCTGACCCTGTCGGAGGCTACGCATTACCTACGGCCAAACCAATTATAACAGCGCCAACCGCAGAACACTTACATTCTGCTCCTACGGCGGCTTACATCCTTCTTGAATCTGGGGCATCAATATATAATGGTAGCAATATTCCAAGGCTGCCGACAATTGAAATACCACACTTCAGTGGCGATTACACGCAGTAGAAGGCATTCATTGGCTTGTTCAAGACTATTATACATAGCGATCCCACGATAGGGCCACTACAAACAAGTCGGAATACCGGAAGCTCGCGCTTCGGGTATAAAGGTTTTGTGTTTATTTTATGTAAGAAATTTCAACGCACATTTTTCTATCCAAATATAGCTACAAATCCAACATAATCCTTCATATTTTTCCAAACTGCGAGACATACCTACATATTACAACCATAGATATTACGCTCAACCTAAACAAACAAACTGCCTATTTCCGAATACTGTACACATATATAAATTGTATATAAATTGTTCGTCCCCATATTTAGGATTTACTTCTTATATCTATTTGAATTAGGCACTACCCTCAAAGTTCATTAGCACGCATATATTATATACCTATATATACACATGTCTGGTTGACAAATAACCAAAAAACTAAAACAAAATAATTCTCTGCGACCCAATTCTGTGGTATTGACGAATTGATAAGCGATGATGACGTCATATAGGTTATAGAGTGCACGAAATTCACAAAAAATTGTAAAGTTTTACCCCCTATAACTTTATTAATGATAGTTGGATTTTCTTCAAACTTGACCAAACTGTGCACTATGTTCTTCAATACACGCATGCCAAATTTTGTACTTCTGGGATGAACATAAGGGGGGTGCCGGGTAAATTTCTAAAATGTGGAAATATGCTATTATTAACTTTATTTGTGCAGATATCGGAAGCGGATATATTTTGAGGCCTAGATTTCGTAGAGATCCACCACTGTGATTTTTTTCAGATTTTTCGGTCGGTAGGTTCGTAGAACGAGACCTGTTACACTTTTTGTGGGTCATATTTTGAACCCTCACTCCCCTATGTTTCATCCAATATCAAATATTGAACCAGTTTCGAAAAGTACTAATTGGGACCTTGATACCTCAGATGGCTACATTCTGTGAAAAAAAAATGTGCACCCTCCATTAACATGTATGGGGAGCCCCCTCTTAAACTTAACACAAGATGGCGCCACTCGCTACATGTAAAGGGAAAACCAGATTACATACTCTCACCAACTTTGGTGACAATCGGTCTAACCGTTTCCGAATAAATCGGGTGTAACAGACAGACAGACGGACAGACAGACACCGTCTCGATTAAAAAAGCGCTTTAAATGCCTCATGTTTGGGCACTTCACCAAGGTATGCACCAGCAGCATTGATCGATCCGAGATTGATTAGCTATAATACCCAATTTCTCACGGGACATGGAGGATATCTCCAATACCTTCACAGGTTTAAATTGGAGACCTCACCCGACTGCCCAAATTGCGATGGAGTCCCAGAGGACCCAGAGTATGTATTCTTCCACTGTCCGAGATTTGTGGAAGAAAGGGGGAATCTAGAGGAGACTCTAGGAGAGGTGCTGGTACCAGAAAATCTGGTGCCGAAAATGCTAGCGCATCAAGAGAATTGGGATGCGGTCAACTCCATGATTGCATCTATTCAAGATGAACTGCGAAAGGCAGAGGAAAGGAGAAAAGCGCGGTCACGTGCGCCACGTACAGAAGAAATGGGATTAAGCTAGATTGAGCTGACTCGCCCCGTGATGTAATACCTTATGGTGGTTCCACGGGGTAGGGAGGGAGTCGGGGGTGGTTTTAGTGGGTAAAAATCCCACACGCTGGTATGTCCAGACCAGCGTCTTTTGAAGATTTCCATCTCCTCAAAAAAAAGACACCGTCTCGATAAGGTTTTGTTTCACACAAAGCCTTAAAAATGCAATACTTGCTGAGCTATCTAAAGAGAGAATGCGTTGAACTCTGAAATAGCCATCTTTGCACTAGACGAACGTTTCTCCAACAAAATGACAATGATCTACGTTGATGCGATCATGAATGTCAAGAAAGCCGAGCAAAGATCTCCTTCAGATATAATGAACTTATACAACACTATTCAAAACT
The DNA here is from genome assembly GCF_905115235.1 of Hermetia illucens. Classification (NCBI taxonomy): domain Eukaryota; kingdom Metazoa; phylum Arthropoda; class Insecta; order Diptera; family Stratiomyidae; genus Hermetia; species Hermetia illucens. The sequence continues at coordinate 70,192,143 of NC_051852.1, forward strand.
GTGTCGCCGATTTGAAAAACAAGCGATACAATCTTGACTCTTGGGATCCAAAACCGGTTCGCATTACCATGAGAAAACTCGATGCCGAGAACCTTCGCATTTTGGGGAAATCTACGATATCCAAAAGATATGCCAAAGCTTGAGGAAGTATACAATTTTCTTTTGAGGAGGAGGAGGCATAAATTACTCGCCGCATTGTGGAAAAGAAAAGGTCACACATATCTGTGGCAAAGTCTGGTCGATCTACCAAGAATAAGAAAACAGATCTGAACTGTGGTTTCTGCAAAGAACATGGGCATAACATATACCGATGCGAGACATTCAAGAATCTCCCCGTGAGCGACCGCAATTTGTGCAAAAATTGTCTATTGCATAAGAAATCCCTCGAATGCAAGCAGTCTTACCATATCACACACTACGCAGAACCAACATTAGTATCTTCCAATCTAGCAACGAGAAGACATACTAATAGAACACTCATCAAAAGGACGGTTCTAGCGACCGCTTGGATCAATGTAATCATGGATTCTGGTCGAAGAATAACACTACAAGTGCTGATCGATCCAGTGCAGACATCATTCCTTTCTGCAAAGGCTGCTAAGGGAATCGAGCTGCGAACCGCAAACATAATTGCAAACGTCACCGGAATCAGGGGTAACGAGACAACAACCGTATGGAAAAAAAGAAACAATCAGAATCACTCCAAGGTTCCCCTCAAGGCTGAATCTTCCCGTTGAAACTTTGGTTATGGCAAAACTGTCTTCAACGTTTCCCGAGGAAACCACTTTTGTGAATGATCTTAGTCCAATTTGGTCATAAGGGCTTTCAGATCCAAACTTCAACGAACAAGGGATGCACTTGTTTGCACTGATGAAGGGAACAAGTGGTTCCCGAAATATCGGTATTTGCAAGAATAAATACCCACACCAACGAAAAAGAAACAACAAGTTTTATTATTTCAATTAATTAATTGTTGGAAACACCGCATAATTTCACTCTGAGTTTTTGTAAGTTGAAATAAGTTCTGTTGGCTGACAACAACCGTGCGCGGATTTCATCCTCGTAGCTGTTATCGATTGTGATTTTCGACCCTAGATAGGCGAAATTATCAACGGTCTCTCCTATCTTTATTCTTCCCGTCTGACCAGAGCGGCTTGATGTTGTTGGTTGGTGGGTCTTCGGTGCTGATGTTCCCACCATATATTTTGTCTTGCCTTCATTGATATGCACCCCAAGATCTCGCGCCGTTTGCGCGATCTGGATAAAGGCAGTTTGTACGCCACCTCGTTCTTCCCATGATGTCGATATCATCAGCATAGGCCAGTAGTTGGATATAGTTAAAGAGAACCATACTCCTCGCATTTACCTCAGCATTACGGATCATTTTCTCGAGGGCCAGGTTAAAGAGGACGCATTGTAGGGCATCCCCTTGTCGTAGACCGTTGTTGATGCCGAATGGTCTTGAGATTGATCCTGCTGCTTTTATCTGGCCTCGCACATTGGTCAGGGTCAGCCTAGTCAGTCTTATTAGTTTCGTCGGGATACCGAATTCTCTCATGGCCGTGTACAGTTTTACCCTGGCTATGCTATCATAGGCGGCTTTAAAGTCGATGAAAAGGCGGTGTAACTGTTGTCCATATTCCAACAGTTTTTCCATCGCTTGCCGCAGAGAGAAAATCTGATCTGTTGCTGATTTGCCTGGAGTGAAGCCTCTTTGGTATGGGCCAATGATGTTCTGGGCGTATGGGGCTATCCGGCCTAGCAAGATAGTGGAGAATATCTTATAGATGGTACTCAGCAACGTGATACCTCTATAATTGCTGAACTGTGTGATATCCCCCTTTTTATGTATGAGACAGATAATACCTCGTTGCCAATCATCAGGCAATGATTCGATGTCCCATACCTTGAACACAAGTTGATGAACCACTTGGTGTAACTGGTCGCCTTCATATTTAACGAATTCGGCTGTAATTCCACGGCTCCTAGCGACTTATGGTTTTTAAGTCGATGGATTGCACGGACTGTTTCTCCTATACTTGGTGGTGACAGTATTGGTCCGTCGTCTTCAGTTGGCGGGACCTCCAACTCGCCGATGTTCTGGTTGTTCAGTAGTTCATAAAAGTAATCAACCCATCGCTCCAATATGCACATTCTCCCAGTAATCAGATATTCCTCTCTGTCTCGGCAGGGTGAGTATTGAGGTGTATAAGGCTTCATCCTGCTAACTTGTTTGTAAAACTTGCGCGCCTAGTGCTGTTGCTCCTTGCACTTTCCGAATTCACAGACTTGTTAGTTCTCCCAGGCTTCCTTTCCCCTTCTGTGAAGTCGCTTCTCCGCTCGACGGAGTTCGTAATAAGTCTCTGCGCGTGTCCGCGTTCTTTGAGAATGCAACATTACTCGGTATGCAGCATTCTTCCGTTCTGTCGCTAGATAACATTCATCGTCAAACCAGCCGTTCTGACTCTTTTTGCGGCTGGGACCAATTATGTTTGTGGCCGTATTTATGATAACGTTCTTCATCTCTCTCTCTGTTGACTGCGATTATTGCGGCATCCATTTCCCTCTTATAAGTGTTACGGAGGGCTATGTTGTGAATGGCTTCACTGTTAATTCTCACCTGATTGTAAGAGGAGATTCTGGGTGGTGTTGTTAATCGCACTCGAGCACCATGCCAACGAGATAGTGATGATGATTTTGATATCAAACTTGGGACAAGCCTCGAGGGTTCGTTCTACTGCCCCGTGGAAGGTATCCTTCTCCAACTCTGCAGTCTCCTCTGTATGTATGTTAATGAGGCTTATATTTCTAAATTTGCTTGACAAGTGCAGAGTGCATAGTCGTTCGATTATGTTTATAAAGCCGATTTTTTGGCTGACTAAGAACCCTGCTCCGAACACATGGTTTACTGGATGGCCGCTATATAATATGGTGTAGTGACTCTTCTTCAAGAAACCGGTCCCTGTCCAACGCATCTCCTGTAACGCTGTTACATCAGCCCTATATTGGAACAGGGTATCAGCTCGCTGCTTGGCAGCTCCATCTCTATACAGGGAGCGCACGTTCCATGAGAAAATGCGCAAATCGTTACTCCTTTGTCGTTCCCGGGTTCGTCGTTTTATTATCCGTCCAGTCCGAGGCTCCTTCATGGCTTCGTAACTTCGGTTTTCCGTGTAGGGTTGATCAAGTAAGCAAGACTTTTGTTATTCAAGGCTAGCGGTGAGTCTGCCCTAGCGCTTGATTCACATTCCTTGGCTCTTCGCCAGTTTGAATTTGGTAGATCGGTTTCCAATTCAAAATTTTTGGTCCATCGACCCGGGTACAGACAATTTCGAATTCTGACGCAACCAATACTCATCATCTCCGCCGACAAATTGACATAATTGTAATTAGGTGCAGACGAGTTACTTGGTTCTGTTGACAAAAGAACGATAAAGTAGCCATTTCCAGCATTACAGTACTAAGTAGTGGTCACTGAGCTATTCGGTACGCCAGAAACAAGGGGCGACAAGGCGCCATCAGCAAGCACCACTGTGCGATATGACAACTTTTCGAGCATCACCAGGTTAGGGCGAACTATAGGAAAGACAGCACAGAACGACGCAGCCATGCTTATTTTGAAGCAGGGCTCCACATACTGGAGGAACTCTGGACGACATGTCAGGGGCAACATCTGCTAAGTCTTGCGAGACTGCCACCAACTCTGAGCGACGTGATTAATACCTATACGAGTTCAAACGGCATGAGGAGTATTATTTGGATATTCTATCAGAATTCAAAGACGGCACGAACAAAGAAGAAAACCGCGCTGGAGCGGTCGGATTAGGAGCGAACCGGATCCAGCTTGAGTGACTAGTGATCCTGAGATTCGATGGGAACTATACTCAGTGAAGGATGTTCATCGAGTCGTTCACTTCGATGGTGGACATGTGGCGCGGCAGGATCCGCAGCATTCGAAATTTATTTCGTATGTTGCGAATGCGGACACGTAGATGGCGCGGAACTCTCCACTCGTTTTAGAACTCGCCACGAGAGTGGAGGATTAGCGGTGAGAAAGTGCCGTTGGTTGGGACAGAAAAGACCGCATGGAAATAAGCCGGTCTCTTCTGTCTCAACCACGAAGGAGGTTGGAAGTGGCCGGCGACTATAAAGTGATTTTGCATTGTGAATTGTACCAATTTATATATTTAATTTATATTTTATTATTTTAAATTAAAGTGATTTTGCATTTCAAAATTTCGCCACCATACTACAAAAGATTTGTAATTTAACTCTGTATTGGTGACCCCGAGAACGCGCAGCAAAGTGCCGCCATCGCAATCACGCTCGCCGGCTCCAACGTTTACGCCGCCGCCGCCACAACCATCGCCACCGCAGCCAGCCGCCAACACCTGCGCCACCGCCGCAGTCACTCTCGCCGTCTCCAGCACCGCCATCGCCGCCGCAGCTATAACGCGTAGTCGACGCCACAGCAGTTTCCACTACCACCGAAAAAGCCGCCGCTACAACCCCGACGCCATTACCGCAGCCCCGCACGTCAACAATTGCAGCACCTTTGTGAATTAGTGAATAAGTGAAATTCATTACTTTTAATATTGTTTTTGCAACTTTAATTGTAAGTACCATTGCAACGTCCAAAACAAGGAAAAGTGCCTAGGGTGCTGAGTTTGTCGAATTATATTGCTCTAAGTTTTATTTCAACTGTGCTGTGAACTATTGAAAAAGTTATATTCATTTTAAAAATCGAATCCTAAATCAATTAAGGTAATAATCGCTGGAAGAGACGGCGTCAAGGCATTTATATTCACCGCGGGTTCTCCATTTTCTTGGCGAGTTCCTCCTTTATTTTCGGTCTGCGCTTGAGAGCGTCCGCTTCGGGTTGTGTTATCTACTCTGTTCGTGCGGTCATTTGTGGGTGCGGCCTGCCGTGTTGGAGCAAATTCACCGCGTTTTCATTACAAACTCACCGCGTTTTCATTGCAAACTCCTACTTTTTGTTACTCAAGATGTCGTTCGACAACAAAGACGCGACAGGCCCATCGGACCCGCAAGTGACCGCCCTCGCCGTACGCGTTCCTCCGTTTTGGCGACGGAACCCGGAGCTGTGGTCCATACATTTGGAAGCACAGTTCCAAATGTCCGGGATCACATCGGACGCGACCCGCTTCAACTATGCGGTGGTTGACCTGGATGAAGAGTCGATTCTTCTGGTGTCCGACGTAGTGAAATCGGCATCATACTCGCAACTCAAGAGCGAGTTGATCGGGCGCCTGTCGGCAAGCGAGTCGGCAAAATTAGACCACTTGCTGGCAGGTTTAACGTTGGGTGATCGAACTCCCAGCCAATTGCTTCGCGAAATGAGGCAATTGGGTGGGAGCAAGATTGGCGATGACCTGATCAAGTCGCTCTGGCTGCGACGGCTCCTGGAGGGCACCCAGGCGATTGCGTCTCCGGTTCCTTAGAGGAACCGGCAGCGACGGCCGACCAGGTGCAGGAGGTATACGTACGCCCAACCATAGCGGAGATAGCCGCTTTAACAGCCAGCGTGGCGGAGATGCGGGCGACGTTGGACGCTCAGCGTTTGAGTAGCAGATCGCGAGCTCGCTCACGGTCTTCCACACGAAAAGGGCGTTCGGGTAGCAGGTCGTCAAGACAGCCTGCGGACAAAGGTATTTGCTGGTACCATCGTAACTTCGGAGATAAAGCGACAAGATGTACGCTACCTTGTAAATTCGCGCCTACCGCAAAAAACTAGGTCCGCGGGGGGTCTTGGCGACGGCCACCCAGACCGCAGCGCCACGTCGCCTAACTATTTTCGACCCCCTCAGCAAGCGCAACTACCTCGTCGACACTGGTGCGGAGGTTTCGGTTCTTCCCGTACCACGGCATTATCGACTACATCCACAACCCCTCAAACTGGCTGCAGCAAATTCCTCCCGCATCAATACATACGGGTACAGGCAAGTGGACGTGAGTCTTGGCTTGCGTAGGACGTTTTCGTGGCGTTTCATCCTGGCGAATGTCAGCTTCCCCATATTAGGCGCAGACTTGTGTCACTATGGGTTGCTGGTGGACTTGCAAAATAAGTCCCTTATAGACCCCACGATCAACCTTAATTCGTCGGGGCAAGTGGTATCTCACGCTGGCAATAACCTTTCCGTTCGTTTGGAAGACATCACCGACTCTCGTGTTCGGACACTCCTCCAAAAGTTCGGCCAGATTACTACCGAGTGTAGTCTCTCGAAACCAGTGAAGCACAATGTGCAGCACCACATAAATACTACTGGTTCCCCGATTTTCTCGAAGGTGCGTCCTCTACCACCCCAGAAACTGGCTATTGCGCGGAAAGAATTTGAACAACTTGTTCAACAGGGTATCTGCAGGCCCTCAAACAGCTGTTGGTCTTCCCCTTTACATATGGTCCCTGAGCCAAATGGCGAATGGCGTCCCTGTGGGGATTACAGAAGGCTAAACGCACAGACTGTTCCTGACCGATATCCGATTCCACTTATCCACGACTTTGCGCATCACCTCGCGAATTACCGCATCTTTTCGACCTTGGACTTAGCCAAGGCATACCACCAAATCCCAGTAGCTCCTGAAGACATTCCAAAGACGGCAATATGCACACCCTTTGGACTCTTCGAGTTCACCCGAATGACTTTCAGATTGTGCAATGCGGCGCAAACAAAGGTTCATTCACTCAGTCCTGCGAAACCTCGATTTCTGTTTCGTGTATTGGTCGCTTCTTCCGCTGAGTCTGAGCACTTAGCCCATCTCGAGTGCATTTTTCAACGTCTCCTTGAGGCCGGTTTAGTCCTAAACGTTGAGAAATGCAAATTCCTTCAAAAACAGGTGAGATTCCTCGGCCACTCCATTTCCCCTGAAGGAATACAGCCCGACCCAGACAAGGTGCAAGCAATTACAAGCTTCCCGCGTCCGAAGACAGTGAGGGAGTTGAGGAGGTTCTTGGGCATGCTTCTACCGTCGTTTCCTGCCCAAGGCCGCCCATCACCACTCTGTTTTGAACGCGTACTTGTCTGGCCGCAAAACAAAAGACACACGAGAGATCGTGTGGTCTGAAGAGGCTGTCCGCGCGATCGATAAATCCCGACAGCAACTAGCTTTGCAAGATGCACCCCTAGCCGTTTTTGTTGATGCCTCTGACATCGCAGTAGGCGCTGCCCTTCACCAAAAGGTGGATCAAGTTTGGCAGCCGTTGAGCTTCTTCTCGAAACAGTTGAATCCCGCTCAACGGAACTACAGTACCTATGATCGCGAACTGCTCGCCGCGTACTTGAGCATCAAATACTTCCGTTTCTCCCTAGAAGGCAGGCCGCTCACAGTGTTCACGGACCATAAGCCTCTCACATATGCTTTGAACAACAAAGCGTCCCCTCGTCAGCTTCGACACCTGAGCTTTATAAGCCAGTTTACGTCAGACATCCAGCACCGACAAAGCGTCCCCTCGTCAGCTTCGACACCTGAGCTTTATAAGCCAGTTTACGTCAGACATCCAGCACGTGTTCGGCAAGGACAACATAGTTGCTGACGCTTTGTCTCGTGTCTCCGAGGTTAACATCCCCGCCTCACTCGATTTCTCGGCTATTGCCAAGGCGCAGGAGGATGACGCAGCACTTCAGAGCCTCAAATCCAACCCCAAATACAAATTTCGGGAGTTGCCCATCTTCGGCTCAAACCTCTCTCTCTGCTGCGAAGACTCGGAAAAGGGACCTTTTTTTTTCTTAGTTTTTTAAAATCATTTTTATTTTTAAGAAATAGGTAACAATAGTATATAGATTGGAAAAATGAACAATAAAAAACAATCTTTTAAAATAACAAAAATAACTTAAATCTGATGGCCACTGTGGGTTCTCCAAGTTTTCGAATAACAACTTACAGGCAGAGAAGAGAAACAGTAAGAAATAAAAATCTAATTTTACAATAAGTTGTCGGGAAATGGCCAAAAACCCGACAGAATTCACTTGGCCTTAGTGGCAAATAAAGAAATATAAAAGTATTAAAAGTAATAAATGTTTGATCGCTTCAAAAGATAGTTTTAACTTAAATTATTGTTCTTAAAACTATCATAATTATATATTTTCTTTGTTTTTATTTTTTTACAATAACAATACAATAGAAAAGGTAATAATAACAGTTGTAATATTTACAAAGAAACAAAGAATAATAACGTATGTATGTATAAGTTATTATACAACTGGAGGCAAAATCAGCACCCGTTCAATATGTACATATTTACAAAGCCCCACCAAGAAACAATTGGCAGAACTGAGCACGTCCACCGCTAACCGGCATCCCGCAGCCACCAGTACCAGGATTTCTCTTTTTCATCCCGCTTAATATCAATTGCTCTCGCTCTGGAGTATCTCCAGTCGAATCCCGGAGCCCCCACTGTCAAATTCGGGGGGTATTCTATCCTTTTATCCGTGGCCCGTCTATGTATATGATACATAACCGGATCACCAGCAGCATCAAGAATTAGACCATTCCTGTCAAGATACACGAACGCTTCGGGAGGAATGAAGCCTGTCGTGAGAGTTTTCTCGAAATATGCATCATTTGGGTAGAACGGTTGCGAAACCCAAGGGTTCTCACCATGCGAAGCAGATCGCACTATATGATTCCGAATCAATCTGACGATAACTGTGTCGATCCTTGGCACAGCAGCAGCTGCGTACATCACTTCATTAGTTACATAGTGCTCATAGTTTGACGAAGCAGTCCTATTAAGCCCCGTGCAAGCACGCAGACATTTCCTTTCAAAGATCCTTATTTTCTCCATTTGGCTAGCACTCAACTTAAACCAGATCGCACACCCGTAGGTGAGCACCGGTCTAACCAAAGTAAGATAACAAATAATCTTAACCTTCCGGCTAAGATGTGGAGCATAAAAGAGTCTTCGAAGAGACATGAATGCCCTGCGAGCGCTTTCTAGCGTGACTTTAACGTGCTCGTTAAATTGGAGCCGCTCGTCAAGACGCACACCCAGGTATCTAACGCACTTCTTATGAGGAATGCGCTCAGAACTATCTTCGTTCGCGACAATGTGGAAATCTCTCCAATTCCTTTTCAAGTTCCTACTGGCATACGCCAAGGAATTTCGAAACAGCATCGTTTCACACTTTTGCGCATTGATTTTCATCCGCCAACTGTTCGTGAAGAACTTAATATCATTGAACATCTTCTGAAGTTCAACTTGCACCTCAGATACCTTCTTGTGCGCCGTGTAGGCTATCAGATCGTCAGCAAAGGCAACCAACGACCTTTTAGGAGATTTATTAAAATCGAAAGAATTGAGTAATTCGCCGGCAAATACCGCAAAAAGTGTAGGCGCAGTCACTGTCCCTTGCTGTAATCCATTCAGAACATGAAATTCTCTGCTAGTAGTGAGATTTCCGTCCGTAATGACAAAGCACTTGCCATACAGCATACTACACATCATCGCTACGAGGTGGCTGGGAAACTCATTCTTCAGGAGCCTGAAAATCCGCCAGCAAATATCAGACGTTACCTTCGTTATTTAATGAATTGTCGAATGTCCAGATTGAAATCCGAATTGCGCGTTCGGCAATAATTCCTTCTTCTTGATATGCCCGTTCAAGGCGATACCAAACCCTCAAACAGCTTGCTGATGTTAGGCAGCAAACTGATTGGGCGGTAGTTTTGAGGGCTGGATGAATCCTTCCCTCTCTTTAAAATCGGGAATACTTGGGCTTTCTTCCATTGTCCTGGAAAGTAGGAATTGTTCAATAAATTATTGAACAAAATGCAATAATTACGAATGGCAATGTCTGGTAAATGCCTGAGGACCACGTTGGGAATGCCATCCATACCGGATGATCTCTTATTGTTTACTCTTCTGAATATGGAAGTTAACTCTACACATGAGACAAAGTAATCAAGCAGATTATCACTCGGTATGTGATCAGCCTGCAACGCAGAGCTAAATTGGAGAACTGTGGTGCCGTCCAGGGTATATTTGAAATTGTGGACATCTGGTTCTACAATTTCCGAAAGTCGCGTTGGCTCTAAGTCCGTTCTGGGCCGATGCACCGATTCAAAGTGCTCCCCTATAAGTTCGAGTTTCAGAGCATCATCCATCACGATGTAATTGCCTTGCGCATCAGCAGTTACACTCTTCGTGTCTATACCTGAGTCAATAAGGTGTTGTATCTCGCTGCCACCGACTTTAATTCTCGGTACAGTTATTCGTGACTTCTTCCGGAATAACGTATTTATCTTAGTAAACATGGAATCTGGATCGCTTGGTGAAATACCCTTTAACTTCTCCCGCCATTGGAAGTTCACTTCATTTACGTAATGTTGACGGATAAGATCCCGCGCGATCTTTAGAAGTGATTTGAACTCAAACAATATGGGATGATGATAGTCCCCATATCTCCGATAGATTTTGTTGACGCAAGTGAGCAGAAGGCTTTTCACTTTTTTCCACCGTGCAGTTTCATATCCTTCCATATTATTGCGAAGTTTAATCTTAGGGACGACTTGTTCAATTGTTTCCGGCGTCAAGTTCTCCAGCTTGAGAAGATACTGAAGTATTTCCTCGTTGCTCAAGTTTCTGTCACCTGGTGCAATTGTACTATTGTTTTCCCCATCAAGAGGTGGGGGAATAAACCTCTCTTGGAATTTCTTCCAATTTGTTTGTTTAAAGTTCAGCCTGTGGACGCCACTGTCCATCGGCAGAAGGCGAACTCTTCGTCCATCAAACAGAACTTCAATAAGAATAGCGTTTTGGTCGCTATCGTAAGGAAGAGTCTGTAGTTTCCGTTGAGAATTCCTAAAATTAAAGTTCAAGCGCGCGTCAGCAATGCACAAATCCAGATAGGAATTTGCCCTGGGCCAGGGTGGACTCTCTAACCCATATAATTCGCATTTATACTCTATCTGGTATTGCTTTATCCAAGATTTGAGGAATACCCCTCTGGGATTGTTTGTGGCGTTTAGCCACGAGGTATGCTTAGCATTCAAGTCGCCAGCTACATATAATATAGTAATTATGCAGCCTATTCAGTTCGAGTATCGTAAACAGAGAATGGAATTCCTCCTTGAACTTGGCTCGGTTGTTTCCCACTGCATAGACTGACAGAATGTATAAATTCCCTCCTCTAGGCAGTGAAAAAAGAATACATGAGACTTCGATACACTTCAAAGGTTTCAAATTCAGGCCTATTAATATGCCTGAAACGATAATGGCGACCCACAAGTATTCCGGTACCACCTCCTCCATCACAATTTCGTCTATCGTTCCTCACGAATTCAAAATCCTTGAATGTTGAATGCCTCGGATTGAGGTGGGTTTCTGAAATCCGTCCGTTCTCTACAAATGTCAGCCTACTATCCGGAAACGGGACCTCGGCCATACATTCCGGCCACATTTCACAAGGAAGTGTTCCACGCAGTTCACGACTTGGCGCATCCAGGCATCAGGACAACAAATCGGTTAGTCACCGGAAAATACTTCTGGCCTCCATGAACAAGGATATCAATTCCTGGGTCAGAGAGTGCATCGCATGCCAGAAGTGTAAAGTCTCCAGGCATGTAAGGAAAGAAGTGAGCTCATTCCCCCGCACTACCAAGCGTTTCCACACGATACACCTCGACATAGTAGGACCAATGCGAGACTCGCACGGTTACAAGTATTGCCTCACAATCATCGACAGGTTCACGCGGTGGCCTGAGGCAATAACTCTGAAAGACATTACGACGCAATCTTGTGCCGAAGCCCTCTGCCGAGAGTGGATACCTCGCTTTGCCGTCCCTGCAGTGGTCATCACTGACCAGGGAATGCAAATTGAATCCACCCTTTTCTCGGAGTTAGGCAAACTCCTGGGTTTTAAACGCCAGCGGACTACTGCATACCACCCGCAATCCAATGGGATGCTAGAACGTTGGCACCGGACGCTGAAAGCCGCCAATATGGCACGCGACGATCCGTCCTGGACTCAAATCTTGCCTCTCGTCCTACTCGGCCTACGTACAACCCGCCGAGAGGAATTTGCTGCCAGCCCCGCGGAGCTAGTATACGGGGAGAACTCAAGACTCCCAAGCGATCCGGTCTTCGACAAGAGATCGGGTCTCACAGAGTCGGGGTTGGTGCGTCTGCTGAGGGACAATCTCCGACGCATCAAAGCGCTACCACCCCCTCGACACTCGTCCACACCTGCCTGTTCGCCCAAGCGAATGCGGACACGTAGATGGCGCGGAACTCTCCACTCGTGTCGCCACGAGAGTGGAGGATTAGCTGTGAGAAAGTGCCGTTGGTTGGGACAGAAAAGATCGGAAATAAGCCGGTCTCTTCTGTCTCAACCACGAAGGAGGTTGGAAGTGGCCGGCGACTATAAAGTGATTTTGCATTGTGAATTGCACCAATTTATATATTTAATTCATATTTCATTATTTTAAATTAAAGTGATTTTGCATTTCAAAATATATATATTATATTTCATTATTTCGATTAGAGTGATTTTGCATTTCAAAATTTCGCCACCATACTACAAAAGATTTGTCAATTAACTCTATAGACAAAAGCGAGTCATTGTCTGCATTTGGTTGGAGAAGCAACACATATTATCCAGCACATGAACATCAATAACGACAACTACGAGACAGCGATGGAGCTTCTCCGTAAAAGGTTTGACAACAAACGACCAATCGCGTGAAATTACCTGCACAAATTGTACAAATTGTCCACTGTCAGGGAAGAACGTGACTCAATCATAAGGCAGTACATGGATGTGATAGCTGAATTTTTAGCAAATATGAGTAGCATCGGGGTAAATACTGAATACTGGGACATACTTATCATATACGCTTTTACTCAGAAATTGGATCGGGAATCTCAACAACTATGGGAATCATCCATTGGAGTAGGTGCAGACATACCCAGCTTCGACAACCTCATGAAATTCCTGACAAGCCACTTCAGAACATTGGAAACTTTAAACTTACAACAAAAACCACAGAAAGTAGATAGACTCACTGTTCAAGACACTAAGGTATGCATCTTCTGTGAAAACTCACACTATGTAAATCAATGCGACACATTCAAGGCATTGAACATGGAACAGTGGAGAGACTCGGTTAAAAAATGTAGGCGGTGCTTCAATCGCCTGAAGAAAGGACACATGTTCAGTAAATGCCCATCTGCTTCAAGATGTCGTACCTGCTGTAAACCACACCACACGTTACTCCACGATAACAATCCTACTACCCAGGTCAACCAGCTATCAACCGACGCATTACCCTTTGTTCCAACCACCAATTCGTTGATAGGTGAGGAAAATGCTCGGTCATGACCAGTGCTATTGGCCACGGCTCAATTAAGGGTGAGAAACGCTTCACAGGAACTGGTAACGCTGAGAACTCTCTTCAATCTACTCGGGCTCACAACGAAATTCAATCACCGAATCAGCCGCCCAATTACTTGGAATACACCGCAAGTTTGCTAGAATCGAAATTTGCGGTCTTGGAGCGGTATCGAAAGTTCAAACCAAAGGCATTGTAGTATTAAAGATTCATGCAGGATCTGGACGTCAAGTGATTAGCGCATCGACATTGGTAGTACCAAATATTACCAATATTTTCCCTTCGGTCCACGCTCAAGTGACTTACCCAAAGAAGTTATCCCGTGATGATTTAGCAGACCCATCCTGCGACACATCTGGCCGCATCGATATCCTGCTAGGAGCAGGCATCCTATAGTTGGGTGGTACTGCCAGGATTCATCAAGATTTCTTCATGTGCACTCAACACGAAATTTGGTTGGTTGCTGCTTGGGCCAATATCCAATACAAACTGTCGCATCTCTTATTGGCACCGATCAGCAAACAGATCGAATAATACAATGATTCTGGGAACTCACGGAATCACCAATCAGTCATGTTTTAACACCAGAAGAGACAGCGGCAGAAGAAAGATACAAAAGCACCACGAAGCGGAATGTATCTGGGAGATAGGTCGTCCGACTTCCGCTCAAAGAAGACGCAGAACCTGCAAAAGACTTATGCAATTCCCTGCAAAAGGCACACCTTCGGTTTTCTCAGTTAGAGAAAATATTGTGTAACAACGAAAACTTGAGGCAACAATATACACAGTTCATGGAAGAATACACACAGGTGGGTCATATGGTTGAAATATCAGAACAGGGCAGACATTCAAAGTATAATTACTATTTGCCACACCATGCTGTGTGCAAGGAAGAGAGTTGAACGACAAAATTAAGAGTGGTGTTCAACGCATCCCAACCAACGAGCTCTGGGAAATCACCCAACGATACATTTCTAATCGGCCCGAAAATTCAAAACTACCTCCTCCTGATGAAATAGAGGAGCTGCAGACATAGATAAAATGTACAGACAAATACTCATGGTCCCACAAGATCAGGATTACCAACGGACTCTGCGGCGAAGTCATCCTTCACAACCGGTCAAATACTATAGATTAAAGACAGTTACATATGGAACCGCTGTTGCTCCATTTTTGGCAATACGGACCTTGCATCAACTCGCAGAGATTGAAAACTTGTATTTTGCTAGGCGCGTGAATCAATAAAACACGACTTTTATGGGGACGATGTACTAACCGGAGGAGATACTATCAATCACACCAAAACTTGTAATGATCTCAGTTGGGTAGGATGATCAGAACGAACATCCTGGGTGGCCGACAACGACCTAGAGGGCAGAGCTAGCATCAAAAGAAACACCATTTGTCGTGGTTCAGAAAGTGTGTAGCTCGATTTTTGAATGTTGCGGTTTTACCTGAAAACTATGAAGGCGGAGGCTATTTCAGAGGTGATAAAACAGAAGTTGTTTAGCGACACCACGTTAATGAATGCATTCGTTATTGTTATTACTTAAAAATTTGGATAATAATTTGTAAAATTTTGTTTCTTTTAGCTAACGAGTCCAGCCGCTGCATTGACACGCTGAGCTCGGAGTGATTCTGTAGTGAGTTTTCATTGCATTTTTTTGTTGTATTCTTTTTCTATTCTGCATATATTTTCTTTTTTTGGTTTAATTGCAATCTAGCATATCTTATTATTATTTTTTTTATTTTTAAATTTTAAATTTTTGCTTATTTTGTTTATTTTATATATATATACTTGGAATTTAGGAAGAATACAGAATGAATAATTTCCACTAAAGTTTGAATGGTTTCAGGACTTCCTCCCTCTCTCTTCTTCCTGGTTCCCGCAGAACCTTTCTCAGGAACATCCTCTAAAAAACGAAATGCCCTGAGGATGTCAAAGAAGGTTGAGAACCTTAGGGGCCGGGATTGTGATCCGTCGTGAATCTTCCGCCCTTGATAGCGCCACTCGGGTCCGGATACTTACGGCTCCAGTTTCGTGTCCTATCCTTGGTAGCTCCCATAAAGGTGCAGGTGCTGTGTGGCGCAGTTCTACTGAGTGAACTAATGAAGAGTACCCTGCAGGCACATGGATAGGTACACGTTACACCACATTATTGGATCGATTCTACAATTGTACTACATTGGCTCCAGAGTCCAGCATCCAAATGGAAGGTTTTCATAGCCAGTCGGGTGAGCCAGATCAAAACCAACTCGAATCTAAAGCAATGGAGACATATAGACAGCAGGTCAAACCCGGCAGATATCGCATCACGTGGAACACTCCCCGTACTTCTCATCAACAATGAATTGTGGTGGAACGGACCCAAATGGTTACGCGAGTTCGTTAATAAATGGCCAAAAGCAGTTTGGTTACCAAGAATGCTGCAGCTGATATCGAAGTACGAACCGACAACATGTGCCTCGTAAACGTCAAAAGTATAAATAGCTCGAACATCACCCAAAAGTGCTCATCGTTCACGAAGTTTGTAAGGGTCATAGCATATTGCCGTAGATGGAAGAATAAGCTGAATAACTCATTTTTATCTACCTCAGAGCTGAAGGAAGCGGAAATTTGTTGTATTCGGATGATCCAACATGAGGCATTTCCAACCGAAATCGATTTCCTTGCCAACCATTGCTTAACTGTAGCCATATTATAAGGCTAGCACCATTCCTGGACACTGAGAGGATACTCAGAGTAGGTGGGAGAATAGAGAAAACGGCAGTGAGTCGCGACATGAAGAATCAAATGATTTTACCACGGGGGCACCTAACCAACTCGATCATCCAGCATTACCACCATCTCACCCTACATGGGGGACAGCAGTTATTTCATGCTACGATTCGTACGAAATTTTGGATTGTGATGGAGCCACGGCAGGAAATGCATGACGTTCTATAAGGTCAACGCAAGACCGAGCCATCAATTGATGGGCCAACTACCACAGGAGCGAGTTCGACCAGGAAAACCTTTCGCACGAACGGGTATAGATTACGCCGGTCCCATCATTATTAAATGGAGCAGCGGATGAGGCGCCAAAACCACAAAGGCCTGCATTGCTGTGTTTATTTGCCTATCCACGAAAGCCATACATCTCGAGTTGATGAGTGACTTGACATCAAAGGCTTGCATTGCGGCCATAAGAAGATTTGTAGCAAGAAGAGGTATGTGTCACACTCTACTTAGCGACAATGGTATCAGATAGGAGCAGATGGACTTTTGAAGGAAGCAACCAAAGAATGATTGAAGAAGCACAAGCAACGCTTGGTGTTAACAACATAGAATGGAAGTTTATCCCGCCAGGAAGTCCACATTTCGGGGGAATCCGGGAGGCTGCTGTTAAATCTATGAAACGAGATTTGGTGAAGGTGATCGGCTCCCATCTGCTCAATGTTGAAAAGGTGTACACTCTACTAGCCCAGATCGAGGCCTGTTTAAATTCAAGACCTCTGACTAAGACACAGGCGGTCAAAGGATAGTATAGGTTCCAGGGCAAAACGTGGATTGGTACCCATCATGGAACATAAAACCCGGCAAACGCCTGCTGAACCAACACCCACAGCTCTACTACCAAACCCTATCTCTACCTTCATGTGGTGACCGCTGGAAGCTTTTTCTTAACGAAAAACTACAGACGGAGAAGGATGAAGGCGAGTCTCTCACGGTTAAAAACGGGACAATTTGTACCAACTGGTCCTCCAGGTGGGGATTAGGTAGGGCTAACAACCCTACACGAAAACCGAAGTTACGAAGATACAACAGGAGCCTCGGACTGGATGGATAATACAACGACGAACCCGGAAACGACAACGGAATAACGATTTGCGCATTTTCTCATGGAACGTACAGAGATGGAGCTGCCAAGCAGCTAGCCGATACCCTGTTCTAATATAGGGTTGATGTAACAGGGTTACAGGAGATGCGTTGGACAGGGACCGGTTTCCTGGAGAGTCGCTACACCATATACTATAGCGGCAATCCAGTAAACCATGGTAGGTTTCTTAGTTAGCCAAAAAATGCAACCTGCCGTTACCGGCTTTAAAAACATAAGCGAACGGCTATGCACTCTGCGCTTGCGAGGCAAATTTAGATATATATAAGCCTCATTAACGTTCACGCCCCTACAGAGGAGACTGCAGAGTCGGAGAAGGATACCTTCTATGAGGCAGTAGAACGAACCCTCGAGGCTTGTCCCAAGTATGATATCAAAATCATACTTGGGGATTTTAACAGTCAAGTAGGGGCGGAGCCTATATTCAGGGTGTACTTGAAAACATATGCGAACTCGCATAGCTTAAATACAAATGTTAACGGACTGCGGATTACGTAGTTAGCAGAGTCACACGAAATGGTTGTTGGAAGTACCTGGTTTGCTCAGAAAGTGGTCCACAAATATAACAAATTTACCACATGTTAATCGAACCCCGCCACCTCTAAGCCTTGATGAATGTCAGAACATATAGGGGGCCAATATAGACTCGGATCACTATCTCGTTGGAATGGTGCTCCGAGCTCGAATAACAACACCACCCAGAATACCCTCTCACAATCAGCCGAGAGTTAACACTGAAGCCATCTACAATACAACCCACCGTAACACCTATAGAAGGGAAATGGATGCCTTAATAACCGCAGTCAACAGAGGTCCTGGAGATGAAGCATCAACAAATGATCTTCACAACGACCTGAAGAAAGTTATTATTGATACGGCCACAAACATACTTGGCCCCAGCCGCAACAAGAGTCGGAACGGCTGAAAGAATGCCGGATACCGAGTAATGTTGCATTATCAAAGAACGCGGGCACGCGCAGAGACTTATCACGAACTCCGTCGAGCGGAGAAGCGACTTCGCAGACGGAAAAAGGAAGCCTGGGAGAACCAACAAGTCTGAACTAGAAAAGCAAGTTTTACCAACGAGTCAGCAGGATGAAGCCTTATACACCTCGATGCTCATCCTGCCGAAACAAAGAGGAAAATCTGATTTCCGACGGAATGGATATATTGGAGTACTTTTATGATCTACTCAACAACCAGAACATCGGCGAGTTGAACGTCCCGCTAACTGAAAACGACGGAAAATACTGCCACCACCAAGTATAGAAGAAACAGTCTGTGCAATTTGTCGGCTTAAAAATCGTAAGTCGCCAGAAGCCGATGGAATTACAGCCGAATTGGTTAAATATGGAGGTGAGTACCATCTATAAGATATTCTCCCCTATTTTTTTAACCCGGCCCATACATTCAGAACATCATTGGCCCATACCAAAGAGGCTTCACTCCAAGTAAATCAGTAACAGATCAGATTTTCTCTGTGTGGCAAGCGATGGAGAAACTGTTGGAATATGGACATCAGTTGCACCATCTATTCATCGACTTTAAAGCCGCCTATGATAACATGACCAAGGTAAAACTGTACACGGCCATGAGAAAATTCGATATCCCGACGAAATTGATAAGACGGACTATGACTAGGCTGACCCTGACCAATGTGTGAGACCAGATAAAAGCAGCAGGATCACTCTCAAGATCATCCGACATTAACAACGGTCTACGACAGGGGGATGCCTTATCATGTGTCCTCTTTAACCTGGCCCTGGAGGAAATGATCCGTGATACTGAGGTAAATGCGAGGGGTACGATCCTCTTTAAGTCCATTAAACTATTGGCCTATGCTGACGATATCGACATCATAGGAAGAACGATCCATGACCTACAAACTGATCGAGCAAGCAGCGCGAGATCTTGGGCTGCACATCAATAAAGGCAAGACAAAGTATATGGTGGCAATGTCAGCACCAAGAACCAACCAACCAACATCAAACTGCGCTGGTCAGACGGGAAGAATAAAAATAGGAGACTACAACTTTGAGACCGTTGATAATTTCTCCTATCTAGGCTCGATAAATTATATGACAGTTAAAAACATCTTATCGAGACCATGCAGATCCAAGGATTCTCCTGCTCACCACTATGGAAATTGGAAATTTTTCAATACTAGACATTTCCACAAACTACTTGGGTCTCAACTACGATGAAGAGCTATATTTTGAGCTTAGTCCAAGACAATTTGACCTATGTGTAATAGTAGAATGTCAACCACAGAACTCTTGGTGGGCAGGATGTTTAGGATTAAGTATCATAACTAAGAGGAATCAACTAGGAGTACGATTGATGTAAGCCACCTGTAGTATAAAGTTCACTCACAGCAATATTAGATTTGATCATGTAAACAAGTTGCATTCTGGAGTACAAATTAAGTTCTCATATTTCATTTATCGTTCACGAGTAATTTGAATTCTTTTTGTATTGTACAGGGTGCGGCAGCATAACTTCTTTTTTAAAATACGCGGCACTCAGTTGATGTCATAGCGGAGCGCTAGTGGTCTCGTTCAAGAGGGGATACTGTAAAGTTTTGTCCCGACACGGTTCAGTCGCCATCATGCGTTGGAATAGTGAGGAGCGTGCCTTTGCCGTTGAGGTTTACTTTTCAAACGGATGTTCGGTTATTGCAACACAGCGTGCATTTCGGAATCGCTTTAATTTAGCCCCGTTGGCTCCCGTCCCAGACCGCAAATCAATTGTTACATGGGTCACTACATTCAGACAAACTGCAAGTGCGACAAAAGGAAGAACTGAAGTCCCTCGGCCCGTTAGATCACCTGAGAACATTGAAGCAGTGAGAGCGTCAATGTTGCGATCGCCACGGCGTTCTGCGCGCAAACACGCATCTGCCCTTGGACTATCCGATCGTTCTGTGAGAAGAATTCTTCGTGATGATCTTCATTTTCATCCCTATAAGATGGCGATAGTGCAGGAACTTTCAGAACGTGACTTCAATTCTCGGATGAACGCGTGTGAGCTTCTTCTTGATGTCGTTCCCGAGGGTGCTATTGTTTTTTTTAGCGATGAAGCCCATTTTCATTTGTATGGGTCGGTTAACAAACAAAACATGCGCTACTGGGCTGACACCAACCCTCGAGAATTGCATCAAAAGCGTTTGCATTCACCCGAAGTCACAGTGTGGTGTGCAATTTCCTCAGCTGGAATTATTGGTCCCTGGTTTTTTGAGGAAAATGAGGTTACAGTGACAGTGAATTCGGACCGGTATGTAAACATGCTACAGAATTTTTTTTCTCCCACGGCTAGAAAATTTGGATTTAGGGGACACTTGGTTCCAACAAGACGGTGCAACAGCACACACTTCAAGATCATCGATGGCTGTTTTGAGGGAACACTTTCCAGAGCGCCTTATCTCAATTAGAGGCGATTTGGAATGGCCGGCCCGCTCTCCCGATGTGTCCCCTTGTGATTTTTTTCTATGGGGTTTTTTGAAATCCCGTGTTTATGTGAACCGTCCAAGAACCCTACAAGATTTGAAGACCAACATCCAAGAAGAAATTGCCAACATAACACCTGCTATGCTAACAAGAGTCATGACAAACGCCAGAAATCGGTTTACGCAATGTATGGAGAATGGGGGACGTCACCTAACAGATTTGATCTTCAAAACAATGTAAATAAAAACTTTAGACATGTACCTACATTATAAAAAATAAATAAATATTTTCCGATGCATACAATAGTTTTTATTGAGTTTTGAAAAAAGGAAGTTATGCTGCCGCACCCTGTATAACAAAAGTTAACATTCTTTCATCTAAGATTGCGTGTGGTGAACATTGACCGGGACATTTGCAGAATGTGTGATGGGCTTAGTAGAGTAGGAATTTAGCAACGTAAGGAAAATTTATGTATAAAAGTACTGTTCAATAAAGTAATGCTCTAATGTTGATCAAGTAAGCAATATTTTGTTCTTTTAAGGGGGTTATCCCGTGTGTCGGGTTGGAGAAATCGATTTTTTTTGTATGAAATGTATCTATATATAGTGGAGAATATGTGGGCAAAGGGAGTTTCCGATATTCCGAGTCGTTCAGAAATTACAGTGTTAAACTGGTAAGGAGTTTGCAGCCGCGGCTAGAGTACTTGATGAGAAAGAGCATTGAATCTTTTTTTACCTGTCAATTTTTTACCTGAGCCTTATAAATTCGAACACAGGTGTAAATATAAAAGGATGGAAAACCAATCAATTATCTAAACTGACGATTACATAATCATTGCCGGCGACCTTAATGGTCATGTGGGTGAAAAGGCAGACGGTAACAGGTGCCATGGGGGAAAGGGGTTCGGAGCGCGCAACGAAGGTGGCGAGCGTATAATCGATTTTGCGGACACCCATGACCTTGTACTTATGAATACATGGTTCATCAAACGCAAATCGACTATTTTCTCATAAGACGTCAACATTTTACCACTGTCACTGATTGCAAAGTCGTTCCCTATGAGACCATCGCACCTCAACATCGGCCGTTGATTGCTGTCCTGCGAATTAAGCCACCGATAAAACGGCGTGAGGAACGCACTGGCCCGCCGCGCATTAAATGGTGGCGATTTGGTGAGAAGAACGAAGAAACGGTCTCACTCATACGATTGCCAACCATTACGAATGTGGAAGAATCATGGAACCAAATGAAAGACACGATCCACAAAGCGGCCTCTGCAACCCTCGGGGTCACCAAGCCGGGTAAGCGGTACATCAACCGAGATACTTGGCTTTGGAATGATGATGTTGAAATGAAGGTCCGTGAAAAGAAACGCCTCTACCACAAATTTCTCGACGATAAAATGCCTGCTAATTGGCAAATTTATAAGAATGCCAACCGGGAAGCAAAGAAAGCGGTCGTTGTCACCCGAGCGAACCATTTCAAAAACCTTTACGATAAACTGGACACTCGGGATGGCGAGAGAGACCTGTATCGACTTGCTAAAAGCCGTGATGAACGCACACAGGATATCGAACACTTCTGTTGTGTTAATGACAAGAACGGTACTTTGCTTACTGATCGTCGAGCCGCGACGGATAGATGGCGAGAATACTTCGAGCAGATTTCAACTGAAGAATTTGCTCATCCTCCACTTCCACAATCATTGCCGACATTTGGAGCAGTTCCACTAGCCAGCGCAACTGAAGTCGAGGAGGCAATAAAATAAATGAAATCGGGGAAAGCAACAGGACCTGACGACATCGCATCTGAGCTCTGGAAAGCGAAGAGCTGGGACCCAACACTGTGGCTCAGTGAATTCTTTAACCGGGTTATTCAGGAAGGAAGAACACCATCTGACTGGCAAGAAAGTACCACTGTTCCAATATGGAAAAAGAAAGGTAGCCCAGCAGAATGTTCAAATTACCGTCCGATCCGGTTACTTTCCCATACCATGAAGATTTTTGAACGCATTCTTGACAACCGTATTCGCGAAATCGTTGAAATAACCGTAAATCAAGCCGGATTTGTCAAGAATTGCGGAACTACTGACGCAATACACGCTGCGCGGTTACTCATGGAGAAACACCGTGAGAAGCATCGCCCTCTTTACATTGCCTTTCTGGATCTAGAGAAAGCGTTTGACCGTGTACCACACGAACTCATCTGGTATGCTTTACGACAACACTTCGTGCCAGAAGAACTCGTGCGCTGGGTTCAATTGCTCTACCACGATCCGAAAAGTAAAGTTCGAAGTATGGCGGGTGTATCAAAACCGCTTCGTGTCTCTGTTGGAGTTCATCAAGGAAGTGCCCTCTCACCACTCCTCCTTGTCCTTGTTATGGACACCATCACACGGGATATCCAACGTCCAGCGCCCTACACACTGCTTTATGCAGATGATGTTTTCCTAGCATCTGATAGCAAAAATGATCTCGAGCAACTTGTTCAAAAATGGAATGATCGCCTCATGCAACACGGTCTCAGATTGAATTTAAACAAAACTGAATTTTTGACGACCGATCCCCATGAAACAGGCACAATCACTGTCAGCGGCAGTGATCTGCCCAGATCTGAGCGATTCAAATACCTCGGGTCAACCCTATCAGCCAATGGAGAGCTGCGTTATGAAATTGCTTCACGCATTAACGCAACCTGGATGAAGTGGCGTTCCACAACTGGTGTCCTTTGTGATCGACGTATCAACGAACGTCTCAAATCTAAAATTTACCACAATGTCGTCCGTCCAGTCGCTCTCTATGGTTCTGAGTGTTGGCCGACCATAAAAGACAATGAACGGCGTCTCGCGGTAATGGAGACGAAGATGCTACGTTGGACTAGTGGCGTCACACGTTTAGATCACATCCGAAATGAGGATATCCGCGATCGTTATGGGGTTTCACCGATCGTGGAAAAGTTACGAGAGAGGCGTCTTCGATGGTATGGTCACGCAATTCGTGCAAACGAGAATTCACTTGCAAAGATTGGTCTGAACATCGAAGTCGATGGTAAACGACCAAAAGGCAGACCTAAGCAACGGTGGCTTGATGTGCTGGATAGGGATTTGAAAGCCTCGAGATTGCACCCAGATCAGGCATTCGATAGAGCCAAATGGCGAAGCCGATCACGACGAGCCGACCCCGCTTGTGAACGGGACAAAGGCTGAAGAAAAAGAAGAAAGAAGAAGATTTGCTGGTTGGAATAAAAAGGATAATCCAGTCTAGAGTGAGCACTGAAAGGCTTTCAAGCTATACTCAGTTATATTTTGTTGTAAGTATTGTGCTGTTTGTGTGTTCAGTGATTTTTTTAAATGGATCGTACGAAGGAAGATCGTTTTAACGTTCAATGTCATGCTCGCACTAAAAAACGAGTATTTCATGAGAATCGATACTTATCAGAGAAGAAAAAGGACTTCGCATCATCATCAGCAAAGAAACTTTTAGCAAGCATGAACATGGATGCTCCAATTGCGACAAGTTTTGTATATTGTATATTGGATTTTGCTAGAGTTTTCTCTGGTATTTCTGTAAATTTCTGCAAATAATAAAATATACGTAGTAGTAAACAAGGAATGCGTAGGACATGTTGAGAAAAGAATGGGGACGCGGCTTAGAAATGCAAAGAAAAATCAGAAAGGCATTGGTGGAAAAGGGGCTGGAAAACTTACTGATAAGGTTATTAACGACCTCACTACATTTTTTGGGCTGGCTATTCGTCGACACACAAATTCGATAGAAGGAATGAAGCAAGAAATTTGGGCAACTTTCTTCCATAAATGTTCTACAGACGAAAATCCTCAGCATCAAAATTGTCCAGCAGGCGAGGACAGTTGGTCCAATGGCGCAAAGTGGAAGCTAAAGGAAAACTGGATAGTTTCCACCACGAGAAGACACCTTTGATTGAAGAAGTTCAAACAGTCATCGAACCAATCTACGAAGATTTGTCACGAGATGATCTCTTGAACAGATGTTTAGAAGCAGAGACCCAGAATAACAATGAGTCGTTAAATGCATTGGTTTGGACTTTCGCTCCTGACCACCTTCATTCTGGGGCCAAGGTCGTAGAAATAGTCACTTTTTTGGCTGTAATTATTTTCAATGAAGCATTCAATGGCATTCTCAAAATCCTAATAACAATGGGATGTCAAGTTGGTCACATATGTCAGATTTTTGTCGACCGCCGCAATGAAGCCCGAATTTAGCAGTCCAAACGACGATCGACTGACCTCGCTAAAAGAGCCAGAATTGAAACCAGACCAGGTATAGCAGATTAATGGTGAGTTAAAATTTTACTGTTGATAATCACATTTAAATGTTCAAATGCGTTTTTCTCGAAACTGCATCTTGAAAATCGGCTGCCACCATAGCTCAAAATCTATCCAACCAAATTCTTTGAAATTTTCGCGACTTCTTTAATATATATTTCTACGGTCCGCAAACTAGGATAATTGCAATCGGACGGGTCATTTTTTTTTTATTCATAAAAGAAGCCGTAATAAAACACCAAAATCCAAAAAATTAAGTTTATAAGCCCACCAAAAATTTACCTTTTAATATTTGCCAATTATCCTAGTTTGCGGACCGTGGAATATTGTCCACATTAAAATGCCGTTTAGTTTTTTTCCTCAGATGAACACAGCGCCCTCCAGCGTGGCAGCAGAAAAACACCTTTTTTTTTGGAGATGGGTGCATAAATTTACACGTATTCCGAAAACTAGCTACGATATCAAGCTGAAAAATTTATCACATATGCTAGAGATATCAATAAACATATGGTGAAAAAATCACGTTTCTATCTTTATCCAGTCCTCCAAAATAATTTTTCAAAAAAAGGCAAAAAAAACGGTCTTCACACGGGATGACCCCCTTAAAGCTAAGGGTGAGTCTACCCTAGCGCTTGATTCACATTTCTTGGTTCTTAGCCAGTTTGAATTTAGAAGATCGGTTCCCAAGTCAACACCTGTCTTTAAGTAAAGCAGTACCACGAATAAAGTACGGGTCGTGTTCGATGCCTGCGCCAAGAAATCGAGTAGTGCCGGTTAAAATGATCATCTTCACACAGGTGCGAAGC
Source organism: Hermetia illucens (assembly GCF_905115235.1). NCBI lineage: Eukaryota > Metazoa > Arthropoda > Insecta > Diptera > Stratiomyidae > Hermetia > Hermetia illucens. The sequence continues at coordinate 70,217,923 of NC_051852.1, forward strand.
TATAGCAGAATTTATCCCAAATTTTATGCAGATGGAGAAAATACCACTGCCGACATCGAGGAGATGTTTAGGCAAATTATAATAGCCCCTGAGGGTCGAGATTATCAGCGCATCCTTTGGGGGAAAAACGAAGACGACCAGATGGAAAAACATTGTTGGAACACTGTTACCTATAGTACGGCCTCAGTCATATTTCTAGCAGTACGAACAATGATGCAACTTGCCAAGGACGAAGGTGGAAGATATTCGATTGCTGCAGAGATTTTACAAGGAGACCCCTACGTTGACGATTTAATGACCGGAGTCGACACCAAAGAAGCTGTATCAAGAAATAAAAGGGCTTTTTCAATCTGGTGGTTTCAATCTACGCAAGTGGACAAGTAACGATCCGGAACTTCTTTCTAAGATCCCGCATAAGGATAGGGAATTTGAACCTCTTGAGATACAGGAAGACACCCAGACCAAGACTTTGGATGTAATTTGGAATCCAAGCAGAGACGAATTCCAGTTTAAGATAACAGATTTCGACAAAGAAATTAACAAAGAGGCAGTTGCTGTCTAACATTGTGACTTTGTGATCCGCCTCAGTGGCTAGCCCCGTACGCGTCAAGCTAAGCTGCTAGTGCAACGGGTCTGAAAATCTCGAGCAGATTAGGATGAATCCCCAGCAGATGAAATCGTGCAAAATTGGGAGCAATTAGAGGCAAATCTTCCGGTGCTGGAAAATATTAGAATTCCACGATGGATGCGATACACTAATAACTGTAAAATAGAATACAGTGATCTGCGCAAAACGAAAGTCAGCCCGTTAAAGGCAAAGATATCGCTTCCCAAACTCGAACCAAATGGAGCCTTGCTACTAGCCGAATTGATGCATCAAGCAAATCCATCGTGGGATATACGTTGTAACGAAATCTATTGTTGGACTGACTCCGATATAGTTCCAAGATGGCTAACTAAAGATCCCTCTTCAGTGGAAATTTATGTTTCTATAGTGTACAGTTACAGTGTTGAATGAAGTGCTCTAACAGACTTCAGGGCTCTGATCCAATATGGATTGTTGTGCTAACGATTATTAATATTATTAATAGGGTATCCAAGATTAAGAAAATAGGCAGAAATTGGAAACAATTCGAGTCACGTCAGATCTGAGGACAATCCAGCTGATTGCGCCTCCAGAGGCATCACCCCCTGGAAATTGGTAAACCATAAAATTTGGTGGACTGGCCCAGAATGGATGACACAAATAGTAAATGTCTCACCGATAGTAACAAGACCATCAGTCACTATAGAAAGCGACAACATTTTGGTGACGTCCATTACTGAGCCAGAATGCCACTCCGACTTTAAAACTCTAACAGGAGTAAGTGCAAACTGCCTCAGATTCTTTAATAATTTGAAACTTCCTGGATGAAGGAAGACCTCAGATGAAATCAATCAAGCTTTAAACAGAATCATTTGGCTGTTCCTATTTACCACCGTCACTGATTGCAAAGCCGTTCCCTATGAGACAATCGCACCTCAACATCGGCCGTTGATTTCCGTCCTGCGAATTAAGCCACCGATAAAACAGCGTGAGGTACGCACTGGCGCGCCGCGTGTTAAAAGTGGCGATTTCGTGAGAAGAAAGATAAAATGATCTCACTTACCCGATTACCAACCATTACAAATGTGGAAGAATCGTGAGTAGTAAGGGATGTACCCTCAGCATAGGTTCTGTGTGTTAGAGGGTGATAGCATGATAGAGCTTTTAAGCTTTCATGCTATCTCGCTCGCTCCGTCTCTTTCGCACTATGAGCTTTTTGGGTGCGCGCCTTGGATAAGGGGTGTGTGACTTGGGTAAGGGGTGTGTGACTTGGGTAAGGGGTGTGCGCCTTGGGTAAGGGGTGTGCTTTCAGTTTTCGATCATGTAAACAAGCTTAAAGAGGAAACAGGAGAATTTTTACCGGAAAATCAGTTTGGGCTTTCGAAAAAATACAAAATTCCAGTGGGTGAGGGCAGTATCCAATTGCAGACATTTGAACTTTTGAAGTTATATGAGATGATGCGATTCTTCAATATTGTTATGTACCACAACAACAGTGCATCAGAGAGCGTGAAAGAATACTATAATGGATACGTCACAAAATGCCGAGAGAAAAACACCATCAAACTGCCAGACGAAGATTTCTTTATACCATTGAGAGCATCTTACGTTCATGTTAATTATTCCAGACTTTTTTATGAAATTCCAATATTTTGTAGCGCTAATGTACTGTTTAATACTTTGTGTTTATAAAGAAATAAAAGAGCATATTAAATAAAAGGCAATATTTTCTGTTTTATTCAATGATTTTATTTTTCAGCAGATACATATACATATTCACAGTATTTTCTAAAGCACATCTAACATATGGTGATTCCCCATGTAGTATACAATTTGTTTTATACTTTTTTAAAAGACCAAGTTTGGGGATATCTGCCTAAATAATTTCAACGTCTTTAAGGTATTTTTTCAAAACTTTTGCTTTCTCTTCTCCTTTTACATATATTACTGAACCTTCTAGCGTTGATAAAATTTCTGGTAAATGATTATAATCAATGACGCCATTCGACCACGTTAATCCATTTATGAATTTATAATTATAATCTGATTACCATGCACTATTTGGGTTAAGTTCTTCCTGCGGGAACGTAGGTTTGAAATGATACAAAACTGGGTTAATGGAGTCAGTGTTCAATGTAACTAGTTCTTTTACAAGCATTTGCTTATTGTTACCAACTACAAACTGGACATCAACAATAACCGACTTTTTGTTAGATTCCATAATGTATTGCACTATCTTTTTCGAGTCTGCCATCAGAATACTAAAAAATAAAAGAAGCATCCCTATTTATATTTATTATTCTTCTCTTTTCATTCTTGTAATTTAATTCTCTTAAAGCCGTATGGATAGGATAAATGATTATCCACGAGAATTCTTTTATTAAAAGTAAATGCCAGAGTTTTTTTCTGCGGTTCTGTTATAACAATTCCTACTCGTTTTCGCTTAATTTTATTTTCATACTTGATAATCGCCCCATTTTCTTCCTCAGCTTCTCAAATTAACAAAGATTTTAAATGATTGAAGTTTACAATTTTGGATGTTTGAAAATTAATTGTTATACCCTTACATTTTGTGATATATTGAGCATCAGGAGAAATTTCAACTTTAAAACTATATGTTTTAGGACCAATGGATACAAATTCCGAAATAAATGCATTAGGACCAAAGGATTCCACTTCATCTGTTAAATCGCCTAAATAATCTGATATTTTAAAAACGGAAGGTGTCTTTTTATTTTCAATAAATATTAAACTGTCAGTGTCACAATAAAGAAGCGCGTTACCGATATTTTGCATTGCTTCATACAGTTTTATCCGTGCAAAGGCAGTTGTGTATGCTGCAACGGGAATATTAATGTGCGGGAGCATGTTTAGATTTTCATCAAAATATCTCCAGTTTACCCACATTGTGTCCTCATTGATAGGTAAAATGGATGATATCTCTATTCCCGGTGATTGAATAAAATTGCAAAACTCTTTGAAATCACCAAACACGCTTGTAAATGATTTATTTTCTCTTTGAGCAAACTTACCCCAAAAACAATTCAAAATCAGTTTTGCCGCCGCTCGCTTTCCAGAATTTTTCTTTATATTGTCTATATCCAGTTTAATACTTTCACGCTCTTCAAATTTTTTCAAGAAATTCTCTTTATCTACTTCTGTTTTACATTCTCTACTCCAACCGCTAGCTTCTTGCTTGATTTTAAAAAATGTGTTTACATATTCGGTGAATAACCCACCATTTTGCGTTTTTGGGTCAAATATTGTGTAATCATATTTCCACACTTCAAAAACCTTAAGTATTTTATAACCTTGTTTAACTGCCAAGGCTACTTCAGGGATCACCCATGTGCCGGTAATTTGTCTTTCACATTCTTCGTGTATACATCTAAAGACATTATTATTTTCTGCACATTTTCTACAAAGTGGGAAATATAATTTATTGTCATATTTGTAAGGTAAAACGGGTAAGAAGAGATTATCAGGAGGGAGAATAGAGCAAGAAATAAATCCATGCATTTCTAAAATTTCAGAAACTGGTGGAGTTTGGTTTCTGAATGTTGTTGGATGCCCAATGGGGTATGGTGCGTATTTATTAATGTATGGATACAGACTTGTAAAATCTAAATAACGAATTATTTCATTTTCAGCATTAATTTTTGCATAAGTCCTAAATACTTCTGTTCTTCCCCCATAAGCGGCGTCGCGGGGGGTCAAAGGTAAAGTAAAATATGCGAGATCTTCGGTTATTTGTTTGTCTACCGCGGGGTTCCTTTTTAAAAAGTCTTTAAAATCGCATTCCCAAATGTATTCCAAATTATAACCATTCTTCCTAATAGCGGAAATTTTTTTCATGGTGCTTTCGTGCCTCTGACTTAACGTGTCACACTTACTACCCTTAATAATATCTGACGAATTGAATTTAAAACAGTCTGGGCATCCATGGTAAAAACAACCAAAAAATTCGTAAACAGTGTTTGTTTTTGGGTCAAACCCATCGACGAAGAGTCCACCTTTCTCTAATTTCACTTCACCTGTATTTAGTGCGGATAAAATTCCAACTGTAGTATTCATGCCTTTGAAATGTAGCCATTTGAGTGAAGCAAATGAAAATTGTTTTCCTTTCAAATATTTATTTTTTGGCATGATAGCCAAGGTTTGAGCTTTTAAGAAATTTTTTCGAAATACCAGCATGCAGGCAGATGCTATTGTTAAGGATTCTGTGAAAGGGTTAACCGCAGTTATTTCCAGAAATTCTTTCATAAAGGATAAGCATCCTAAACGTAAAATAGTGACATCATTGATACAGTAATTTAACATTTCATTTTTATTATCAAACATTTTTGTACAATTTGAACTATACCATTCTAAGAATTTCTGTCTCTCTTTTTGCTTCATTGAATTGTAACCATACATTTTTGGTGTCGGGTATTTCCCAATATAATTAAAATTTTCCTTTGTATTGAAAAAGTATGGGTAGTAACCCTTATTATGATTTTCAAATCCAAACACATCAGAAAATTTGGATAAAGGAAATGGCAGAAAATTTAAAGAATCAATAAAACTAACATTTTTACAAGTTAGTTTCATTATTTTAGTGCCATTCATTACAGGATTAATGGCGAATTTTCTATTCAAAAGTTCTGATATTAGAAAGTGTCCATCGAAGCCTTGAAAATTATGCGCAACGCAAATAATGTTTGTCACATAAGATCGCGTCATAAACACGTAATCGATAAATTGCTTCACAACATCGATGTCTTCATTATATTGGAAGATATGCTCTCTTTTACCACAATTGACACAATCATTTGATATGTCAGAATCATTATAACATGAAAAACACACTTGATGGGCAGTTATTAAATTTACAATATGTAAATGTGTATCTGGAGATGCACCGTAAATAGTATCTTGTGTGGTTTCGCAGTCGAAAAAAATAATTAGAAAACGTGAATTACCTTTCCCCCGGTATGGTTGATTGTAACATAGATGTTCTTGTGGAACTACTTTATAACATGTTTGGCAATAGTACTCATTACATGTATGATCTCTTTTACCTCTAATAACAAAGTTCAAGAACTTGTTACATATCTTACAGATTTGTAAGGAGTCACAAACACTATCTTTACGAATTTTATTCTGAATATGTTGTAGATAACAGTGTTCTCCTCTAAACGATCGATTACACTTTAGGCAATCCCTCAATGTAGAAGTAAATTGGCAAGGAGGATAGCAATAACAGTATGGACACTTCATTGCACATTTATGAAATCTGTAATTGCTGACATTATCGCAATAATTGCAGGTATAATTCTTATTAAAAAAGGCTGTAAGCGATTTGATAACGTAGTAATGGTTTTGTAATGCGGAATAATACAGGTAAATTTTTTTAATTTCGTTCATAAAAAAATTATATGGAATTTTAAATAGTATAGGATTTGGATCAGTGATATCATTGAACACAACAATCTGATAATTGTTGAGATACTTTTGAAATTTGTACAGATCTAGTAAGCTACAGCCATTTATTTCACTCACATTTACATTTGCAAGTTTACAAAGTTTTTTAGCTGCCTTGCTTAAACTATTTTTTGCTATTTCACTATCCAAAACATGGCAAATACTTCTCGGAAGACAATGGACATCCCCTTCTTTGCCAACATCTACAACGCTAGTTTTTTTCAATATAACGTCAGCTTGACTTAGCATTTTTGGATTAACTACCCTTCCCAAATGGAAAATTGACGATATTTGCATCAATCTGTATAATGTCGTCTGAAAGAAATGTTGAATTTGACTGATTAATGCTTGATATTAATGATAGAATGTGTTCGCCATTTAGCTCGCTTACAGGTCTTAAACTAGACCATATAGGTTTCTCGTGCGGCGAGTTTGGCAATGAAATATACATTGAAATTTTACTACCCTCCTTAGAATTTTTCACGATTTCATTTACAACTTCGTTAAAGATATTTCTAAGACCTTCCAAAATATTTTCCTCAGGATCTTTAAACTCATTCAGTCGGAAAACCATTTTTACTCCCATCACATTAAATTTCTTAAAATTTGTCACTTTTTTTGAAATTAGTTCGATTTTTTCTTTTAATCCTGAACCGACTTGATAATTTTGATTATTGCTATTACTACGCGCATTCGTAACAGTAGTAGCTACACATATCGATGAAGTGGAAACTGCTGGTCTATTGGTACTTTTGCTTGTAGTTGAACAATCTGACAATTTTGCACACTCATCTATAATTTTGAAAAATTTATGAAAAACTACGTCATCCTGATTTATTTTAAACTCCTTGGAACATTCAAGAAGAATCTTGAAAAATGAATTCTTTTCTTGCACTGTTATTGAAACTTTTTGTTTCTCCAAGTAACTAATAACAGTGTTCATCACCTCAAAGCAAAACTCTTTACCCAAAGCAACAGAAGTTTGTAACAGCTGAATTAAATTAAAAGTGAAAGACATTTTTAGAAAATTTTGTTTTACTGTATGCTTCTTTTACATTTTATTTTTTTATTTTGAAAGAGCTGAAAAGCTCATTATCAAATACCTTAGCTAATAAGCCATTGGTACTGGTTCTTTATTTTATTATTGGTTTTATCTGAATCTGAAATAAAGTTAGAACACCTGTTAATAATTGTTGAAAAAAAATGTACAAAAGACTCTTACCCCAATGCTGCCTTCCTTCCTGATCGTTTCAAAATTTCCACTTGAAATTTGCACTATTTATACGTATTCTTTAAGGAGTCAAAAAAAAAAAGAGATCAAACTATACTGGATAAATCAAATCATAATGTTCACAAGCAATAAATCTTCATTATCGCAATCTCTTGGTTCCGTGTATTTTTTCATGCGAAATATTGCAATAAATCAACAGACAAATGAAATTGTAAGGAGTTTACATTCGCAGATGCTGGGTAATTAATTTCATTTAACATAAAAATATCATAAAACTGCACCGGATAAATCAAGGCATATGCATGCGTATTTTTTCTTATTCACAAGTCACACATCATCATGATCGCAGTATCTTAGCCCATTGCATTTTTTTTTTATGCATCATTTCGCATCAATCAATCAATCAATAAATCAAGACGGAAGCATATGCAATTCCCTTTTTGTTGCTTTCAGAGAATATAAAAATATCAAAAAAATTGCACTGGATAACTCAAAGAACCAAGAGATAAGCATAAGCACTGTTTTTTTTTTGACGGGCAACCTGTCTTCATGATCGTAATATCTTAGGCCAATGTATTTTGTTTTTGTTTTTATTCATTTTGAAAATCATACAAAATGTTGCAATAAATCATACGAAAAATATCTGCGGAATCTTGTTCGCAGGCATATGGTTGCATATGTTAGTATTATTAATTTGTAGGAAGTTTACATGCTGTGTAATTCATTTCATAAAACATCACAAAACTGTCCTGGATAAATTACAAGGCAAGTATCATGATGATGACGATTTTTTATGAGCTATGTAGATATCTTCATGATCGCTATATGATGTTGTCGTGTAGCGAAGACATGTATAAAAGGAATTTCTTCTGGATGTAAGTATCATTTGCAAGGCTGCATTATACAAACATGGTAAGTTTATTTTATTTGATTCAATGCGCTTTTAGCGCAAGAAAGCTGAGCGCCAACTTTATGTTTGGGTCGCTATTATATACTTTTTTTTTTTTTCTCTGAAGTAAAATTTTATGTGCTTTTAGCGCAAGAAAACTCAGCGCCAACTTTATGTATGGGTCGCTAATATTTCTTCCATTTCAATTGCAAATTGGTTTTAAAATAAAATTCGATGCGCCCTTAGCGCAAGAGAACCGAGCGCCAACTTCAAGTTTGGGTCGCTAGTACAATTTTCTTGATTTACTTTGGAAAATATTTTACAGCAGTTTATTATTTGTTTCCTTAGAATACCATCGAAATCCTGAACAATGTCAGCGAAACGTTACCCCAGACCTATGTGTCAATATCCAGTTTAGAGGTGGGTAAAACATTTCTCATCACCGAATTCAAGCTTGTTAAAACTAAATTTGGACAGCGTTTGACAGTCCATTTTAGTAATAACAATTTTGTTTTCTTACCCCCTCGCTTCTCCAAAAGGATTCGTAGTCAGAAGCAGGTCGATGAGCTGAACGCTATACAGGAACACTATTTCGTTTTCGAAGGAGTGGATGTGCAGGAACACAATTATTTCAAAATAAAATTTGTTCAAAATAATAATTATTCAGCTTATGCACTGTAATTTAAAGTAATATTCAAAATGTCGAATAATATTGTGAAATAGTTTTATAAGAATTTTAAATAACATCACCACCCGATTTGTAATGAATTTCATAATTTGTATATGAAATTTTTACGTTATACTGTGAAATAAATTTCTAGAGTCATTGTTTGATATCGAGAAAGATACATAAATAAGTGTACACATATTGTTAATTCTAAAGAATATTGAATGATGTATGTGTAAATAAGTATAATAAAATAAATATTTGAACTTTAACGAACTTTTTCATTTAAACTTAATCCCAAGTCCCAAGTCAGCAATGATAACCGTAAAATCTGCATCGGCCAGCCAACCACCTCAAGCCCGCGGCGAAGCCTACCACCTAAAGTCCACACCATAGCCGCCCGCCGTGAACCCCACAGACCCCACTTCAACCAAGATACTCACCGCAAAGACCGATACCCAGGCAAATACATCAAAACAGCTTAATAAATCAAAAAGCACACCAAAAAGATCGATACCCCCTACAAAGAGACACACAAACAACTTGACACTCCCCAGAAAGCACTCGGAAAACATCGCTATCTCATATACACACCAAACCAGCTTAATAACCCACAAAAAGCACACCAAAAAGATCGATGCCCCATAAAGGCACACAACCAACTTAACACTCCCCAAAAACACTTGAAAAAGATCTCTATCTCAGAAACACACCACAACATATCCGAGACACACAGAAAAACAAGAGAAACAGCAATAGAGCTTAATATCCCCAAGACACGACCCCAGACAAAGCATAGGCACCCACACACACAGCAACACCCCGTTCCCAAGTCCAAACCCAAAGGTTCCAAAGGCCTCTTCATCCAAGGCACACACCCAGAGCCCCCACTGAAAGCACACAGCCCAAAGCTCACAGCACAGACACACACCCAGAGCCCCACTGAAAGCACACCCCTTACCCAAGGCGCACGCCCCTTACCCAAGGCACACATCCCCTTACCCAAGGCGCGCACCCAAAAGCTCATAGTGCGAAAGAGACGGAGCGAGCGAGATAGCATGAAAGCTTAAAAGCTCTATCATACTATCTCCCTCTAACACACAGAGCCTATGCTGAGGGTACATCCCTTACTACTATCGTGCAACCAAATGAATGACACGATCCACAAAGCGGCCTCTGTCACCCGAGCGGACAATTTCAAGAAATTTTTACGATAAATTGGGCACCCGGGATGGTAAGAGAGATCTGTATCGACTTATCAAAAGCCGAAACGACCGCACACAGGATATCGAACACTTCTTTTGCGTTAATGACAAGAAAGTGAATGCTTACCAACCGTCGAGCCGCGACGGATAGATGGCGAGAATCTTTCCATCAGATTTCAACTGAAGCATTTGCTCAATCTTCACTTCCACAATCATTGCTGACGTTTGGAGCAGTTCCACCTGTCAGCGTAACTGGTGCTCAGAGGTGGCGGCGAGGAAGATGGGGCGGCAACCCTATCGGCCAAACCAAAACCAAGTGGTCGAGGAGAACCTCCATGTGGTGGCACCGGGATACGCTGTAATTACTTTGGCTTGCCGGCCGTGATTCAGTAGGCGAATGCTCCAAAGACCTAATTAGGGCGATCAGACCCGAGTCTGCACGGGGACTCATCTGAAGTGATAAATTGGTCACGAAACCTTACCAGAGGTATACTGGTACCATGGGAACCGGGAAAGCCCCTGGACTCACATACTTCGGGTGAACTCCTGTTGTATGTGGGGACAGCTCGGTTATTTGCGGTTGGCCCCCCTAGTGGGAGTTTCATGGTGGTTGTGGTTGTGCTCAAGCGAGAAGAGACCTTCGGGCCTCGACGTGGTGTTGCGTATCAACACGGGTGCCGTACTCCATAGTTCGGTAGAGATTTAGGTAATTCTTGCATCCACCAGTATGAATGCTAAGCCATGCACTTGGTATAGACTGGTACCGTTGGGACTTGTCTCAGCGGGGCTCTGATTGTGGTCACAAAATCAATCCGTGTCTGAAGAGGACCGTAGGATTAAGTCTCACGACAGGTGCCTACGTAAAACACTATGGGCTTCACTGTCAGCGTAACTGGTGCTCAGAGGTGGCGGCGAGGAAGATGAGGCGGCAACCCTATCAGCCAAACCAAAACCAAGTGGCCGAGGAGAACCTCCATAGTGGTGGCACCGGGAGACGCTGTACTCACTTTGGTTTGCCGGCCGTGATGCAGTAGGCAAATGCTCCAAATGCCTAATCAGGGCGATCAGACCCGAGTCTGCACGGGGACTCATCTGAAGTGGCAAATTGGTCACGAAACCTTACCAGGGGTATACTGGTACCATGGGAACCGGGAAAGCCCCTGGGCTCACATACTTCGGGTGAACTCCTGTTGTATGTGATGACAGCTCGGTTGGCCCCCTAGTGGGAGTTTCATAGTAGTTGTGGTTGTGCTCAAGCGAGAAGAGACCTTCGGGCCTCGATGTGGTGTTGCGTATCAACACGGGTGCCGTACTCCATAGTTCGGTAGAGATTTAGGTAATCCTTGCATCCACCAGTATGAATGCTAAGCCATGCACTTGGTATAGACTGGTACCGTTGTTGCTTGTCTCAGCGGGCCTCTGATTGTGGTCACAAAATCAATCCGTGTCTTAAGAGGACCTTAGGATTAAGTCTCACGCCAGGTGCCTAAGTAAAACACCATGGGCTTCACTGTTAGCGCAACTGAAGTCGAACACTGTGACTCAGAGAATTCTTTAATCGGGTTATTCAGGAAGGTAAAATACCATCTAAATAGGAAGAAAGTGCCACTGCTCCAATATGGAAAAAGAAAGGCAGTCCAGCAGAATATTCAAATTATCGTCCGATCCGGTTACTTTTCCATTCCATGAAGATTATTTTTGAACGCATTCTCGACAACCGCATTCACGAAATCGTTGAAATAACCATGAATCAAGGCAGATTTGTTAAGAACTGTGGAACTACTGACGCAATACATGGTGCGCGGTTACTCATGGGGGAACACCGTGGGAAGCATCGTCCTCTTTACATTGCATTTGTGAATCTAGAGAAAGCGTTTGACCGTGTGCCACACGAACTAATCTGGTATGTACTTCGACAACACAGTGCCAGAAGAACTCGTGCCGTGGGTTCAATTGTTCTACCACAATCCAAAAAGTAAAGTTCGAAGTGTAGCGGGTGTATCAAAACCACTTCATGCCTCTGCTGATGTTCATCAAGGAGGCGCCCTCTCACTACTCCTCTTTGTTCTTATTATGGACACGGTCACATGGGGCATTCAACGTCCAGCGCCCTATACAGTGCTGTATGCAGATGATGCGTTCCTAGCGTCTAATAGTGAAAATAATCTCGAACATCGTGTCTCAAATTGAATGATCGCCTCATGCAGCACGGTCTCAAATTGAATCTGAATAAAACTGAAATGAGGATGTCCGCGTTCAAAATGAGGTTGCACCGATCGTGGAAAAACTGCAAAAGAGGCGTCTTCGATGGTATGATCACGTAATTCGTGCTAACGAGAATTCACTTGCCAAGATTGGTCTGAACATCGAAGTCGATAGTAAACGATTTGATACGCTGGGTGGGGATTTAAAGCCTCGAGATTGCAGCCAGATCAGGCATTTGATAAAATAATATGACGAAACCGATCACGACGAGCTGACCACGCTTCTGAACGGCACAAAGGCTGGGGACAAAAAAATATACCTGCTCCAATCAACAGTATTCCGTGAAGAAATCGGGTAACCCATTTAAGGGCTGGCTAAAACAATTCCACTCTTTTCTAGATAAAAAAGGGATTCTGCCAGTTGGTTGAAGACTCCGAAATACAGACATCTAGGAAGACGCGAAATATCCCATTCTCCTTCCACAAAACCAACAAGTCACATTTCTGATCATAAGAGATGCACACAAGAAGGCAATGCATAGAAGTCTTCTACTCGTAAGGAACTACCTGCGTATGAGATACTGGATAACTAACGATCAAAAGATTGTTCGGAGCAAGCTCCATCGATGTTTAACCTGCTGCAACCACGCAAACTCAAACAACAATACACTGATGTTAAAGGGCCGTGGAGCCAACGTACTAAAGGGTTATGTTGCCTTATTCGTTTGCATGATCACAAAGGCAATACATCTGGAGTTTTATAGCGACATGACAACTGAAGTACTCCTAGTTTTCAACTGGTTTACCAGCCGAAAAAAACTTTGTAGGGAGATCTACAGTGTTCATGGATCAAATTTTATTAGAGCAGATAACAGAAGCCGATCACGACGAGCCGACCCCGCTTGTGAACGGGACAAAGGCTGAAGAAAAAGAAGAAGATAACAGAATGGAGAAAGACCTCGCAGAAGCGATTAAATTCTTGAGCAACGAAATCAACAAAATGTCGGCCAAAAACGGTATCTCGTGGAAACTAACGCCTGTGGCTTCTCCTCACTTTGGTAGCTTATGGGAGACTGGAGTCAAGTCTACAAAGGATACCTCAAGCGAGTTTTTGACGAGACGAAGATAGTTCCAACCTTTGAAGAGTTTTCTACCATTATTTGCCAAATCGAGGTCTGTCCGAATTCGCGACCATTAACGCTGATTTTTAGTGACCCAGCCGATCTAGACTTTCTGATCGGCAGAGCGCTCCTTGCACTTCCAGAGTCTGGCAAGACGTTGCAGACTATATATGCGCGTATTACTAGTATTTGCACACTCTTCAACGACGTTCCAAGTGGTCGCGAAACACAGAGAACCCAAGGGATGGTGAGATGGTGTTGGTCAAAGAACGGGACATATATGATATATACCGAAGTGGCCGCTAGCACGTATTCAAACTGTCGTAATCAACTTGTGCCAGCTGCCGGTAGATATCCCTCCTGAAAGTAATGTAACAACAAAAGTATAAGTAACTTCACACATCTGGAGAAGTGTGAAAAATCAACCTTCCATAAGGAATCTCCCGGATTTGAAACCAGCGAGTTCCAAGCTATCCAAGTATATCCACCTACGAAGAATCAACCCAAAAAAGAAGAAGGAATTGCTGCTTGTCCCTGGGCAAGAAATCTGCTAAACATAGAAATAATGTTCTCGCTTTTGACTATGGGGGCTGCAGATGCCAATTCCAAATTTCTTAGACCAGCCGGTAGTTTCTATGTTGAAAAACTGAGATATGCTCAGCTCATAAGAGTTTGAGGCTAGAAGTGAATCTTCCAGTGAAGGACATTCTGGAAGATAGAAACATACTGATATTCGGAACTTAGGACCAGGCAGCTAGCAAATACATATCACGCACTGCGATACACTACTCGAACACTTGAAAATTAAGCGCGACTATCTTCTTTAGTAAATGCAAGAGTTATTACTAGAAGATGCAGCACCTTCCAGACAAGTTAAAGGACTCTTTGGAGGAATGGTTTCGGCGTTAATGAAGACATCGACGTTTTGAAAGACAATCAACAAATAATCTTCATCATCATCATCAACGGCGCAACAACCGGTATCCAGTGTAGGCCTGCCTTAATAAGGAACTCCAGAAATCCAGATTTTGCGCCGAAGTCCACCGATTCGATATCCCTAAAAGCCGTCTGGCATCCAGACGTACGCCAGCGCTCCATCTCAGGCAGGGTATGTCTCGTCTTCTTTTTCTACCATAGATATTGCCCTTATAGACTTTCCGGGCTGGATCATCTTCATCCATACGGATTAAGTGACCCGCCCACCGTAACCTATTGAGCCGGATTTTATCCACAACCTGACGGTCATGGTAACGTTCATAGATTTCCTCGTTATGTAGGCTACGCAATCGTCCATTCTCATGTAGGGGGCCAAAAATTCTTCGGAGGATTCTTCTCTCGAACGCGGCCAAGAGTTCGCAATTTTTCTTGCTAAGAACCCAAGTTTCCGAGGAATACATGAGGACTGGCAAGATCATAGTCTTGTACAGTAAGAGCTTTGACCTTATGGTGAGACATTTTGAGCGAAACAGTTTTTGTAAGCTGAAATAGGCTTTGTTGGCAGCCAACAACCGTGCACCGATTTCATCGTCGTAGCTCGGTTGTGATTTTGCACCCTAGATAGTAGAAATTATCAACGGTCTCAAAGTTGTAATCTGTTGGTTGGCTTTTGGTGCTGACGTTGCCACCATATATTTTGTCTTGTCTTCATCAATATACAGCCCAACACCTCGCGCCGTTTGTTCGATTTTAATGAAGGCAGTTTGTACGTCTCGGGTGATTCTTCCCATGATTTCGATATCATCAGCATAGGCCAGTAGTTGGGTGGACTTAAATAGGATCATACCCCCCGTATTTACCTCGGCATCACGGATCATTTTCTCCAGGGCCAGGTTAAAGAGGACACATGATAGGGCATCCCCGTATCGTAGACCGTTGTTAATGTCGGATGGTCTTGAGATTGATCCTGCTGCTTTTATCTGGCCTCGCACATTGGTCAGGGTCAGCCTAGTCAGTCTTATTAGTTTCGTCGGGATACCGAACTTTCTCATGGCCGTGTACAGTTTTACCCTGGCCATGCTATCATAGGCGGCTTTAAAGGCGATGAATAGATGGTGCAACTGATGTCCATATTCCAACAGTTTCTCCATCGCTTGCCACACAGAGAAAACCTGATCTGTTACTGATTTGCCTGGAGTGAAGCCTTTTTGGTATGGGCCAATGATGTTCTGAATGTATGGGCCGGGTTAGAAAAATAGCGGAGAATATCTTATAGATGGTACTCAGCAACGTGATACCTCTATAATTGCTGCACTGCCTGATTTCCCCCTTTTTATGTACGAGACAAATAATGCCTATTTGCTAGTCGCCAGGTATTGATTCGCTGTCCCATACCTTGAACACAAGTTGATGAACCACTTGGTGTAATTGGTCACCTCCATATTTTACCAATTCGGCTGTAATTCCATCGGCTTCTGGCGACTTATGAGTTTAAAGCCGATGAATTGCACGGACTGTTTCTCCTATACTTGGTGGTGGCAGTATTTGTTTGTCGTCTTCAGTTGGCGGGACCTCCAACTCGCCGATGTTCTGGTTGTTCAGTAGTTCATCAAAGTGCTCAACCCATCGCTCCAATATGCACATTCTGTCGAAAATCCGACTTCCCTCTTTGTCTCGGCAGGATGAACATCGAGGTGGGTAAGGTTTCATCCTGCTGACTTGTTGTAAAACTTGCGCCCCTAGTGCTGTTACTCCTTTCAGTTTTCGAGTTCACAGACTTGCTAGTTCTCCTAGGCTTCCTTTTTCCGTCTGCGAAGTCGCTTCTCCTTTCGCTGGAGTTCGTGATAAGTCTCTGCGCGTGCCCGCGTGCTTTGAGAATGCAACATTACTCAGTATGCAGCATTCTTCTGTTCCGTTGCTAGCTTACATTAGTCGTCAAACCAGCCGTTCCGACTCTTTTTGCGGCTGGGATCAATTATGTTTCTGGCCGTATTTATGATAACGTTCTTCAGGTGATTGTGAAGATCATTTGTTGATGCTTCATCTCCAGGATCTCTGTTGACTGCGGTTATTACAGCAGCCATTAACCCCGAGGAGCCAATAAAACGAATGAAATCGGGGGAAGCCGCAGGACCTGACTACATCGCATCTGAGCTCTGGAAAGCGAAAAGCTGGGACCCAACACTGTGGCTCAGTGAATTCTTTAATGGGGTTATTCAGGAAGGAAGAACACCATCTGACTGGCAAGAAAGTACCATTGTTCCAATATGGAAAGGTAGACCAGCAGAATGTTCAAATTACCGCCCGATTCGGTTACTTTCCCATTCCATGAAGATTTTAGATCGCATTCTTGACAACCGTATTCGCGAAATTGTTGAAATTACCATGAATCATGCCGGATTCGTCAAAAATTGCGGAACTACTGACGCAATACATGGTGCGCGGTTACTCATGGAGAAACACCGTGAGAAGCATCGCCCTCTTTACATTGCATTTCTGGATCTAGAGAAAGCGTTTCACCGTATGCCACACGAACTAATCTGGTATACTTTACGACAACACTTAGTGCCAGAACACCTCGTGCGCTGGGTTCAATTGCTCTACCACGATCCAAAAAGTAAAGTTCAAAGTATGGCGGCTGTACCAAAACCGCTTCGTGTCTCTACTGGTGATCATCAAGGAAGCGCCCTCTCGCCACTCCTCTTTGTTCTTGTTATGGACAGCATCACACGGGATATCCAACGTCCAGCGCCTTACACACTGCTTTATGCAGATAATGTTTTCCTAGCATTTGATAGCAAATATGGTCTCGAGCAACCTATCCAAAAATGGAGTGATCGCCTCATGCAACACGGTCTCAGATTGAATCTAAATAAAACTGAATTTTTGACGACCGATCCCCATGAAACAGGCACAATCACTGTCAACGGCAGTGATCTGCGCAGAACTGAGCGATTTAAATACCTCGGGTCAACGCCATCAGCAATGGAGAACTGCGTTATGAAATTGATTCACGCATTAACCCACCCTGGATGAAGCGGCGTTCCACAACTGGTGTTCTTTGTGATCGACGTATCAACGAACGTCTCAAATCTAAAATCTACCGCAATGCGTGTGCAATGCTAGATACCCGGGATGGGGATTTAAAAGACTCAAGATTGCACCCAGATCAGGCATTCGATAGAGCTAAATGGCGAAATCGATCAGGACGAGCCGACCCCGCTTTTGAACTGCACAAAGGCTGAAGAAAAAGAAGTAGAGCTGTTGGTGTTGGTTCAGCAGTCGTTTTCCAGGTTTTATGCTCCATCGTGTTTACCAATCCACGTTTTACCCGGGGACCTATGCTACCCATTGACCACCAACAAAATATCTTGCAAGCGACAACTCAGCAAGTCACGCTAATAAAAAGCCGTATAACACTCCGTCGAGCGGAGAAGCGACTTCACAGACGGAAAAAGGAAGCCTGGGAGAACCAACAAGTCTGTGAACTAGAAAAGTACAGGGAGCAACCGCACCAGGCGCGGAAGTTTTACCAACAAGTCAGCAGGATGAAGCCTTATACACCTCGATGCTCATCCTGCCGAGACAAAGAGGGAAATCTGATTTCCGACAGAATGGGCATATTAGAGCGATGGGTTGAGTACTTTGATGAGCTACTGAACAACCAGAACATCGGCGAGTTGGAGGTCCCGCCAACTGAAGACGACGGACAAATACTGCCACCACCAAGTTTAGAAGAAACAGTCCGTGCAATTCATCGGCTAAAAAATTCATAAGTCGCCAGGAGCCGATGGAATTACAGCCGAATTGGTTAAATATGGAGGCGACCAGTTACACCAAGTGGTTCATCAACTTGTGCTCAAGGTATGGGACAGCGAATCAATGCCTGACGATTGGCAGCGAGGCATAATCTGTCTCATACATAAAAAGGGAGATATCACACAGTGCAGCAATTATAGAGGTATCACGTTGCTGAGTACCATCTATAAGATATTCTCCACTATCTTGCTAGGCCGGATAGCCCCATACGCCCAGAACATCATTGGCCCATACCAAAGAGGCTTCACTCCAGGCAAATCAGCAACAGATCAGATTTTCTCTCTGCGGCAGGCGATGGAAAAACTGTTGGAATATGGACAACAGTTGCACCATCTGTTCATCGACTTTAAAGCCGCCTATGATAGCATAGCCAGGGTAAAACTGTACACGGCCATGAGAGAATTCGGTATCCCGACGAAATTAATAAGACTGACTAGGCTGACCCTGACCAATGTGCGAGGCCAGATAAAAGCAGCAGGATCACTCTCAAGACCATTCGACATCAACAACGGTCTACGACAAGGGGATGCGCTATCATGCGTCCTCTTTAACCTGGCCCTCGAGAAGGTGATCCGTGATGCTGAGGTGAATGCAAGAGGTACGATCCTCTTCAAGTCCACCCAACTACTGGCCTATGCTGACGATATCGACATCATGGGAAGAACCACCCGAGACGTTCAAACTGCCTTCATCCAGATCGAGCAGGCGGCGCGAGATCTTGGGCTGCACATCAATGAAGGCAAGACAAAATACATGGTGGCAACGTCAGCACCGAAGATGAATCAACCAACAACATCAAACCGCACTGGTCAAACACAAGCACGAACAAGAATAAGGATAGGGGAATACAACTTTGAGACCGTTGACAATTTCTCCTATCTAGGGTCGAAAATCACAACCGATAACAACTACGATGAGGAAATCCGCGCACGGTTGTTGTCAGCCAACAGAGCCTACTTCAGCTTACAAAGACTGTTCCGCTCGAAACGTCTCACCATAGGGTCAAAGCTCTTACTGTACAAGACTATGATCTTGCCAGTCCTCATGTATTCCTCGGAAACTTGGGTTCTTAGCAAGAAAAATTGCGAACTCTTGGCCGCGTTCGAGAGAAGAATCCTCCGAAGAATTTTTGGCCCCCTACATGAGGATGGACGATTCCGTAGCCTACACAATGACGAAATCTATGAGCGATACCATGACCGTACGGTTGTGGATAAAATCCGGCTCAATAGGTTACGGTGGGCGGGTCACTTAATCCGTATGGATGAAGATGATCCCACCCGGAAAGTCTATAAGGGCAATATCTATGGTAGGAAAAGAAGACGAGGCAGACCCTGCCTAAGATCGAGCGATGGCGTGGGCCAGGACGCCAGACAGCTTTTAGGGATATCGAATTGGTGGACCTCGGCGCAAAACCGGGATGTCTGGAGTTCCTTATTAAGGCAGGCCTAGACCGGATACCGGTTGTTGCGCCGTTGATGATGATGATGATAACACATTCCAACCTTATTATAAATGACAAGCTCAAACAGCTGGAGTTAAGGTGATACAAATAAGATACTCTACTGAAGGAGTTAATGCTACCCAACACCTAGCTTTTCATCGTAGACGTCTCCACAACAGCAGATATCATTTCCAAAGACCGCAGAGAAAAGTTGCTACTGCGTGACGTTGACATCATACAGATCTTTGGAAGTTTCGCCATACAGGCAGACCAAATCACATTACGAGCATCCTTGGAGGATTCACGAAAAACAATCGCCAGTTTCACGAAGGAAATTTCCTCCCAAGGATTACAAGTAAGCTATCCAGCTACATAAAGGAGCATGACAATAGCAAAGGTGTCCGAACAACTGTTTGTTTGGAATCATCACGATAGCGACCACCATTATCATTCTGCTCATATTAGTTCAGAGTAGAAGAATGATGACATCATTTCGAGATAGGAAAAGGTGGAACTCAGGAAGCCAACGATATAATTTCAACACGATTACAAGAAGCCGACAAAACATCATTTTAGGAAAGGTTCAAAAAGATTCTTGCTGCTCGGGGCCCAATCTGTTCAGAAGTTGAACAAAATGAGGAAAATATGTGACCTCGTCATTGTTTCCTCAGGACAATCAATCACCTGCGGTTGTATTCGAGCATATATTTTCTCCACAGGTAAGCAATTAATAACGAAAAATCAATTGTTATCAAAAAATATTTTTTCCTATCAATTATTAATTAATTATTGCATGCATTATGCATTATTAACTAATAACCTTAGGAATATGATCCTTTAACAATTAAAATAGCAATGGATTAATTGCAGCTTTGTTGTAATTTTGTATTACTTAAGTAATGATGTTTCAAATAAACATTGCAGTCAGTCAGTAAACGTGTGTTTTGATAATTGCCTCTCAAGTTCTATTTTCCTTCCAAAATCTGATATTTCCACCATATCATGAACAGCGGTTTTGTGACATATTTTTGTTTGGGTGGGGTAGGTAAATGCATTTGCGCACAGAGTGTTAGACTCTCGCAACAGTACGTCGTCGGACTACCAACTAAACACCTTCCCATCGTCACAGAGCTAGCTTGGAACCGTTTGTCACATTACTTCAGGCTAGTCCACGAACTCTCCCGTCTTGCGGAGCGTTCAAACCAAGGAGTTCCTTTCACCAACGGAAGAGTATAGGAGGAGGGGAATTGTCAGTTCAAAGAACCGCTGCTATCCGGCTCCTCCACCAGTCGAAGTCTATCTTCTTTGCAATGAGAAAGATCCGAACGTAATGAGCAATACGGCTCTACCTCTCAGCACTCTCCAGCATCTCCTCGACAATGTTGTCTGGAGGGAGATCCCCTGTTTAAATAGAATTGCTGACAAATACCACTCCACCTTCTACAAGAAAAAAAGGTGTGCTGGGAATAGTCCATAGCTCCATTGCAGAGATCGTACCTTTCCAATCTAGTGCAGGTAAGACTGAAAACCTTCATGCCCACTTAAGAACTGGGTAAGGAAATAGTCAGTCTCACCATGCTTCCGATTCAGCCACGAACCTAAGTTACCAATGAGCCACGCAGTTCAATTGCCCCTAGTTTCATTTTGCCAAGAGAGTTGTCATTCATCTAGGGTGCGTTGCCGTTCTTCACGAGCAACAACTTGCCTTGTCTCTTCTCCCATGCTCTAGTATGTGGCTCCACGCTCCTTAGCAAGAAGAGCAACGGAGTTCACTCTCATCACAGTCGGTTCAGAGACAGTGCGGTACGCAGACGCAACTCGCAAAGCTTCCTGTCTCCACGATATATACCGCCTTGCTAAGAGCGTCAGCCCATACCTGTGAACCGTAAAGTAGGTGAGACTGCAATGCACTCATCAGGAAACGTCGCCTGCTAGACGTAGGACCCCCAATATTTGCCATTAGCTTACTCCAGCTGCAGCCTTGTTCGCTGCTGTTTTGATTTGCTCAAAAAAGCTCATCTTTGAGTCAAGAATCAGTCCAAGGTACTTTACCTTTAAGTTTGACTCGATTATCAACTTGCCGAACGATATGGGACGCAGGGTCGGAATTCTTATTTTAGTGAGGATTTATATTTCGGTTTTTCCAGTGCAAGGTTGAAACCATGCGCAGTCATCCATCCACTTACCAGTCGCATCAATATGCCAAGTCTGGTTTGCGTTCGACAGTGCGCCCAGCAACAAGTGCCGCGACATCATGTGCATAACGGACTAGGCACGACTCTTCTAAAATGTCGGATCCCTCGTGACCTCTATCGTGGTCTGACCTTCTAGCGTTTCATAGAGCAGGAGCGGTTCTTCAGATAGTCCCTCAATATCCATAAGAGATAGTTCGGCACGTAGAAACTATTGTCTAGTGTGCCTAAAATGTCTTTTTATCTTACGGAATTAAAGGAGTTTCTGACGTCAAGCGGTACGAGGAGCGCCACCCGTCGGGTTCACCGGTTATGTGCCTCCGCTCGTCGAACAGCAACCTCGACTTGCATGACAGCATCAAGTGTGCTGTGGAGATAAGTCTCCGGCAGCGCATATCACTTCATCAGCCTACTTTTGATGAGCTTTTCGAGCACTTTTCCAGCAGTGTCAAGCATACAAAATGGGCGGTATGAAGACGACAACTCAGGGTTGCCTTCCCCTTTGCTGATCAGCGCTAGCCTCACCACCTTCCAACGAGCAGGGAAAATGCCCTCTTTCAGGCAAGTGTTGAACGCGCCGAGAAGTAGACCTGCCCGGTGTTGGAATACCAGTTTGTATACCCCTGCTGGAATACCATCGGGTCCTGGCTTTTCATAGAGAGGATTGCCTCTTCCAACTCTTTTATTGTGAAAAGTGGATAGTCCTTGGCGTTCTCCGCGCCGACATCATCATCCCATATGGGATGCGCAGTGAGTAGTTCCGGTGCAATGCGATCCATCTGCACGGCATTTAGTGAACAGGGTTTCCGCAGAGCCCCAAATTTTCGGGTTACCAGTTTGTAAGCGAGTCCCCGCGAAGTCACCTCGTCGAACAGATCCTGCTAGCGGCGAGCTTTGCTCTTGTTTATTGCGCTGCGGAGTCTCCTTTTGGTTGATCTGTACTCTGTCATTATAGTACATGCCTCCCCCCGGTCGTTTGGACGTTGTGTTAAGCGGCGGAGCCGCTTCTTGCGGAGGCCTGCAATCTCAACCGTCCACCAAAACGATGCCTTCCTAGGCATGGAAGCTCCGCTGTCGTTTTCAGGTTCCTAACTGAGTTTACGACAGTGTTAGCTGCAGCGCCACCATTCCTAGGAGTAACCTCCAGCGTAACTCCACCTGTTCCATGAGTTTCGACAAACTTCCAGAAAGTGCGCCGGGGTGGCGCACGCCGAGAGTTTATATCAACCATTTCGAAGGCAATGTGTTGATGGTCGCTTGCCAAGAAGTCTTCCAGAACTCGCTACCCGCCCACTAGCGACACCAGTGACTCCGACACGAAGGTTACGTCTGGAGTGCTTCCCTCGCAGTCTAGGCGCCGGAACGGCAGATCCAGTGTTTAAAACTACCAGTCCTGTTTTCACCGTCATTTCCAGAATTCGCTCCTTTCTGGAGTCATTTGAGCCACCCCCGATCAGGATCCATTCATCCGGGCCCAAAATAGCGTCCTCCAGAGCAACAAGCCTGCGTCGAAAGTCCAGCATCGTCTCATTCGGCGTAAGATAAACAGTGAAAAACGTTATCCCTAGACACCGAATCCAGGCAAAGCCGTCCCCTCGGCCTTGCGTAAGCACGCTAAGGAAGATGCCGTCCCGAACCCGGATGACAGCGGTGCCTAGTATGTCCGGGTGCCGTGAAACTGAGTTCCCCTTGTTTCGGTACTGCTCACTGATGAGTACTAAATCAGTTTCGGTCTCCGCAGTGAACTGCTCTAGCAACTCGTGAGGGGTTGGACTCCGGTGCATATTGATTTGTAGGATGCGAATCAGCCCTTTCCAGTTCTGCTCTGAAGATTGGATACCGCCTCGAGTCCGCAGTGTGCGCAATGTTCTCATCAGACGCGTCACGGTCCCTACATAGGACGCAGCTCTCCTTTTCGTTGCAGGTGTGCGTGACTAACCGCACCTATTCTAATTTTCCCGCTGTTTAGAAGCTTCCTCGCGTATTGCCCGGCAAACTTCTAGCAAAGCGAGTTTTCGGCCTCGGAAGTTCGCAGAGATGATACCAATGTGGCCTTTGGTTACATCCGGACATTCACGTTCGATGGCTTCATCTACCTCGTTCGTTTCTGTGAGCTAGTCAAGGTCTTGGATTTCCAGAGAATACGTGGGTTCCAGGCTGAAAACCAGAGCGTAGCTTTATTTGTTATCCTCGGGCCTAGTTCGACTAGTACTCTCGTTTTACGAATGGAAAACACTTCGGCTTCGATATCTTCAGGTTCGATCTTGTTACGGATTTCACTGAGGACTTCCGCAAAGGTTTTGTCTTCCGTCGGCTTAATAAGAAGAACTGGCGGTCTAGTCCTCCTTCGGCTCCCCACTTTTTCCTTTGGTGCTCCATCCTTCGTGTCCGCCCTGATTTTAAGGATAGGTTTTTCTGACGACATGGTGTGCTTCTTGCCCCTCTTCATCTTCTTCTTTTGAGCGCTGGAAAGTACTTGAGTAAAATCTCCTCCAGATGGTTCTTCCTCCTTTCATTTTTTCCCCAGTTGGTTCTGTAATGGGCTGTCTGCGATCCGTTTGGCGCTCGTAGTGATTTCATCAGGAAGCGCAGTTGTTTCTGCTTCCCGCGGTTTTTCTTTTACTCTCCATGTCCGACTATAATACGAAATTCTGTCCAGGAGCTCTTCCAGCTCTATCAGACCGTTTTTCACCCCTTTGCTGACGTTTTTCTGGAGGAACGTCGCAAATCGCATACCCTTCACAATTGCCATGCATTTCTTAATAAGCCTTTTCTCTTCAGCTTTCCCTAGAGTAGTCGAAAGCGCTTCCTAACCATCTGGTTAGTTTCAGCAGTTTCCACTGTGCCACTTCCCGCAAGTATAGCGTAATACTGTTTGGGTTGCCGTCTCCTTTCCAGGTGCCACATCACTTTGCGAGTCTTCTTCTCTGTCTGTACATCCCGTTGTCTGGTCGGATATTTCAGCCTCTACTGCGTCCTTCGCTGGGCGACGGACTCTCCATTGCCACTATCTCTTCGTTTGTTTTGCTTATGTTCGCCATTTAAGGGGATCATCCCATGGGTCGGTTCCACGGAATCGACTTTTTTTTGCATCAATTGTAACTAGATATAGTGTAGAATATATGGGCAAAGCGATTCGTTGATATTCGGAGTCGTTTCAAAATGATGGTGTTAAATACGTAATAAGTCACATGCCAGCGAGTATTTATCGGTCCGAATGACTTTCGAATGATTTCACCAAAAGGACAAGAATTGAAGCCAAGGCTGTATACGTGTTTTTTCAAGAAATCTAAGATGTATGAAGAAGGTATAGCAGATTAATGATCAGTCAAGATTTTATGGCTAAAAATCACATTCTACTTTTTAAATGCGTTTTTCTCGAAACTGCATATTGGAAATCTGCTGCCGCCATAAAATTTTCACGACTTATTCAAAACATATTTCTACGGTCCGCAAACTAGGATAATTGCGATTCATTCAGTAGCTTTTTTTATTCATTAAAGAAGTCTTTAAAAAACACCAAAATTCACAAAAAAAAAGTTTAACACGGCCCAACGAATTTAGCTTTTAATATTTTTTAATAATCCTAGTTTGCGGACTGTAGTTAAGTCTGTACGTTAAAATGCCGTTTACTTTTTTCGAATGAGTACCTGAGTCAAATCAGGGTAATAATCTCGGGCGAGCGCAATGCTGACCACATTGCCTCCTAGTGTACCGTTACGGTCTTGAATGAAGTGCTCTAACACACTTCAAGGTCCTGATCCAATATGGATTGTTGCGCCAACGATTATTATTATTATTATTACTTTTTTCGTTAAAATGATCGTAGCGCCCTCTAGCGTGGCAGCAGAAAAACACCTTTTTTGGAGATGGGTGTATAAATTCCTCTGTATTTCAATAATGAACTATGCTATCAGGCTGGAAAAATTACTACGCATGCTCAAGATATTAGTAAATATTGGGTTGGAGAAAGAGAAATGTCGTATTTTGTCAATAGATGGCGAGACTTAAACATATCTTGTGTTGTGCTTATCTCATCGGCCCATACTACACGGCGATTTGAAGACGACAATCTGTGCTACAAGTGTCACAGCATGGGACGAATTAATATCGTGCGTAGTTTATTGCGTCTGTTTACTTTTTTTGATCTCATTATAGAGAGGACCGCATAAAATGCTTTATGAGCAATAGTAATCCGCCTTTGGATTTCGTGTTTTTCGTTTCCGTCCTTTGAGAGTAGACGGCTAGGTAGACGAATTGGTTGACCTGTTCGAAATTATGCTCGCCCATTGCATACTCCTGATGACGTATTCGAGGGCCAAGTTAAAGAGGGTATGGCGAGACCATCTGCGATTTTTACCTAGTCCTGGTTGTTAATGATTGTGGCTTTTTCTAACCAGACTAGCTTCGGTGGATTTTTTAGCTCGATCATTTTCTGTTCAGAGCAGTACGATTTACGCTATGGTACGCCTGACAGAAATCAACGAACTGTTGATGCACAACGATGTCATATTCCCAGCACTTTTCAAGCATTTGCTTAACGGCGAATATCTGGTCCGTTGTCGATCATCCTGGTCTGCAGCCACCTTGGTATTCCCCGATGATGTTGTATGCATACTCTCTCAATCGTCGTTCGATTATATTCGTCAACACTTTCTAGCACGTGCACAGCAACAAGATCCCCCTCTAGTTTTCACAACTCAGACGGTCACTCTTTTTGTATACTGGGAAAATTACGCTTTTCCTCTAGTCCTCTGATATTGGTTCGGTTGTCCAGATTCTACTGAAAAGTTTATAGATTCTTCTGGTGAGCTCTGTTCATTCTTCTTTTAAGAGTTCGGCTGGGATGCCATCGATTACGGGAGCTCTATGTGATTTTAATTTAAACACTACTTCCCCAATGTCGGAGGTGTGGGTACTTGTTCTCCGTTTGGGTGATCCAGAATAAGAAAGGGGTAGAAATGAGCCGTCATTAGGTTCAATAGATCTTCAAAATACTGAACTCATCTTGTGAAGGTTCTGTGCGAAACCAAACCTTATTAGAATGGATTCGATGTCTGTCTGTCACACCCAATTTATTCGGAAACAGCTAAACCGATTGTCATGAAAACCGATGAGACCTGTTGTTCCCTTTACATACAGTCAGTGGCGCTATTTTGTGTTAATTTGCTGAGGGGTCCCCCACCCCTCATGTGCAAATTTTTTTTCATAAAATGTCGCCATTTGGGATATCAAATCAATTAGTACT
Organism: Hermetia illucens; assembly: GCF_905115235.1. Classification (NCBI taxonomy): domain Eukaryota; kingdom Metazoa; phylum Arthropoda; class Insecta; order Diptera; family Stratiomyidae; genus Hermetia; species Hermetia illucens. The sequence goes on from NC_051852.1 coordinate 70,244,928, forward strand.
TTTCGAAACTGGTCCCATAATTCATATCAGGGGAAACGTGTGGGAGTGAGGGTTCAAAATATGACCACCAAAATGCGAAACAGGCCTCTTTCCCAGAACCTATCCAACCGAAAAATCTGAAAAAAATTACAGTGATATATCTAAACGGAATCTAGGCCTCAGAATATATCCCGCTCCAAACTCTGTGCAAATAATTAAGTTCATGCTAGAACTACAAAATTTGGCAACTGGAATGGGAGAACATAAGGGATAACTTTGGGAAGTTTGAAAGAACTTCAATTATTATTAACAAAGTTATAGAAGACGAAACTTTTACTTTTTGCATGAATTTCATGCAATGTAAAATGTGTATGACGTCATCAACTTATATGATGTCATCATACCTGTTATTTTGACTATTAGGATTGACTCTTTTGCCGATACTATTAGTTTATTGACATAAACGTCACGCAAACCGTTATACCACGTAGAATTGATTTTTCTAATTGGATATATACGGCACTTGTAACCGTCTATATCTTACGCGAGACTTGTAGTCGAACTAATAGCAATTAGTGGACCAGAAAAGCTTTCAGGAGTCTTCAACCAAATTAAACTCCCGAGAGTCGGTAGCAAGATGTGTCTTTATTTCATATTGCTCTTCCTTAAGTATTAAATTTTCCAACTATACACATGCTAAGCAAGTAAACAACACAAAGTCGTTCCCACGCAAGAACTACATATGTGCCTAATGGACATAATTTCGTTTTCTCTACGCCGCTAATACATGTACTGAACATTTGTTATCATTTAGGTGTTAGCTAATTGTAGCTGTAAAAAGGGATAAACGTGCAAAATGCATTTTAAGATGCATATGATAAAAATCGGAGAGCAAACAACTGAATTGCAATTTTATTGCTTTTGTGTAATATGCTCTGCTGTTTTGTTTTATGAAGGGAAAAAACAATGCCAAATGTCTGATCATCATTAATGGCGCAATAACCGGTATCCGGTCTACGCCTGCCTTAATAAGGAACTCCAGACATCCCGGTTTTGTGCCCAGGTCTACCAATTGAATATCCCTAAAAGCTGTGTGGCGTCCTGACCTACGCCATCGTACCATCTCAGGGAGGGTGTGCCTCGTCTTCTTTTTCTACGCTTGGAACTGTGATGAATCTGGAGCTAGTGTTCGACACCTTTGCTCCCCTTTTCGCTGTGGACATTGTTGTCCATCACTCTGGTTGGTTATCGTTCCTCTTTTTTTTTTTTTTCCAAAACGTTATAAAACTTATATCTTATACTAGTTATAAATTACTTACAATACTAATAATAATAATAATTTTATCTTATCTTAACTAACAATATTAACAATATTACTTTATAATACCAATTACCTTAAAATACTATACATTCTTACAATACTAATGCCCGTAAGCTAGGATAAGTTTCTTTTTTCTGTTTTTCTGTTTTTAAAATATTTAGAGTTTTATTCTTGTGGGAATCAATTTTTTGGAATAATTTCAGGGCTTTATCTTTAATATACATATATATGGTTTCTAATCTTAGATCGCTATGTATATCTAGGTTTCTTATATAATGCGGGACATTGAAAATTTTTCTTACAGCTATATTCTGACATATTTGCAGTTGTTTGTTATATGTCTTACATGTTTGGTAAAAAATACTGCTCCCATATAGCAGAGATGGGCGAATGTTTAGTTTCTTAGATCTAATTAAAGGGTAAAGGGATTTCAGCGTACCTGTGCATGCATCTCTTTTCAACTTTATGTGTTTTCTCCAATTTAGTCTGCTGTCGAAAGTCAGTCCTAAATATTTCGCTGTTGGTTTCCAATCGATGGGCTGATTTTCGATTTGGATTTTCCCCGGTTTCTGTTCTCTCTTTCTTGTGATGAAGATTGCCTGGGTCTTCTCCGGGTTTATTTTTATCTTCCACTTTTTGAAGTATTCCAACATTGTGTTGGTTGCCTTCTGAAGATTGCTTGTGATGAGGCGTGCCTGTTTCGATGTGTGGAAGAGGCATGTGTCGTCCGCGAATAAGGAGATCCCTGTGAAGCGGTTAAATTTTCTTGGAATGTCCGCCGTGAATACTGTGTATAACAGCGGGGAAAGCGGCGATCCTTGGGGTACTCCTGCCTCTATTCTTTTTTCCGTTGATTGGTGCCCCTCCAGTGCCACCCTAAAACCTCAATCTGCAATAAAGGATTGGATCAGTCTTATCATTGAATCAGATATTTTAAATTTCTTTAGTTTGGCTACGAGCCCTGCGTGCCAGACTTTATCGAAAGCTTTCGATATATCGAACATTATTAGTCCGGTCGATTTCCGCTTGTTCAAACCACTGCGAATGTGCTGGACTACTCTGGCCAGTTGAAGCTCGCATGAATGATCTCGTTGGAATCCGTATTGTTCCTCTGGGATGATGTTGAGCTCGTTGAGTTGATCCTGCAGTCTGCTCCGTATTACCCTTTCTGCAATTTTTCCAATTGTTGGAAGTAGGCTGATGGGTCTCCAGTTCTGTGGGAAGGTTGGGTTCTTTCCCGGCTTCGGTAGAAGGATGATGATGGATTTTTTCCATGCTTTTGGATATGTTCTGAGACGGAGTACTGCATTTATTACTGCGGTGATTGATTCGGCGATGTTATTCGGTGCATTCTTGATGCATTCGTTTGTAAGCATATCCCATCCTGGGGCTTTTTTGCTGCTTAGTCCATGGATGATGGTTTGGACTTCCACCTGATCTGTTTGCAGTTCCCAGTCTTCTCTTTGTGTTGAGTCATCTTGTGTCTCTGTTTCTGACTCGTACTCTTCTTCAGATTCGTCGTCCGATGCGGTATTCACCCTGAACTGGAGTTCGAGTGAGTCCGCGAACGCTTCGGCCTTTCCCTCTTTATAGAATTCAAGGCCATTGGGACCATGAATTGTAGGCATTTGCCTTCTTGAGCCTCTTTTAAAATATTTGCTGAGCCTCCAGAAGTTGTTGCTTCCCGGCTCTAGATTTTGGAGAAAGTATTCCCACTGTTCGCTCCTGAATCGGTCAATGTCATCTCTGATGACGTTAGTGAGCCGATTCGCTTCTCTTTTCAGATTGGGATCTCCTGTCATTCTTCCTCTTTTTCTGATGCGATTTCTCTCCCTTATTCTTTCTTTAATATTTCTTGGGAGCCGGAAGTATTGTTGGTCGTTTACTTCTGTCTCCGTTGAGCTCTCCTGCTTGGCTGAAGTTAGTTGGGCGGTTAGGTTTTGAATCTCTGTCTCTACCTGCTCCGAAGTTTCTAGTTTTGAGGTTGTGGTGTATTGTCTTAGAATGTGGCGGTAGGTGTCCCAGTTGGTGGTTTTTATCATTTTCGGCGGATTTTCAATATATATGTTGTATATTGAAAATAACACCGGTTTGTGGTCCGACGAGAGGTCGTCCAACACATTGATTGTGATGTGGTTGCTGTAATTCTTTGTAATAGCCACATCGATTATGGTGCTGGTTGTGCTGCGTCCATAATGTGTTGGTTCCTCTGGTGCGTGAATAGTTGCTTCGTTTCCGTTTAGGAAAGTGAGCAGTTCTCTCCCCGCTTTGGTGTTTCGGGTTGCTCCCCAGTCTCGATGACGCGCGTTCAGATCCCCGGCGAGAAAAGTCGGTTTGTCCTCGTTGAGTAGCAGTTGAAGGTCCTCTGAAAAATTATCTGCTGATGGTGGACGGTAGGCTGATATATCTTTTTCTACCATAGATATCACCCTTATATACTTTCCGGGCTGGATCATCCTCATCCATACAGATTAAGTGACCCGCCCCCGTGACCTGACCTGACCGAAGCCGGATTTAATCCACAACCAGACGGTCGTAGTATCGCTCATAGATTTCGTCGATACGTAGGCTACGGAATCATCCACCCTCATGTAGGGGGACAAAAATTCTTCGTAGGGTTCTTCTCTCGAACGCGGTCAAGAGTTCGCAATTCTTCTTGCTAAGAACCCAAGTCTCCGAGGAATACATGAGGACTGGTAAGATCATTGTCTTGTACAGTAAGCGTTTTGACCTTATGGTGAGACATTTCGACCGAAACAGTTTTTGGAAGCTTTTCATCATTTCGTCGTCATAGTTGTTATCGATTGTGATTTTCGACTCTAGATACGAGAAATTTCCAACGATATCAAAGTTGTAGTTTTCTATCTTCATTGTTTTCGTTTGAGCAGTGCGATTCGATGTTGATCGTTCTTTCGGTTTTGATTTTGGTGCTGACGTTGCCACCATGTACTTCGTCTCGCCTTCATTAATGTGCAGCCGGAGATCTCGCGCCGCCTGCTCGATCTGGAGGAAAGTACACTGTACATCTCGGGTTGTTCTTCCCATGATGTCGATATCGTCAGCGTACGCCAGTAGTTGGGTGGACGTGAAGAGGATGGTGCCTTTCGCATTTACATCGGCATCACGAATCATATTCTCCAGCGCCACGTTAAAGAGGACGCATGTGAGTGCATCTCCTTGTCGTAGACAGTTGTTATGTCGAATGGTGTTGAAAGTGATCCTGCTGCTTTTAGCTGGCCTCGGAGATTGGTCAGAGTGGGCCTAATCAGTCCTATCAATTTCGTCGGGATACCGAATTCTCTCATGGCCGTGTACAGTTTTACCCTGGCTATGCTATCATAGGCGACTTTAAAGTCGATGAATAGATGGTGCAACTGATGTGCATATTCCACCAGTTTTTCCATCGCTTGCCGCAGAGAAAAAATCTTATCTGATTTGCCTGGAGTGAAGCCTCTTTGGTAAGGATTAATGATGTTCTGGGCGTATGGGGTTATCCGGCGTAGCAAGACAGAGGAAAATATCTTATAGGTACTCAGCAACGTGATACCTCGTCAGGCATTGATTCGCTGTCCCATACCTTGAACACAAATTGTTGAACCACTTGGTGTAATTGGTCGCCTCCATATTTAATCAATTCTATCGGCTCCTGGCAACTTATGATTTTTAAGCCGATGAATTGCACCGACTGTTTCTTCTATACTTGGTGGTGACAGTATTTGTCTGTCGTCTTCAGTTGGCGGGACCTTTAACTTGCCGATGTTCTGGTTGTTCAGTAGTTAGTACTCAACCCATCGGTCCAATATGCCCATTCTGTCGGAAATTCCATTTCCCTCTTTGTCTCGGCAGGATGAACATCGAGGTGTGTAAGGTTACATCCTGCTGACTTGTTGGTAAAACTTGCGCACCTGGTGCTGTTGCTCCCTGTACTTTTTTAAATCACAGACCTGTTGGTTCTCCCAGGCTTCCTTTTTCTGTCTATGAAGTCACTTCTCTGTTCGTCGGTCTCTGCGTGTGCCGGCGTTCTTTGAGAATGCAACATTACTCGGTATGCAGCATTCTTCTGTTCCGTTGCTAGCTTACATTTATCGTCAAACCAGTCCTTCCGACTCTTTTTGCGGCTGGGGCCAAGTATGTTTGTGGCCGTATTTATCATAACTTTCTTCAGGTGATTGTGAAGATCGTTTGTTGACGGTTAAATCAGCACATGGTCAACTTGCTTAAAAGTGGTCCCGTCTGGAGAGGCCTATGTATGTTTGGGGACCGCTATCCGCGCAAACCAGGTACTGGCAACAAACATTTCGTGCGATATTGCTAACTGAATAATCCACAGTTCGTTATCATTGGTATCCCTATGTAAGCTATGGGAGCCGACATATCCCCTGAATACGGGCTCCTTCCCTACTTGACTGTTGGAATCTCCAAGTATGATTTTGTCATCATACTTAGGACAGGTTTCAGGGGTCCGCTCAACTGCCTCGTAGAATGTATCCTCCTCCGACTCTGCAGTTTCCTCTGTACGGGCGTGAATGAGGTTTATATTTCTAAACTTGTCTCGCAAACGCAGAGTGCATAGCCGTTCGCTTATATTTTCAAAGACGATAACAGCAGGTTTCATTTTTTGGCTGACTAAGAAACCTACTCTGAGCACATGGTTTACTGGATGGCCGCTATAATATATGTTGTTGAGTGGAAACCGGTCCCTGTCCATCGCATCTCTTGCAATGCTGTTACATTAGCCTTATAATGGGACAGGATATCGGCTAGCTGTTCAGCAGCATTCGGTCTGTACAGGGAACATACGTTCCATGAGAAAATGCGTTAAATCGTTAATCCGTTGTCGTTCCCGGGTTCGTCGTTTTGAAATCGATCCAGTCCGAGGCTCCTGTTGCGGCTTCGTAACATCGAGTTTCCAGATGTCTGATGGGAAACACAAAGACTCAGTACATGTTCTATATGTAAAATTTTCAATTATTCCAATCAAATAAAAACGTTGTGAACTAAATTATGTAATTTTGAACAATCTCCCACGCGTTGAACCTGGTTCAAATAGAGGAGTTGTGGTATTCAGGATACTTCAATGTATGCTGGGTCAAATTCAGAAGATTAGTCTTGCCTTTGCACGTCCTTCTGATGTTCGTGTTCAATGTCCGAGTCAGTATTTGTTGGCGATGCACTTTCTATGGGGAGTGGAGCCAAAGGATGAATAGGCCTGGTTAAGACATTGGAAGCAGTTTTGATGTCAGCAACTCGTGTTAGACCGTCTACCTGGATAGGTACGAATGACTCGACCAAGTGGCCATTTCATGACCGGTAAGTTGTCATCCTTGATGATGACGATTGTGTCGATCGGAATATTTGGCATTCCTTTCTTCCAGCCATAGCGATGTTGGTTTGGATTTGAGGGTAGTGGCGTCAAAGGTCTTGAATTAAGTACTGCTTCAATTTCAACTCGAACCATTTCTAGCATTTCATGAGTCAGTTTGGCTGGTTCTATAGTTTTCTTCAGCAGACCTTTAGCACTTTTAACTGCAGATTCCCAGAGTCCTCCGAAATGCGGTATTCTGGGTGGTATGACAGGCCCTTTGCTCGATTCGAATCCGGAAAACCATTGACAATAAGCTAGTTCAGCGAAAGGTCGCGGCCATACAACAGTATATTTCCCCGGCAGAAATTCATCACGTTAAATACAAAGTGAATCAGGCGGATTGTGCTTCTAGGGAGATGTATCCGCAAAAGCTCATTTCTCACGATCTGTGGTTCAGCGGGCCGCCGTTCTTGCAGGAGGTACTCTCTCTCACGACATTTGGTGATAAAGGACCAAAGACTTTGTTTCATTTGGCGGAAATCGGTGCAGGGTCCGAGTCTTGGCTGGATTTTGTGCTTCGCTTCTCGACTCGATATCAGCAGTACCAACTCTTCGGGATACAAATGGAGAGGATTCGGAAAGGTATAGCAATATAAAAACATCATTGGCTGTCAACGCTCAACCCATTCATAGACGAGACTTTCGGGATTGTTCGCATGGGAGGAAGGTTGGAACATGCGCCCATACCCTTTGAGCAGAAACATCCGATAATTCTAGGGAAATTGCATTTGGTTGACCTGATAATTAATGAAATCCACCGAGCCGAGCCGAGGCTCAATGCCAGATTGTGTGGCATCACAACCCCCCCGAGCTAGCCATTTCGGGGGTCTCTTTGAGGCCGCGGTTGGGAGCCTGAAACGTTATGTCAAAAGGATGCCTTCCATATCCAACTTCACCTATGACAACTTTTATACTGCCATTTGCACGTGGGATGCAATACTAAATAGCCGGCCATTGTACCCGTTAGCCATGACCTGCAAGTATTAACTTCCGCCCACTTTCTGATCCAAAGGAGCCTTCTGGCGCCCCCGTTGGGCGAAAGGCTACACGAAGGCCTGCTGGCGACCAAGGAACTACAGCGACATTTCTGGTCCAAGTTTGAAGATGACTATTTGGGTTATCTCCAAAAACGATACAAGTGGAAGGAGCAGGGAAGGCAAGTGACTGAAAGAGACTTGGCGCTGATCCGAAAGAATGGTCATAGTCCGTTAGACTGGTGAATGGCGCGAGTACTAGAGGTCAATCCAGATCCTAAAGGGGCACTGCAGCAAGTAAAGCTTAGAAACACCGGCAGCGAGAACGTCCATCGGGCGGTACATCAACTCGCTCCCCTTCTTCCAGAAGGGAAAAAAGAGCTACCACCGGAGGGTAAGGCTACTGATACTACGATAAAATCGGAGCCGGTCTCGCCGGGCACCCCATCCGGGACAAGGGGAAGGGCGAGACGGGGGCCCTGGTCATTGGCGCATGTAGCCAGTAGCCACTTTGCTGTGTTTATGCCTGACACCAGTGCCTGTGGTTCCATGGTCAGTGGATCCGGTTTTAGGAACCAGAGTAGTAGAACTTGGATTAGTTCAGGTAAAAGCGTTCGACATTAAGTATACTATCGCGACTTCAGTGAATCTCACACGGGACCTGGACCTCATGACACAGCAATTAGAGAAATTCGGCAAATTATGCGGATGACAGACAATGGAGGAAATTCAGGACCATTGTAATAAGCTCAAAGTTGCAAATGAGCTACAAGCGGAGGAAGTTAGCCGGCAGCTGAACGTGGCATATAAAATCAATCAGCTAAAGCGTGGCTAGTAGCCTCCTGAGGCTGGGTGCCAAGTATATACCTGCCCTGGCAGCTGCGGGAACAGTAGCATACCTTAGCTATCGAGATGTAGCTATTCGTAAGGAGGTGGAGGCTATGAAGCATCAGCAGACTAAGATTGCAGCTTTGACGCTCAATATCACGAACTTAGAGTATCAGCAGGTCGAGGGGCAAATCAACAGACTAATGGAGCAGTAGGGGAAAACAATGCTGTAACAAGAGATTTCAGTATTTTCCATGGGGGTCAAAACCCTGATAAGGGAGATCAGCGCTAAGCACGACCATCTGCGTAGCATTCGTCCCACAGCGAGTATGTCAGTCGTATTAACACAGAGTTGGCTGGGATCATGTTGCCAGAGTTAGATGAGCCGGACCAAATATTTGAAGCACATATAGCGGCAACATGTCTCCAAAATGAGTTAGTCACCATAGAGTATCTGGTCCCTCTTGCATACAAAGAGAAGTTCAGACATGTAGCGATTGTTGCCGCGCCTGATTTGAAAAAGCATTCCTGGGATCTTCGAGTTCCATGCCATTTCGAGTCCTGTTCGTGGGACCAGAGCAAGAGAAATACTTCTTTGAGGAGGATGCTACTGAAATCCTTCTTCGTTTATATGAGGCGAAGCTGGCCGTCATGCATCCAGGAAATTGTACGGGGAAATAAGAAGTTGCAAGACTGGTGCTCAGTGAAGCAGTGGGATAACGGAACATATATCGGTCATGTGAAGGAAAATTTAGGAGTGATTTCAAGGGGCGAACGGACAGGATACCGATCACCTGCAACGGCACCCAACTAGAGATCCGGTTTCCTGTCACGTTCGTGGAATTAGTTTACTGCATCTTGGATGCAGTTTTATTTAAGGTTAAAGAAATTCCCGCTGCAATCACAGTTGATCTTCCGCACCCCAGCTTGAAGCTGCCAAGAGCTGAAACGCAAACCATAGAGGAGCTAAAGCGACAGCTGGAAGGGGAGGTTAGCCAAGGAGTTGAGTTGGAGCAGTAACGAATCGGTAAAACGGGATACAAAACTGCAAAGTCAGTGTGAGAATGAGATGTTCGACTGTCAGTGTGCAAAGTCGTGTGCTAGGTAGCCAATGCGTTGCTGGCAAAAAAAGAGGAAGTTAAGAAACCCATGGAATAAGCAAAGTCAAAAACATATATAAATGCCAAATGCTAAATAGAAAGAATGTAACTGGCCATGAAAAAAGAAATAGAAAAGGAACTATATAAAATCTGTAAAATTTTCAAAACCATTAAATATAATAATGTAACACTCATAAATCTAAACATGTTGAACAGATTGAACATAAAATAGAGCTTGTTTAGTAAATTGTATTATAACATATAAAATATAATAACGTAAAATTATATAAGTTATGGTAAAGTTATGTCAAGCATATTAAGGTAGCAGATTGAGGATGAAATTTACTTGAGTGATGTACAGCAAAGAAATCTCTCACGAAACTTGAGGGTATCGGAGGCGCTTTAGAGCAGACCGATAGGGTATACGTAATTGTCAAAAACCAAAAAGACATGTAGGAAGGGTAGTTGCGGATATGCACATTGTATAGGGCAAATTTACCAGAACGCAATATTGGGCCAAATTAATATAGATGACCATAATGTTGGCGGCATTCTGATTAAGTATTTGTGAACCACAATTTAAGCAAAATACTTTGATGTATTACAAATGTCATGAAGCAGACTTAAAGGTCTCACAAACATGTAAGAACGCAGCCTAAACTTACCACCCGAATTGCTGTGTTAAAAATGTCAGCAAAATTGCAAAAAAAAAACCGAACAGATCTCACCGCAAGCAATTTTCACAGACGTAGTTAATTAGCCAGGGCTGCGTTGCTGAGTATCCACTGAACCTAATAACTTTGGCATCTACGACGGCTACTGGGGAGGTTTTTGTAACTACATCGGTATTCTTCACGTGGAAGGATGTTTTCGAGAATCGACTAATGGCCAACGAAGTCTCGCTCTTGCGCCCCCTCCAACTTAGGGTTTCGTGAAGGTGAAATCATGACGCGAATAGGATAGCGCAGCCAAGTAAAGGGTTAAAGAATCCTCGATCATCATCATAATAAAAATAAATTGATAATATCTGCAAGTTATTTTCGGCAAGCAGGTGCTTTTGTAATTTAATCGGGCCTGCAAGTTAAAATGAAATAATATTAATGTAGGGCATGGTCGCGTAAATATGCGCATAATAGCACGAGGTTTGTATGCACTTTTGTTATGTAATCGTGTATGCAACCGAAAGTGGAACAAACCAAACTAAACAATGTTCAGGCCGACCATGGTCAATAGGTGCTTCTGTTGTTGTTTGCGGAAGGCAGTGCAAGTTTTTGTTATGTAATTACTTGTACTGGCGGAAAAGGTGAAGTGATGCGTTGATTCGATCAATTGAGTGTAGTGTTTTTTTGAACGGCCGGTCGCGGAGACATAAATCTTCATCTAGACCTAAGGCAGGCGAAGCTAAAATAATATCTTAAATAAAGTGGAAAAGAAGAAATTTAAGTGTTTTCTTTTTTGGACGTGAGAAGTGGGAAGTGATTTGGAATTGAGGAGCCGAGGGAGTGCAGGTAAGCCATAGGGTTAAAGGTTTATCATTTTACAGGGCACAAGGGAACACCAGCCTGCAGAACTTAGAGAGCTGCCCGCCTCAACCGAACAACTCCTGAATATAAGGCGACTCTGCTAGGAAGCAAGTAGGAATTCTGGAGCGAAGGAGGAGCAGAGTACTCCTTGAAACAGATATCACTTTGCGTTCGGCATAATTTTCCATTGTTGGAACTTTACATGCTGCTGGTCATCCTTGCTCATTACTATGCAAAAACCGAGGTCTACAAAACCGCAAATTACAAGTACTTAATTTACTTGGAAGCATCGGCCTGGGGAGAACATCAGCAGGATTCAATTTTGTCCCTACGTGTCGCCATTGTGCTGGCTGGGAAAGTTGATGAGTTACACTGCGACAAATGTGTGGAAAGCTGAAGGCTACGATTGAATCCATGATAACACTATCTGGGAATCTGTCCCATAATAGGTTGGTATGTCTATCATGTCTAGTATTTCCTTGACCCAATCTGGTAATTCATCAGTCAATTTAGCAGGACAGACTTCCAAACGAGGTGAGGTGATCCATTTAATTGGGGCTACATGTGATTTTGGGCACAATAATCTGACAACAACTGGGTTGCATCGCTGGATCGAACGTATCTATGCAACTGCGTCGTAAGCTTCTGTGAATGCGCCGGCGAATACGTGTAGTTGAGTCGTTTTCGGAATATTGTGACCGTATACGTGTCATGGTATTACTATGTCTTCCACGGCTGTAAGTTATTCTTGAATCCTAGCCACCTAGTGTGCACTTCCATCGGTAAAGCCGCATCCCAATCGAGTTTTAGTTCCCATACCTTCTGAAGGAATATTTTCGCTTGCGTGACGACAGGAGCAACGAGTCAAAGTGGATCAAAGATGCGGAAATTGTCAGAACTGATGGTGCCTTTGCATATGGTGCCTTTGCATATGTTGATGCGATTGTAATTTTGAAATCATCTGATCCTGGTATCCATGTCAATCACAAGGTTTTGATGGAATCGTCTCCTTCCTCGTTGAGGTCTAATGATAATTGGATATCTTGTGGTTGTTTTTGTTTTAACAATCGCCCTGACCCCGCTTGTGAATGGGACAAAGGCTGAAGAAAAAGAATAAGCTTTTGATGCGTAAGGATATTTGGATTGCCTCGCCTTTACGAGTTTTTCCAAGCATTTATTCGCAAGGTATGGCGCTGATCTTGTCCCATATGGCGGTACATCTTCTCAATGTCTGCTGTCATGACATACCTCACTTGCCTGAAACAGAGAAGAATAGAGAACAGTTCATCTTGGATGGTTACTCCCTTGATTAAGATGTCGTTGATTGCGTTGGAGCTAGTTTCGGCTGATGCATCAAACACGACTCTAACTTTCATCGTGGTACTATCTGGCTTAATGACGCAGTGATGAGGTAAATAATAGTGCGTGCTAGGAACCTTTGTTATTTTCAGCCTGTGACCTAAAGCCAGATACTCCTCCATAAATTTAATATATTCCTTGTAAAGTACTTAAAACGCTCAAATATTAAAACACAAAAATGTCCGTCAACCTGTCTTTATTTCAAATGTCTCGTGCTCGATATTCGACCGAGATCTTTCATCTTCTAAAATCTTCTACTTTATTGTTTCACCGCGTATCTCCGATTGAGATCCTTTCTTATCTTAAAGCGTAAATGGACAAGTGGAAGGGTTTCAAGCTAAATCTGTTTTCACACACACATATTCACCACACACATGTATTATTGGAAGATCTCCGTCAAGATCTATTCCCAATTTTCTCATTTGTGTAGGATTGCAAGCTATAGCAACAAATTAGTACGTCTACTAATTGCGTGTTACCATGCTCGTCCTACACGTTTAACTAAACCTCTTCGACGACAATTAGGTAATTACATAGTTTTCATCCGATTGCGCATTGATAAAGAATGAGTCGGAAACACTTTAACTCTCATTGCACATTCCGAATACGAAATAAGTGAGAAACATAGAGCTCATATTTTGTTTCAGTTTTAGCTTTTTACACATTTCGATTTCACCACTTAACTTTCCTTTTGTAACTCTGGTTGACGTACTAGCTTGAGCTCTAAATCGTGGAATCTTCGCAGAGCCGTGTCCTTGGAATTGCTGCTGGATCAGTGGTGAAAGACTGAGAAACTTCGTATCTACCTTCTACAGTTCGCTTTGTCAACCGAGCGTAATGTGCTTCGCATTGTTTCTCACTGGGAGATAGGTGTTGTTTAACTTGAGGAGTATTGCCTAAACTCCAGAAGCGTTACACTTGTTCAGATAGAATATCCTCCTTGACTCCGATTCCGCAAGTCATTTTGTCATTGCTAGTGGTTCCACTGATTTCTCCAGCAACAATCCAGCCTAACGAAGTATTCTGAAGGTTGGGAAGGTTGTTGCCTAGCCTTATTTGCCCTATCGAAAATAGTTGATAATAAAATTCTACACAAAGAAGTAGGTCTACTCGATCAGGTCGATAGCAGTGAGGATCATCCATCTGTACATTGTGTGCAATCTGCCATTTGCTAACATCAATTTGTCTTGAAGGTTGTGCAGAAAATATGTCAGGGCAATATGAATGCTTCTACTCTTGTTGAGATTGCTGTCGCCTGTGATTTTAACAAGAAATTCACTCGTGCTGTGGTGTACTGGCGTCCATATCCAATACCTTCAATTTTAATATCGCTCAACTCCTGATTTAGTTGAAGTTTCTTGCAGATCCGCTCGGACAAGATGTTGATTTGGGATCCCAAATCCAGAATTGCTCTACAAGTGATGGTGATTCCATTATTGCCTTGTATACTATCAAGAGCTGTGCCTAGTATCATATATTGGGCCCTTAGCTATCCTGGCGGCTAACGCCGCTTGTGCCGTTGATTGTTTATTTGTGCTAGTGCTTGATTCAACGCCTTGCTGCTGACATTGCTTCAAGAATGAATTGTCGTAACTTCTCGGTAGATGCAACAACGTATTATGTCGTTTGTTGCAATGTCTGCAAGTTCCTCTTGAACATTTCGTCGCAGCGTGTCCAGGTACGTAATCATTTACTGCCCAAGTCGTTATCGTTTTTTGATGGCAAAACATCCAATGGCCATCGCCTGTAGATGGAGGTAGGATTCGATAACAGAGTTGTCGGTATAGCAGAGACGTTCCACAGGATTTGTGCTAGCCATGTGCCACATCACGATGTCGTCCTGTGATGCTTACTATCATTTGATTGCCCAGACTCACCTAGAAGGCATTGTTATAGGATCAGGAAAATTGACGAGTTCGTAAAAAAATTATATATGGAAACAATATTACTTTTTTAAGGTTTCATTTTCTGACCTTCTGACAATCCAAGATGATAAGCAAAAAGTAAAATACATATGTCCATCTGCGGCCAATGGACAATCAGGGGAATGTTTTGCCATACTATGTAGATTCAGGATCCAGGTTGAGTGTGGCGACAAGGATACGCAGTATGTTGATTTAAGGCATTGCTAATGGGAAACAACTTACACAAAAATGGAAACCTACGTTTCGCAGTAGTATGTAGGGGGATTACAATTTTCGTGGCCCCACGATTTGATGGCGGATTCTAGCACAATGACCCAAAATAAGACTAGAGTAAGAAGAAAAAAATTTCGAAATCTCCTTTCATTTTCGAAATATCGAGATTTGAAATTTTGGAATTAGATAAAT